>NC_053391.1:285929117-286239074 GCF_905171765.1 Bufo bufo
CGATTTTACTGCAGGCCAGTGGAGTATAGGCCCCAAACATTAGGAAATCACCGGACAGAAAAGAACAAATGATTAAGTGGTTCGAGGTATATTAGGCGGTCAGTGGATAACTATTTTTCTGTAGGCCAGTGGAGTACAGTCCCTAAAAATTATGCATTTACTAGACAGAAAAGAACAAGTGATTATGTGGCAAGAGGGATATTAGCCGGTCAGTGGATAACAATTTTACTGCAGGCCGGTGGACTATAGGTTCCAGACATTAGGTATTCACCGGACAGAATAGAACAAGTGATTATGTGGCTTGATATATATTAGGTCAGTGGATAAGAATTTCAATGTAGGCCAGTGGAGTATAGGCCCCAAAAATTATATATTCACAGGACAGAAAAGAACAAGTGATTATGTGGCTAGTGGTAAATTAGGCGGTCAGTGGATAATAATTTCACTGTAGACCAGTGGAGTATAGGCCCCAAACATTAGGCATTCACCAGACATAACAGAACAATTAATTATGTGGCTGGTGGTATATTATGCAGTCAGTGGATAACAATTTTACTGTAAGTCAGTGGAGTAAAGGCAACAAAATTTACACATTTATTGGACAGAAAAGAACAAGTGATTATGTGGCTGGAGGTATTTTAGGCGGTCAATGGATAAAAATTTTACTGCAGGCCAGTGGAGTATATGCCCTAAACATTAGGCATTTACCGGACAGAAAAGAACAAGTGATTATGTTGATGGAGGTATATTAGGTGGTCAGTGGATAACAATTATACTGTAGGCCAGAGGAGTACAGGCCCCAATTATTACACATTTACTGGACAGAAAAGAACAAGTGATTATCTTGCTGGAGGTATATTAGGTGGACAATGGATAACAATTTTACTGTAGGCCATTGGATTATAGGCCCTAAACATTAGCCATTCACCGGACAGAAAAGAACAAGTGATTATGTGGCCGGAGGTATATTAGGCGGCCAGTGGATAACAATTTTACTGCAGGCTAGTGGAGTACAGGCCCCAAACAATAGGCATTCACCGTACAGAAAACAACAAATAATTTTGTGGCTGGAGCTAGATTAAGGGGTCAGTGGATAACAATTTTACTGTAGGCCAGTGGAGTACAAGCCCCAAAAATTACGCATTTACTGGACAGAAAAGAACAAGTGATTATGTGACTGGAGGTATATTAGGCGGTCAATGGATAACAATTTTACTGCAGGCCTTTGGAGTTCAGGCCCCACACAGTATGCATTCACCAGACAGAAAAGAACAAGTAATTTTGTGGCTGGAAATATATATTAGGCGGTCAGTGGATAACAATTTTCCTGCAGGCCAGTGGAGTATAGGCCCCAAACTTTAGGCATTCACCGGACAGAAAAGTACAAGTGATTATGTTGATGGAGGTATATTACGTGGTCAGTGGATAACAATTTTACTGTAGGCCAGTGGAGTACAGGCATTAAATATTATCCATTTACTGGACAGAAAAGAACAAGTGATTATCTGGCTAGAGGTATATTAGGCGGTCAATGGATAAAAATGTTACTGTAGGCTATTGGAGTATAGGCCCTCAACATTAGGCATTCACCAGACAGAAAAGAACAAGTGATTATGTGGCCAGAGGTATTTTAGGCGGTCAGTGGATAACAATTTTATTGCAGGCTAGTGGAGTACAGGCCTCAAACAATAGGCATTCACCGGACAGAAAAGAACAAATAATTTTGTGGCTGGAGGTATATTAAGCGGTCAGTGGATAACAATTTTACTGTAGGCCAGGCAACAAAAATTATGCATTTACCAGACATAAAAGAACAAGTGATTATGTGGCCAGAGGTATTTTAGGCGGTCAGTGGATAACTATTTTATTGCAGGCTAGTGGAGTACAGGCCTCAAACAATAGGCATTCACCGGACAGAAAAGAACAAATAATTTTGTGGCTGGAGGTATATTAAGCGGTCAGTGGATAACAATTTTACTGTAGGCCAGGCAACAAAAATTATGCATTTACCAGACATAAAAGAACAAGTGATTATGTGGCTGGAGATGTATTAGGCGTTCAGTGGATAACAATTTCACTGCACTCCAGTGGACTATAGGTCCCAAACATTAGGCATTCACCGAACAGAAAAAAAAATGTGATTATGTGGATCGAGGTTTATAAGGCGGTCAGTGGATAACTATTTTACTGTAGGCCAGTGGAGTACAGGCCCCACACAATATGCATTTAACAGACAGAAAAGAACAAGTAATTTTGTGGCTGGAGGTATATTAGACGGTCAGTGGATAGCAATTTTACTGTAAGCCAGTGGAGTAAAGGCAACAAAATTTACGCATTTACTGGACAGAAAAGAACAAGTGATTATGTGGCTGTTGGTATATTAGGCGGTCAGTGGATAACAATTTTTCTGCAGCCAAGTGGAATACAAGACCCAAACATTAGGCATTCACAGTACAGAAAAGAACAAGTGATTATATGGCTGGATGTATATTAGGCGATTAATGGATAACAATTTTACTGCAGGCCACTAGATAACAGGCCCCAAAAAATAGGCATTCACCTAACAAAAAAAAGAATAAGTGATTATGAGGCTGGAGGTATACTAGGCAGTCAGTGGATAACAATTTTAATGTAAGTCAGTGGAGTAAAGGCAACAAAATTTACGCATTTATTGGACAGAAAAGAACAAGTGATTATGTGGCTGGAGGCATTTTAGGCGGTCAATGGATAAAAATTTTACTGTAGGCCATTGAAGTATAGGCCCTAAACATTAGGCATTCACCAGACAGAAAAGAACAAGTGATTATGTGGCCAGAGTAATTTTAGGCGGCCAGTGGATAACAATTTTACTGCAGGCTAATGGAGTAAAGACCTCAAACAATAGGCATTCACCGGACAGAAAAGAACAAATAATTTTGTGGCTGGAGGTAAATTAAGTGGTCAGTGGATAACAATATTACTGTAGGCCAGTGGAGTACAGGCACCAAACATTAGGCATTCACCAGATAGAAAAAAAAAAGTGATTACGTGGCTGGAGATGTATTAGGCGTTCAGTGGATAACAATTTCACTGCAGTGCAGTGGAGTATAGGCCCCAAACATTAGGCATTCACCGGATATAAAAAAAAAAAAGTGATTATGTGGCTCGAGGTATATAAGGCGGTCAGTGGATAATTATTTTACTGTAGGCCAGTGGAGTACAGGCCCCAATTTTATGCATTCACTGGACAGAAAAGAACAAGTGATTATGTGGCTTGAGGTATATTAGACGGTCAGTGGATAAAAATTTTACTGTAGGCCAAAGGAGTAAAGGCACCAAAAATTATGCATTTACTGGACAGAAAAGAACAAGTGATTATATGGCTGGAGGTATATTAAGCGGTCAGTGGATAACAATTTTACTGTAGGCCAGTGGAGTACAGGCCCCAAAAATTACGCATTTACTGGACAGAAAAGAACAAGTGATTGTGTGGCTGGAGGTATATTAGGCGTTCAATTAATAACAATTTTACTGTAGGCCAGTGGAGTATAGGCCCTAAACATTATGCATTCACCCGACAGAAAATAACAAGTGATTATGTGGCTGGAGATATATTAGGCGGTCAGTGGATAACATTTTTACTGCACGCCATTGGAGTACAGGCCTCAAACATTAGACAATCACCGGACAAAAAAGAACAAATAATTTTGTGGCTGGAGGTATATTAAGCGGTCAGTGGATTACAATTTTGCTGTAGGCCAGTGGAGTACAGGCACCAAAAATTATGCATTTACCAGACATAAAGAACAAGTGATTATGTGGCTGGAAAAGTATTAGGCGTTCAGTGGATAACAATTTCACTGCAGTCCAGTGGAGTATAGGCCTTAAACATTAGGCATACACAAGATAGAAAAGATCAAGTGAATATGTGGCAAGAAGGATATTAGGCAGTCAGTGGATAACAATTTTACTGCAGGCCGGTGGAATATAGGCCCCAGACATTAGGCATTCACCAGACAGAATAGAACAAGCGATTATGTGGCTGGAGATATATTAGGCGGTCAGTGGATAAAATTTTTACTGCAGGCCAGTGGAGTATAGGCCCCAAAAATTATACATTCACTGGACAGAAAAGAACAAGTGATTATGTGGCTAGTGGTATATTAGGTGTTCAGTGGATAACAATTTTACTGTAGACCAGTGGAGTATAGTCACCAAACATAAGGCATTCACCAGACATAAAAGAACAATTATTTATTTGGCTGAAGGTTTATTAGACGGTCAGTGGATAACAATTTTCTTGTAGGCCAGTTGAGTAAAGGCACCAAAATGTATGCATTTACTTGACAATAAAGAACAAGTGATTATGTGGCTGGAGGTCTATTAGGCGGTTTATGGATAACAATTTTACTGTAGGCCATTGGAGTATAGGCCCTAAACATTAGGCATTCACTGGACAGAAAAGAACAAGTGATTATAAGGCTAGAGGTATATTAGGCAGTCAGTGGATAACAATTTTACTGCAGGCCAGTGCAGTACAGGCCCCAAACATTAGGCATTCACTGGACAGAAAAGAACAAATAATAATGTGGCTGGAGGTATATTAAGTGGTCAGTGAATGACAAGTTTACTGTAGGCCAGTGGGAGTACAAGGAACAAAAATTATGCATTCACCAGAGAGAAAAGAACAAGAGATTATGTGGCTGTAGGTATATTAGACAGTCAGTGGATAATAATTTTACTGCAGGCCAGTGGAGTACAGGCCTCAAACATTAGAAATTCACCGGAAAGAAAAGAACAAGTGATTATGAGTCTGGAGGTATATTAGGCGTCCGGTGGATAACAATTTTACTGCACGCCAGTGGAGTATAGGCTCAAAACATTAGGCATTCACCGGACATAAAAGAACTAGTGATTATGTGGCTGGAGGTATATTAAGCGGTCAGTGGATGACCATTTTACTGTAGGCCAGTGGGAGTATAGGCACCAAAAATTATGCATTCACTGGACAGAAAAGAACAAGTGATTATGTGGCTGGAGGTATATTTGGCGGTCAGTGGATAACTATTTTACTGTATTCCAGTGGAGTACAGGCCCCAAACATTAGGCATTCACCGGACAGAAAAGTACAAGTGATTATGTGGCTGTAGAAATATTAGGCGGTCAATGGAGACAAATTTTACTGTAGGCCAGTGAAGTACAGGCCCAAAAAATTATACATTCACCGGACAGAAAAAAACAAGTGATTATGTGGCTAGTGGTATATTAGGCGGTCAGTGGATAACAATTTTAATGCAGACCAGTGGAGTATAGGCCCCAAACCTAAGGTATTCACCGGACATAAAAGAACAATTAATTATGTGGCTGGAGGTTTATTAGGCGGTAAGTGGAAAACAATTTTCTTGTAGGCCAGTGGAGTACAGGCCCCAAAAAATAAGCATTCACCTAATAAAAAAGAACAAGTGATTATGTGGCTGTAGGTATATTAGGCGGTCAGTGGATAACAATTTTACTGTAGGCCAGTGGAGTTCAGGCACCAAAAATTATGCATTTACTGGACAGAAAAGAACAAATAATTATGCGGCTGGAGGTATATTTAAGCGGTCAATGAATGACAATTTTACTGTATGCCAAAACTATTGATTATGTAGCTCAAGGTATATTAAATGGTCAATGGATCACAATTTTACTGTAGGCTAGTGGAGTACAGGCCCCAAAAAATAGGCATTCACCTGACAAAAAAGAACAAGTGATTATATGGCTGGAGGTATATTAGGCGGTGAGTGGATAGGATTTTTACTGCAGGCCAGTGGAGTAAAGGCACCAAAAATTAAGCATTTACTGGACAGAAAAGAACAAGTGATTATGTGGCTCGTGGTATATTAAAAGGTTAGTGGATAACAAATAAACTGCAGACAAGTGGAGTATAGTGTCACGGCTGAGGATGGGGGAAATCCTCAGCCGTGCGGTGACGGAAGATGTCCAGTCGCTACTCGCCAGGAACACAGAATCAGGGAGCAGGTCACATCCTGTTGCGTCCCTAATGCTGACCCTGTCTCCTACCTGCATGGGCCGACCTTCATGGTAGGAGGACCCATGTGCAGGAACCTCGGATCCCTGACTTACCCTCCGACCGGTCCCTGGGCTAAGGAGCAGGGTAAGACAACCCACTCCTCCTAGGCACGGAGGAGCAGCAGTCTCACTGGGCAAGCAGCATGAAGAAGGGGGGTACATAAACAGGACTATGGATAAGACAGGTGAACCAAACCTGTCTCAGCCTTGCTGACTGGAACCCGTATATAGGAAAGGCTGTCCACACAGACAAAGGTAAATAGCACACACATGAAAACACACAGGGACCTGGACATCCATAGCTGCACAAAAACCAAAGACACAAGACATCAACAACACATCACGGTATTAGAACTTATGACCGGAAGGGTGGCCCTTACAAGAAGATGGAAATCACAGGAAGCTGCAACAGCAAAGCATGACTGAAGCAACCTACTGAGCCATGCCAAAGTGAGAGGCTTTATAGGCCTAAGAGGCCACACCCAACGGTCAGACACACCCAGTGACATCACACACACTGGGAAGGGAGTTAACCCTTCCAGCACCACAGGAAAGGGAAAACACCAACTTAAAGGGAAAGTGTCCAACACGACAAACACACTGTGGTTGTTGCCGCAGGCAACGACATGGGTGGCAACCGTGTCCTGGGAGTCAGCCCCAAGGCCGGGACACTGCCACCACATGTACACAACGACAAACGTTGCCACGGGCAACCACAGTGCAGGAAAGGTGTCCGTGCACACCACACACTACACAGAGTGCACACAGACAAACAACAGTGCATACATACACACACACACAAACTCCAAAGGGACCTCACACATACCTGTTGTCCGCGGCAACCGCACTTGAGGCAAACAACATCAAGCCTCAAGCTGCGGTTGAAACAACATCCCAAACCGCGGGCAACTGTATGCGGCTCCCAAGGAGTCACGGCCAAAACCGTGGCCGTGACATATAGGCCCCAAACTTAAGGCATTCACCGGACAGAAAAGAACAATTAATTATGTGGCAGGAGGTTTATTAGACATTCAGTGGATAACAATTTTACTGTAGGCCAGTGGAGTGCAGGACCCAAAAATTATGCATTCACCGGACAGAAAAGAACAAGTGATTATATGGCTGGAGGTATATTAGGCGTTCAATGGATAACAATTTTACTGTAGGCTAGTGGAGTACAGGCCCCAAAAAATAGGCATTCATCTGACAAAAAAGAACAAGTGATTATATGGCTGGAGGTATATTAGGCGGTCAGTGGATAACAATTTTACTGTAGTCCAGTGAAATGCAGGCCCCAAAAATTATGTATTCACTGGACAGAAACGAACAAGTGATTATGTGGCTGGAGGTATATTATGCGGTCAGTGGATAACAATTTTACTGTAGGCCAGTGGAGTTCAGGCCCCAAAAAATATGCATTCACTGGACAGAAAAGAACAAATAATTATGTGGCGGAGGTAAATTAGACGGTCAGTGGATAACATTTTTACTGTAGGCCAGTGGAGTATAGGCCCCTAACATTAGGCATTCACCGGATAGAAAAGAACAAGTAACTATGTGGCTGGAGGTAAATTAGACGGTCAGTGGATAGCATTTTTACTGTAGGCCAGTGGAGTACAGGCGCCAAAAATTAGGTATTCACTGTTAGCCCAGCGGCCTGTGCCGGCACCGCTGCCCCTATTAGCAGGCACGGCCACCGGGCTCCCTCTTTTCCCTCCTGCCGCCCAGCTGACAAACACGGGCAGCAACTAAGTTAACACTGCTACATATGTTCCATGCCAGAGTTTCCTTCCTGCTGGAGACTTGCATTAGTGTTGAAGATTGCATGGGTGTGTCTTTCTTCACCTAAGAGACAACACACACACGCCCTCTGTCTCAGCAGCCTTTGGCTGGATTGCAGCAGGTATTTAAAGGCACTTCCTACTACAGGAAGTTGCCTGAACAACCTCAGTGTCTAGCCTGTCTTGTCCCTGTGCAAAGGTGTTTATCTTGTCTGCCTTCCTGTGTACCGAATCCTGCTATTGTACTCCTGGACTTTGCTTTCTGCCGCCTGCCTCTGACCTCGGACTTCGTTTATGGACTTTGCCTGTTTGCCGCCTGCCCCTGACCTCGGATCTTGTTTGCTGACTTTGCTTGATTGCCGCCTGTCCTGACCTTTACCTCCAGGCCTCGTACGTCCCCTTGGTGCTTGCACCGAGCACTCTGACCCCCTGGTCAGCTGCCACTGACTTGGGGACTACTTTGGAGTGGCACCTGGCAGCTATCCTACGGCCAAAGCCTATCCCCACTAGTGTTCAGCGCGAATATTTGAATAGCGAATTTTTTTTGCGAATATCGGCACTTCGCTAATTCGCGAATATTTTGAATATAGCGCTATAAATTCGATATTACTAATATACTTCTTTTTTTTTTTTCCCACTTCCCAAAAGTAGTTTTTACTTGTTCTGAGGATTCCTGGCTGCTCCAGTCAGTGCCCATGGCCGCTTCTGCCGACTTCCGTGCTCATGGAGCGTCCCCATCACCATGGGAACGCCTCCATACTAGAATGTACTGTCGGATGTGAGAATTAAGTTGAAATCGCAATGTGATTAATATAACTTGAAGTAATCGCATTGCCATTTCAACTTAGACCTGGTTTACTATGGTTGGCTTGGTAGAATTAGCGAAGATGACGAATGTATTCGTCATATTCCTCAAAACGAAGATAACGAAATATTCTCCATCTTCGTTTTAGCTCCATATTCGTCAACTTCGCTAATTCTAGCAATCAAATAGGAAAGTTGACTATAGAGACAGCTGTGTTTAATTCGCTATGCGATTTATATTACTTTGCTTTTTTTTTATAAATAGAATAATTATAATAATTATCAAGTATTATAATTCTATTTATAAAAAAAATAAGCTAAGTAATATTATCGCATAGCGAATTAAAAACTTAGATGTCTCTAGTCAACTTTCCTAATTGATTGCTAGAATTAGCGAAGTTGACGAATATGGAGCTATGCTAACTTTTGTGGAGCATTAAAACATAGGGAGATAAATCGCCTTACTCGATAATTACGTAGTTGTCATTATCGCTTAATGCGATAATATCTTCAATTGAGGAAGATGTAGAATACTTCGCTATCTTCGTTGATGTAGATTCTACATGAACGAAGATAGCGAAGTATTCTACATGAACGAAGATAGCGAAGTATTCTACATGAACGAAGATAGCGAAGTATTCTACATGAACGAACATAGCGAAGTATTCTACATGAACGAAGATAGCGAAGTATTCTACATGAACGAAGATAGCGAAGTATTCTACATGAACGAAGATAGCGAAGTATTCTACATGAACGAAGATAGCGAAGTATTCTACATGAACGAAGATAGCGAAGTATTCTACATGAACGAAGATAGCGAAGTATTCTACATGAACGAAGATAGCGAAGTATTCTACATCAAACGAACATAGCGAAGTATTCTACATCAAACGAAGATAGCGAAGTATTCTACATCAAACGAAGATAGCGAAGTATTCTACATCAACGAAGATAGCGAAGTATTCTACATTGTACAATACTTCGCTATCTTCGTTGACGTAGAATAAAGAATACTTCGCTATCTTGATTCTTTTATTAATATAAAGACATAGGGCCAGATTTATCATTAGCTCAAGTCAGAATAATGGAGTGAAAAAGTCGGAAAAAAATGCGCAAACGCTAAAACTGCGCACAAATTTGCGACTTTTTTTCTTATGTAAATTAATCTCTAGACAGATTTACTATTGGGACTATTTAAAAAGTCGCAAAAAAAATGCGCAATTTCACTCCAGTGAGGACCATGCTTATCTTATGAGACTTTTTAATAGAACGTGCGACTTTTTCGTAAAGATGTGCTACTTTTGTAAAGCTGCTGACGGATAAACTACTACCGTCAAACCACATTTATTACAGTCTTAAAGGGCCGATCATAAATCTGACTTGGCTAAAACTGACTTTAGCCATATGTGAAAGTGGAGTGAGCTGTCAGAGTAATGATGAATTTTGCCCATAGAATATAGCGCTAGATTTGGGTTAAATCTAGATCTACAAGATTAAAGAATAGGAAAGTTGACTTATTATTAAGTTATAAGGCAATTAGAAGTTATAATTTATAACTTCTAATTCTAAGCTTAAAAATCGCAATATGCGAATGATTAAATCGCATATTAATCGTGATAAATACAAAAATGACGAATATTCGATTTCAACGAATATTCAAGCGAATATTCGCAAAATCGAATATGGCACCTCCCACTCAACAATAATTCCCACCATCAGGGGCTCTATACCAGGTAGCTGAATACCAGGTAGCTGCTTAGTTACGGCCTTCTGGAGTATACCCAGTAAGTGGCGCAGTGGGTCCACACCAGCTTGCATAACATTCACCTGACAGAAAAGAGCAAATGATTATGTGGCTCGAGGTATATTGGGCGGTCAGTGGATAAAAATTTTATTGCAGGACAGTGAAGTATAGGCCCCAAACATTAGGCATTCACTGGACAGAAAAGAACAAGTGATTATGTGACTGGAGGTATATTAGGCGTTCAGTGGATAACAATTTTACTGCAGGTCCGTGGAGTATAGGCCCCAAACATTAGGCATTCACCGGACAGAAAAGAAAAAGTGATTTTGTGGCTCGAGGTAGATTAGGCGGTTAGTGGATAACAATTTTACTGTAGGCCAGTGGAGTATAGGCCCCAAAAATTAGGTATTCACCTGACAGAGAAGAGCAAATGATTATGTGGCTGGAGGTATATTTGGCGGTTAGTGGATAACTATTTTACTGCAGGCCGGGTGAGTATAGGCCCCAAATATTAGGCATTCACTGGACAAAAAAGAACAAGTGATTATGTGGCTGGAGATATATTAGGCAGTCAGTAGATAAGAATTTTACTGTAGGCCAGTGGAGTACAGGACAGAAAAATTATGCATTCACCGGACAGAAAATAACAAGTAATTATATGGCTAGTGGTATATTAGACGGTCAGTGGATAACAATTTTACTGTAGGCCAGTGGAGTATAGGCCCCAAACATAAGGCATTCACTGGACATAAAAGAACAATTAATTATGTGGTTGGAGGTATATTAGGCGGTCAGTGGATAACAATTTTACTGTAGGCCAGTGAAGTAAAGGCACCAGAAATTACGCATTTACCGGACAGAAAAGAACAAGTGATTATATGGCTGGAGGTATATTAGGCGGTCAGTGGATAATAATTTTACTGCAGGCCAGTGGAGTACAGGCCCCACACATTAGGCATTCACCGGACAGAAAAGTAAAAGTGATTATTTGTAGAATATATTTATATCGTGGCTCACCCGTGTCTGTTAATGTGGTTAAGGTGCTCTGTTTTTTGGATGTTTCACCCGTTCATCCAATATGAAATTTGTATTTCAAATGCAAAATAAAAATAAAATAAAAACAGCCACTTACCAGCTGGTATGTCTATAGTAGGATATTTATATAAAATCTCACATAATATATATATAAAATACAGAATAAAAATCACAAAATTAATATGCACTAGAGTTGGCACATCTGATGAATCACATACGTAATATATAGTAGACAATATCAATCTATTATAGCGATATATATCAAGAATCAGTAGCTTCAATCTGGTATGTTGATAGAATAAAAATATATATATAATTGAAGTGAAAATAATACTAGTGGCTGGTCCTGCGAGCTACAAATTACCCACCCTAACCCGAGGAGAGAAACCTATACTTTGTTGGTCAACTCAGATATTCCAACGGTGATCGCGAACCGCAGGTCACATTTATCTTAATGGTAAGCGAACATAAAAAACCTCCACGTCATATTTGCAGCCACAAAATACTTATTAGATGTGCACACATAGTCCCACAACATGGACACTGACATACCAGAAGTATTAAGCGAATTTGCTTTCGACAGGCATTCTTTTTTTATCGGCGAAATTTCGGCAAAGTATTAATCGCAAGTAGGGATGAGCGAACCCGAACTGTATAGTTCGGGTTCGTACCGAATTTTGGGGTGTCCGTGACACGGACCCGAACATTTTCGTAAAAGTCCGGGTTCAGGTTTGGTGTTCGGCGCTTTATTGCCGCTTTTTGAAAGGCTGCAAAGCAGCCAATCAACAAGCATCATACTACTTGCCCCAAAAGGCCATCACAGCCATGCCTACTATTGGCATAGCTGTGATTGGCCAGTGCAGCATGTGACCCAGCCTCTACAGGGAGTGCAGAATTATTAGGCAAGTTGTATTTTTGAGGATTAATTTTATTATTGAACAACAACCATGTTCTCAATGAACCCAAAAAACTCATTAATATCAAAGCTGAATATTTTTGTAAGTAGTTTTTAGTTTGTTTTTAGTTTTAGCTATTTTAGGGGGATATCTGTGTGTGCAGGTGACTATTACTGTGCATAATTATTAGGCAACTTAACAAAAAACTAATATATACCCATTTCAATTATTTATTTTTACCAGTGAAACCAATATAACATCTCAACATTCACAAATATACATTTCTGACATTCAAAAACAAAACAAAAACAAATCATTGACCAATATAGCCACCTTTCTTTGCAAGGACACTCAAAAGCCTGCCATCCATGGATTCTGTCAGTGTTTTGATCTGTTCACCATCAACATTGCGTGCAGCAGCAACCACAGCCTCCCAGACACTGTTCAGAGAGGTGTACTGTTTTCCCTCCTTGTAAATCTCACATTTGATGATGGACCACAGGTTCTCAATGGGGTTCAGATCAGGTGAACAAGGAGGCCATGTCATTAGATTTTCTTCTTTTATACCCTTTCTTGCCAGCCACGCTGTGGAGTACTTGGACGCGTGTGATGGAGCATTGTCCTGCATGCAGACTTCTTCCTGTACCACTGCTTGAAGAAGGTGTCTTGCAGAAACTGGCAGTAGGACTGGGAGTTGAGCTTGACTCCATCCTCAACCCGAAAAGGCCCCACAAGCTCATCTTTGATGATACCAGACCAAACCAGTACTCCACCTCCACCTTGCTGGCGTCTGAGTCGGACTGGAGCTCTCTGCCCTTTACCAATCCAGCCATGGGCCCATCCATCTGGCCCATCAAGACTCACTCTCATTTCATCAGTCCATAAAACCTTAGAAAAATCAGTCTTGAGATATTTCTTGGCCCAGTCTTGACGTTTCAGCTTGTGTGTCTTGTTCAGTGGTGGTCGTCTTTCAGCCTTTCTTACCTTGGCCATGTCTCTGAGTATTGCACATCTTGTGCTTTTGGGCACTCCAGTGATGTTGCAGCTCTGAAATATGGCCAAACTGGTGGCAAGTGGCATCTTGGCAGCTGCACGCTTGACTTTTCTCAGTTCATGGGCAGTTATTTTGCGTCTTGGTTTTTCCACACGCTTCTTGCGACCCTGTTGACTATTTTGAATGAAACGCTTGATTGTTCGATGATCACGCTTCAGAAGCTTTGCAATTTTAAGAGTGCTGCATCCCTCTGCAAGATATTTCACTATTTTTGACTTTTCTGAGCCTGTCAAGTCCTTCTTTTGACCCATTTTGCCAAAGGAAAGGAAGTTGCCTAATAATTATGCACACCTAATATAGGGTGTTGATGTCATTAGACCACACCCCTTCTCATTACAGAGATGCACATCACCTAATATGCTTAATTGGTAGTAGGCTTTCGAGCCTATACAGCTTGGAGTAAGACAACATGCATAAAGAGGATGATGTGGTCAAAATACTCATTTGCCTAATAATTCTGCACTCCCTGTATATAAGCTTGGGTCACGTAGCGCTGCACATCACTCTGCTGATACAAGTGTAGGGAGAGGTTGCAGCTGCGACGTTAGGGCGAGATTAGGCAGTGATTAACTCCTCCAAAAGACTTCATTCAGTGATCGATCTACAGCTGTGGATCATTGAACTGCTGCTATTCAATTGCTCACTGTTTTTAGGCTGCCCAGAGCGTTTTTAGTCCCTTTTTTCTGGGGTGATAGGCGGCCATTTTGAGGCTTGTGGTGCGCCAGCACAAGCTGCCACCAAGTACATTTAACCATCAATAGCGTGGTTATTTTTTGCTATATCCTACATCAGGGTCAAGCTGTAATCAAGTGCATTTAACCATCAATAGTGTGGTTATTTTTTGGCCATATACTACATCAGGGGCAAGCTGAGCCTGTCACCCAAGTGCATTTAACCATCAATAGTGTGGTTATTTTTTGCTATATCCTACATCAGGGTCAAGCTGTCATCAAGTGCATTTAACCATCAATAGTGTGGTTATTTTTTGGCCATATACTACATCAGGGGCAAGCTGAGCCTGTCACCCAAGTGCATTTAACCATCAATAGTGTGGTTATTTTTTGGCTATATCCTACATCAGGGTCAAGCTGTCATCAAGTGCATTTAACCATCAATAGTGTGGTTATTTTTTGGCCATATACTACATCAGGGGCAAGCTGAGCCTGTCACCCAAGTGCATTTAACCATCAATAGTGTGGTTATTTTTTGGCTATATCCTACATCAGGGTCAA
This sequence comes from Bufo bufo, assembly GCF_905171765.1. NCBI lineage: Eukaryota > Metazoa > Chordata > Amphibia > Anura > Bufonidae > Bufo > Bufo bufo. The sequence goes on from NC_053391.1 coordinate 285,943,718, forward strand.
GCTGTCATCAAGTGCATTTAACCATCAATAGTGTGGTTATTTTTTCACCATATACTACATCAGGGTCAAGCTGTCATCAAGTGCATTTAACCATCAATAGTGTGGTTATTTTTTGGCCATATACTACATCAGGGGCAAGCTGAGCCTGTCACCAAGTGCATTTAACCATCAATAGTGTGGTTATTTTTTGGCTATATCCTACATCAGGGTCAAGCTGAGCCTGTCACCAAGTTATTCTCAATAACTTCACACACACGCTACAGTGCAAATCCAAGTCTAATTCTGTGATTAAATGTATACCTGTGACCCAGCGCCTAAAAAATAGGCCTCACATTTATATTCATCCAAATCTGTCATTACTGCTTTAGCTGGTCTAGTTATTTAGTGTCCCTCAAAGCACAGTTTTTGTTCTGGGTTGAAATACAATTCCCAATTTTGCAATTCTCTAAATTAGTGGTTTCTGCTGAATCAGGCCTACTTTAAATCTATCCCTAAAAGGGTATATTAGATTCAAGGTGCTGATAGGGTAGTTCTCAATAACTTCACACACACGCTACAGTGCAGATCCAAGTCTAATTCTGTCCGTAAACGTATACCTGTCACCCAGCGCCTAAATAATAGGCCTCAAATTTATATTCAGCTAAATCTGTCATTACTGGTGTGCCTGGTGTGCCCGAATAGGAAAAATATTATTCGGGCCAATGTATTGAATTCAAATTCAGGCCTTTTTTTTTACAGACACCTAACACTATCTGGATATCTATTTAGGTACCTGTAAAAAAAGCCCTGAATTTGAATTCAATACATTGGCCCGAATAATATTTTTCTTATTGTGGTGAACGGTAACAATGAGGAAAACATCTAGTAAGGGACGCGGACGCGGACATGGTCGTGGTGGTGATAGTGGACCCTCTGGTGCTGGGAGAGGACGTGGCCGTTCTGCCACAGCCACACGTCCTAGTGTACCAACTACCTCAGGTCCCAGTAGTCGCCAGAATTTACAGGGATATTTGGTAGGGCCCAATGCCTTTCTAAGGATGGTAAGGCCTGAGCAGGTACAGGCATTAGTCAATTGGGTGGCCGACAGTGCATCCAGCACGTTCACATTATCTCCCACCCAGTCTTCTGCAGAAAGCGCACAGATGGCGCATGAAAACCAAGCCCATCAGTCTGTCAGATCACCCCCATGCATATCAGGGAAACTGTCTGAGCCTCAAGTTATGCAGCAGTCTCTTATGCTGTTTGAAGACTCTGCTGGCAGGGTTTCCCAAGGGCATCCACCTAGCCCTTCCCCAGCGGTGGAAGACATAGAATGCACTAACGCACAACCACTTATGTTTCCTGATGGTGAGGACATGGGAATACCACCTCAGCACGTCTCTGATGATGACGAAACACAGGTGCCAACTGCTGCGTCTTTCTGCAGTGTGCAGACTGAACAGGAGGTCAGGGATCAAGACTGGGTGGAAGACGATTCAGGGGACGATGAGGTCCTAGACCCCACATGGAATGAAGGTCGTGCCACTGACTTTCACAATTCGGAAGAAGAGGCAGTGGTGAGACCGAGCCAACAGCGTAGCAAAAGACAAAGAGGGAGCAGTGGGCAAAAGCAGAACACTCGCCGCCAAGAGACTCCGCCTGCTACTGACCGCCGCCATCTGGGACCGAGCACCCCAAAGGCAGCTTCAAGGAGATCCCTGGCATGGCACTTCTTCAAACAATGTGCTGACGACAAGACCCGAGTGGTTTGCACGCTGTGCCATCAGAGCCTGAAGCGAGGCATTAACGTTCTGAACCTTAGCACAACCTGCATGACCAGGCACCTGCATGCAAAGCATGAACTGCAGTGGAGTAAACACCTTAAAAACAAGGAAGTCACTCAGGCTCCCCCTGCTACCTCTTCTGCTGCTGCTGCCTCGGCCTCTTCTGCTGCTTCTGCCGCCTCGGCCTCTTCCTCCGCCTCTGGAGGAACGTTGGCACCTGCTGCCCAGCAAACATGGGATGTACCACCAACACCACCACCTGCGTCACCAAGCATCTCAACCATGTCACACGGCAGCGTTCAGCTCTCCATCTCACAAACATTTGAGAGAAAGCGTAAATTCCCACCTAGCCACCCTCGATCCCTGGCCCTGAATGCCAGCATTTCTAAACTACTGGCCTATGAAATGCTGTCATTTAGGCTGGTGGACACAGACAGCTTCAAACAGCTCACACAGCTCATGTCGCTTGCTGTCCCACAGTATGTTGTTCCCAGCCGGCACTACTTCTCCAAGAGAGCCGTGCCTTCCCTGCACAACCAAGTATCCGATAAAATCAAGTGTGCACTGCGCAACGCCATCTGTGGCAAGGTCCACCTAACCACAGATACGTGGACCAGTAAGCACGGCCAGGGACACTATATCTCCCTAACTGCACACTGGGTAAATGTAGTGGCGGCTGGGCCCCAGGCGGAGAGCTGTTTGGCGCAGTCCTTCCGCCGCCAAGGATCGCAGGGCAACATTCTTTGCCTCCTGTCTCCTCCTCCTCCTACTCAGCTTCCTCCTCCTCTTCTTCCACCTGCTCATCCAGTCAGCCACACACCTTCACCACTAACTTCAGCACAGCCCGGGGTAAACGTCAGCAGGCCGTTCTGAAACTCATATGTTTGGGGGACAGGCCCCACACCGCACAGGAGTTGTGGCGGGGTATAGAACAACAGACCGACGAGTGGTTGCTGCCGGTGAGCCTCAAGCCCGGCCTGGTGGTGTGCGATAATGGGCAAAATCTCGTTGCAGCTCTGGGACTAGCCGATTTGACGCACATCCCTTGCCTGGCGCATGTGCTGAATTTGGTGGTTCAGAAGTTCATTCGCAACTACCCCGACATGTCAGAGCTGCTGCATAAAGTGCGGGCCGTCTGTTCGCGCTTCTGGCGTTCAGATCCTGCCGCTGCTCGCCTGTCTGCGCTACAGCGTAACTTCGGCCTTCCCGCTCACCGCCTCATATGTGACGTGCCCACCAGGTGGAACTCCACCTTGCACATGCTGGACAGACTGTGCGAGCAGCAGCAGGCCATAGTGGAGTTTCAGCTGCAGCACGCACGGGTCAGTCGCACTGCGGAACAGCACCACTTCACCACCAATGACTGGGCCTCCATGCGAGACCTGTGTGCCCTGTTGCGCTGTTTCGAGTACTCCACCAACATGGCCAGTGGCGATGACGCCATTATCAGCGTTACAATACCACTTCTATGTCTCCTTGAGAAAACACTTAGGGCGATGATGGAAGAGGAGGTGGCCCAGGAGGAGGAGGAGGAAGAGGGGTCATTTTTAGCACTTTCAGGCCAGTCTCTTCGAAGTGACTCAGAGGGAGGTTTTTTGCAACAGCAGAGGCCAGGTACAAATGTGGCCAGACAGGGCCCACTACTGGAGGACGAGGATGAGGAGGAGGTGGAGGAGGATGAGGATGAATCATGTTCACAGCGGGGTGGCACCCAACGCAGCTCGGGACCATCACTGGTGCGTGGCTGGGGGGAAACGCAGGACGATGACGATACACCTCCCACAGAGGACAGCTTGTCCTTACCTCTGGGCAGCCTGGCACACATGAGCGACTACATGCTGCAGTGCCTGCGCAACGACAGCAGAGTTGCCCACATTTTAACGTGTGCGGACTACTGGGTTGCCACCCTGCTGGATCCACGGTACAAAGACAATGTGCCCACCTTACTTCCTGCACTGGAGCGTGATAGGAAGATGCGCGAGTACAAGCGCACGTTGGTAGACGCGCTACTGAGAGCATTCTCAAATGTCACAGGGGAACAAGTGGAAGCCCAAGGCGAAGGCAGAGGAGGAGCAAGAGGTTGCCAACGCAGCTGTGTCACGGCCAGCTCCTCTGAGGGCAGGGTTAGCATGGCAGAGATGTGGAAAAGCTTTGTCACCACGCCACAGCTAACTGCACCACCACCTGATACGGAACGTGTTAGCGGGGGGCAACATTTCACTAACATGGTGGAACAGTACCTGTGCACACCCCTCCACGTACTGACTGATGGTTCGGCCCCATTCAACTTCTGGGTCTCCAAATTGTCCACGTGGCCAGAGATAGCCTTTTATGCCTTGGAGGTGCTGGCCTGCCCGGCGGCCAGCGTTTTGTCTGAACGCGTATTCAGCATGGCAGGGGGCGTCATTACAGACAAACGCAGCCGCCTGTCTACAGCCAATGTGGACAAGCTGATGTTCATAAAAATGAACCAGGCATGGATCCCACAGGACCTGTCCATCCCTTGTGCAGATTAGACAATAACTACCTCTACTTAACCATATATTATTGTACTCCATGGCACTTCCTCATTCAATCCTATTTTTATTTTCATTTTACCATTATATTGCCGGGCAACCCAAAGTTGAATGAACCTCTCCTCTGTCTGGGTGCCGGGGCCTAAAAATATCTGACAGTGGCCTGTTCCAGTGGTGGGTGACATGAAGCCTGATTCTCTGCTATGACATGAAGACTGATTCTCTGCTGACATGAAGCCAGATTCTCTGTTATGACATAAAGCCTGATTCTCTGCCATGACATGAAGCCTGATTCTCTGCCATGACATGAAGACTGATTCTCTGCTGACATGAAGCCAGATTCTCTGCTATGGGACCTCTCTCCTCTGCCTGGGTGCCTGGGCCTAAATATCTGACAATGGACTGTTCCAGTGGTGGGTGACGTGAAGCCTGATTCTCTGCTATGACATGAAGCCTGATTCTCTGCTATGACATGAAGACTGATTCTCTGCTGACATGAAGCCTGAATCTCTGCTGACATGAAGCCTGAATCTCTGTTATGGGACCTCTCTCCTCTGTCTGGGTGCCGGGGCCTAAAAATATCTGACAGTGGCCTGTTCCAGTGGTGGGTGACATGAAGCCTGATTCTCTGCTATGACATGAAGACTGATTCTCTGCTATGACATGAAGCCTGATTCTCTGCCATGACATGAAGACTGATTCTCTGCTGACATGAAGCCAGATTCTCTGCTGTGGGACCTCTCCCCTCTGCCTGGGTGCCTGGGCCTAAATATCTGACAATGGACTGTTCCAGTGGTGGGTGACGTGAAGCCTGATTCTCTGCTATGACATGAAGCCTGATTCTCTAGTATGACATGAAGACTGATTCTCTGCTGACATGAAGCCTGAATCTCTGTTATGGGACCTCTCTCCTCTGTCTGGGTGCCGAGGCCTAAAAATATCTGACAGTGGCCTGTTCCAGTGGTGGGTGACATGAAGCCTGATTCTCTGCTATGACATGAAAACTGATTCTCTGCTGACATGAAGCCAGATTCTATGTTATGGGACCTCTCTCCTCTGTCTGGGTGCCGGGGCCTAAATTATATGACAATGGACTGTTCCAATGTTGGGTGACGTGAAGCATGATTCTCTGCTATGACATGAAGACTGATTCTCTGCTGACATGAAGCCTGAATCTCTGCTATGGGACCTCTCTCCTCTGCCTGGGTGCCTGGGCCTAAATATCTGACAATGGACTGTTCCAGTGGTGGGTGACGTGAAGCCTGATTCTCTGCTATGACATGAAGACTGATTCTCTGCTATGACATGAAGCCAGATTCTCTGCTATGGGACCTCTCTCCTCTGCCTGGGTGCCTGGGCCTAAATATCTGACAATGGACTGTTCCAGTTGTGGGTTACATGAAGCCTGATTCTCTGCTATGACATGAAGCCTGATTCTCTGCTATGACATGAAGACTGATTCTCTGCTGACATGAAGCCAGATTCTCTGCTATGGGACCTCTCTCCTCTGCCTGGGTGCCTGGGCCTAAATATCTGACAATGGACTGTTCCAGTGGTGGGTGACGTGAAGCCTGATTCTCTGCTATGACATGAAGACTGATTCTCTGCTGACATGAAGCCAGATTCTATGTTATGGGACCTCTCTCCTCTGTCTGGGTGCCGGGGCCTAAATATATGACAATGGACTGTTCCAGTGGTGGGTGACGTGAAGCCTGATTCTCTGCTATGACATGAAGACTGATTCTCTGCTGACATGAAGCCTGAATCTCTGTTATGGGACCTCTCTCCTCTGTCTGGGTGCCGGGGCCTAAATATATGACAATGGACTGTTCCAGTTTTGGGTGACGTGAAGCCTGATTCTCTGCTATGACATGAAGACTGATTCTCTGCTGACATGAAGCCTGATTCTCTGCTATGGGACCTCTCTCCAATTGATATTGGGTAATTTTTATTTATTTTATTTTTATTCATTTCCCTATCCACATTTGTTTGCAGGGGATTTAACTACATTTTGCTGCCTTTTGCAGCCCTCTAGCCCTTTCCTAGGCTGTTTTACAGCCTTTTTAGTGCCGAAAAGTTCGGGTCCCCATTGACTTCAATGGGGTTCGGGACGAAGTTCGGGTCGGGTTCGGATCCCGAACCCGAACATTTCCGGGAAGTTCGGCCGAACTTCTCGAACCCGAACATCCAGGTGTTCGCTCAACTCTAATCGCAAGAGCACATGCACTCGGAAGGCTTTTCCTACAGCAACTGGTTTGCACCACCGACTAGCAATTAGATGGATGCGATGGTTGGAGCGAAGTTCAATGACGAAGAGGAAGAACTCCTGGTGACTGTAAGTAATCTTACATTAAAGTAGTGTATTTGATTACATTTCACCTGCATATCTGAACAATCGCTTTATATGCATAAAGAGTGCGACCTTCTGCGATTCAAATTTTTCTTAAGTGCACAAAACTTAAAATTTTATAAGGTCTCAGTAGATATTATTGATTTTTAGTATTCCTGAGACATCACACCCACTATGTTAGTAGCATATTTGTATGGACAGCAGAGAAATAGATTTAACATGCACATTGCACATCCATTGTCATGCAACACACTATATACCGCACACACACACTATATACCGCACACACACACACTATGTACTGCACACAGTCTATAGATTATAGTTTGTATCATGTTGGTCATGACTCAGTAGAATCTTTCTTTGTCAGACTGCCAGTATTTGCTGGTTCATTTAGAGTTACCCAGGGTGCATCCCGGGGAGATGAACCAGCTGTACACCCCATACCATATCGTCACTTCACTAGACAGGTACATCTCTGCTTAGCTGGACAGTATCTGATAGCTCAGACCCCACCCACATACAGTCGTAATACAATCCTATCTTCTAACGTAACAGTAAGGCCACATGCACACGGGCGTGTTTTTTCAGAACTACTATTTAAATCGTCAATGTGTATAAAGACTTTAAATAAAAAAAAAGGTAAACAATAGACAAACAGACATATTTTGTACCACCGCGTACATATAGCCTGTCTCTATAAAAATATCCTATTATCTAAATCCTACAGTGAACACTTAATTTTTTTTAAATTAATTTATTCAACCTAACATCATTAAAAGTGCAACACCAAGCTATCAAAAATGGCATATGCCCCCCAAAATAGTAACAATCGGTCAGTTCATTCTGCTAAAAATGAGACCCCACCATTAGACAATCGCCAAATAAAAACAATAATATGGCTCTCAAAATATGGAGACAGTAAAACATGAATTGTTTTTGGTTCAACAATGCTTTTATTGTGTAAAATAGAAATAACAAAAAAATAAGGAAAAATATTAGGTCTTGCCGCCCCTGTAACAACCAGCTGTCTAAAAATATCATACCAAATAACCCCTCAGGTGGACACCTTTTTAAACAAAAATTTAAAACTCTCAAAAAAGGCAATTTTTGACAACTTTTATCAAAAATGGTGTAATAGCAAGCGATCATAAAGTCAGATGCACCACAAAATAAAGGTTTAAAGGTTTACTAAGAGTTGCAAATAATGTTAATATTTTTTTTTTAAACAGGAATGAAGACATTGAAGGCCAAATTGGCCAAAATGCAAAAGGAGCAGCGCAATGATATGCGGGCTATTCAGGAGCGCATGAAGGCCATGGAGGAGAGGCAACGCCAGGCCATGAAGGGGGTGCATGAGATGATCATGCTTTTGGAAAAGTTGCCATAATAAAAAAAAAAATTCTAATAAGTTTATATAAATCGTTTGTACAGTTATAACGTGTATTTTGTTTTTTGTAATATTGCTCAGTTTGTGTAATAGCTCGGCCTAAATCAGCCAGAACTGACAGCTGCCGTTAAATACATGTGAAATACATATAGGGTCCATTCACACGTCTGTAAAATGTGTCCGCATCCGTTCCACAATTGAGAGGAACGTTTACAGACCTATTGATTTTAAATTTCAGTCTGAAAAATTAGGCATTCACAGGATACAGAAGTAAGTGTCGGCCATTACAGGCACCAAAAATTAGCCGACAGGCGTTCACCTGACAGCAAATAAATTTGTATTCTGTGGCTCGTGGTACATTAGGCAATCACAGGATACAGAAGTACGTGTCGGCCATTACAGGCCCGAAAAATTAGCCGACAGGCGTTCCCCTGACAGCAAATAAATTTGCATTCTGTGGCTGGTGGTACATTAGACATTCACAGGATACAGAAGTAAGTGTCGGCCATTACAGGCCCCAAAAATTAGCTGACAGGCATTCACCTGACAGCAAATAAATTTGTATTCTGTGGCTCGTGGTACATTAGGCAATCACAGGATACAGAAGTACGTGTCGGCCATTACAGGCCCGAAAAATTAGCCGACAGGCGTTCCCCTGACAGCAAATAAATTTGTATTCTGTGGCTGGTGGTACATTAGACATTCACAGGATACAGAAGTAAGTGTCGGCCATTACAGGCCCCAAAAATTAGCTGACAGGCATTCACCTGACAGCAAATAAATTTGTATTCTGTGGCTCGTGGTACATTAGGCATTCACGGGATAAATAAGTGTCGGCCATTACAGGCCCCAAAAATTAGGCATTCAACGGACATAAAAAGGCCTTTTATGCCGCTGTATTTACCGAAGACAGGGACCATAAATTATTATGGGTGGTGGCGGATATGGGCTGTCATGAGGAATTTGAATCAAACATGGTCTACTGGTCACATGTGTTGAATTCCTCCGAGATCCATGCCTCATTCATTTTTAGAAATGTAAGGTAGTCAACACTGTCGTGAGCTAGGCGAGTGCGCTTATCGGTCACGATCCCCCCTGCTGCACTGAACGTCCTTTCGGACAGGACACTTGACGAGGGGCAAGCCTACAGTTCCATTGCAAATTGTACAAGCTCTGGCCAGAGGTCAAGCCTGCCCACCCAGTAGTCCAGGGGTTCATCACTTCTCAGAGCATCCAAATCGACAGTTAACCCGATGAAGTAGGACACCTGCCGGCCTAGGCGTTCCCTGAGGCTGTATCCGGAGGACAGCTGTCAATGGATCGGCTGAAAGAATGTTCTCATATCAGAAGTGACCAACACATCTTCAAACCGCCCTCTTCTTGCAGGCGCTGTTGGATTGTGTTGGCGCTGCATTCTGACAGCCCTCTGTGATGGTGGTAACATTTCTGCCATTTTTTGTTTGTACCGGGGGTCTAAGTAAGTTGCCACCCAGTATTGGTCCTTGCCCTTTATGCCTTTTATACGGGAGTCCCTCTTAAAACACTGGAGCATGAATGCCTCCATTTGCACAAAACTGGAAGTGGTGTAGTGGCCTGGCTCCTGCTCATCATCCAGGATAATGTCGTCCTCGTTCTCCTCCCCCATCATCGGACAACACCAGGGATCCCAGAAAGGTTTAACGCATGCTCTTCTTGCTCCTCCTCCTCCCCGGCACCACCCTCCTCTGACTCCTCTTTAGACTCCTGTTGTTGACTTGTCTCAGATGGAGTATCCCCCCTGGGAATTCATCCAGCATTGCGACTTCCTCATCTTCCTGCTCCTGCTCCTCGACAGCTTGATCAATGACACGACGCAATGCACGCTCCAGAAAGAAGGCAAAAGGTACGATATCACTGATGGCGCCCTGGCTGCGACTGACCAGTTTGGTGATCTCATCAAATGGCCGCAGAAGTCTGCATGCGTCGCGCATGAGCAGCCACTGGCACGGTGAAAAATAAACAAGCTCCCCAGAACCTGTCCTGCCGCAGAGTTCATACAGGTAGTCGTTAACTGCATGTTTCTGCTGGTGCAGCCTATCAAGCATATACAAGGTTGAGTTCCATCGTGTCGGGCAGTGACAAATAAGAAGTCTGAGGGGCAGGTTGTGTCGCCGCTGAATGTCAGCAAGGCGAGCCATGGCCGTGTAAGATCTTCTGAAATGGCCCGAGATTTCCCTGGCCTGCCGCAAGACGTCCTGGACCCCGGGGTATTTGGCAACGAATCGCTGCACGACCAAGTTCAGGACGCGTGCTATGCACGGCATGTGTGTCATTTTGCCCTGTTTCAGCGGGCTCAGCAGATTGGCACCGTTGTCGCACACCACTTTGCCAACTGTCAAATTAAGCGGTGTTAGCCACTGATCTGCCTGTGAACGCAAAGCTGAAAGGAGTGCAGGACCGGTGTGGCTCTTGGGTTCCAGGCACAACAGACGCAGCACAGCATGGCAACGTCTCACCTGGCATGTCGAATAGGTTCTGGGGATCTTGGCCGGTGCAGCAGAATAGACGGTAGTAGCGGAAAAGGAGGAGTCAGCCGAGGAGGAGAGGGAGGATGAAGTAGGAGGAGGAGAAGAAGAGGCAGGCCTGTATGCAATCCGTGGCGGTAAAACCAAATCTACACGGGTGCCACGGGTTACATGCTTGACGGCCGTCAGAAGGTTCACCCAGTGGGCAGTAAAAGTCATATAACAAAAAAAGAGAGCTAGGTGCAGTCACAAATAAGCAGCGGAACCCTTATCCGGGAGTAGGTTCAGTCTCCTTAAAACAGTCAAATCCACAAGCAATTCCAGGGACCGCGCTGATACCAGCAGTAAAAACACAATGCAGACTCAACACACGCTCCAGCAGGCAGCTGTTATCAATCCACTCCTATGGACGTCTCCTGCAGCGTCTTCCTACCACCCGAAAATGTCAATATATGGCACCAGTTCCTTCACAAGGAAAAGAAACACATAGCGCAATACCCAAGTGGTAAAAGTAAGTATACAATTTATTGTACTTACAAAGTTCATGAAGTAAAAAGCATTTCATAAAATCGTACCGGATCCGGGTTTCGCCTTAGGCTTAGTCAGGGGTTGAGGAACTGAATTCCCTCAGAATCGATGTTAAATATCCTTCCAAGATTGCTCCGGAACAACACCCAACTTCCGTTGTGTCTGGAGGGCAGGTGACATATATTTATACAAAAAACACAAAAAAAATCACTAATACAAAAATTATCAAATCTACTGACCAATAGAAACAAAACATATTACAGACATTATCCACATGCTATTCGCATGGGCAATATAAAGAAAGTTAAAATGTAACAAGAGTATGCACGGACTGTGCAGCCTGCAATTATGACATGCAAGCTGCCTTAATATCCCATTTAATGTTAAGGCCGTGTGGTAGGAGGGTGCCCATCTCGTATATCCACTCTGCTTCTCTTTTGTTTATCTGTTTAACAGGGTCTCCCCCTCTCCAATGTCTCCGCACAGGTTCAATGGCGCAAAATCTTAAACCACTAGGATTATTCTGGTGCACTTTTTTGAAATGTGCCGAAACACTGTGAGTCTCCAGACCCTTCTTAATGTTTCGGACATGTTCAGCAATGCGGGTTTTAAATTTTCTTAGAGTACAACCTATATATTGTGTCTTGCAGGGGCACTCTAACAGGTAGATTACCCCCGCTGTTTCACATGAAAGATTCCCTTTTATTTTACATTCCTTATGTTTCGATGTTGATATCACCATACTTGTATTGGTATTTCTTTTATCTTCCTTGGCCCTATTTTTACATCCTATACAAAATCCGCACCATGTGAACATATCCCGATGGATGCGGGATCCCATTTCTTTATTAGGACATCCATGTACGATTTTGTTCCTAACAGTTGGAGCACGTCTGAATATGAGGGGGGTTTGTTTCGAATCAAATCCCCTATTACACCATCATTCTTAAGGACATTCCAATTTTTATTGATGATATCCCTAATACGGGGGCAGTGGACAGAGTAAGTGGTAGAAAAGGCAAATTTGTACCGATCACTATTATCTTTCTTTCTATATTGATCAATGTTTTTTTCATCTTTATTTATTACACTGACATCTCTTACTTCCTCCCTTTGTTTACACAACAGATCCATCGCATATCCTTTCTCCTTAAACCTTTCGAGAATTATGTCACTTTGCGATTCAAAATTATCAGCTTCAGTGCAGTTGCGCTTGATGCGCTGTAATTGCCCTTTAGGCACATTTTGGATCCAAGGTCTGTAATGGCAACTGCTTCTGTCAATGTAACCATTGCGATCTGTGGGTTTAAAATAGGTTTAAGTTTTTATCCTCACTTGTTCAACCGCAATTTCCAGATCCAAGAAATGGATCACACTCTTGCTAACATTCTCAGTGAATACAATATTCCAAGGATGATCAATAATGTATACAATGAAATCCTTAAGCGCGGTCTCTGTACCACGCCAGATACAGATGCAGTCGTCGATATACCTCTTCCATAATTGCAGACAGCCTGCTTTATTCTCTGTACACAACAGCGGGTCAATATAAAAATGTTCCCAGTATGACATAAAAATATTTGCGAAACTGGGTGCAAATTTAGCACCCATCGCAACGCCAGATATTTGCAAATAAAAATTATCCTCATACCAAAAATAGTTATGAGTGAGGCAGTATTTGATACAATCTACAATAAATGTTTTATGTTCCTCACTCATCTTCTCATCCTGATCCATATAAAAGCGTACACCCTTTAGTCCTATTTCGTTAGGTATTATGGTGTATAAGGAAGTGACATCAAGTGTCACCATATACGTATTCTCTGGGAGGGCACTGAACCCCTTGAGGATTTCTAGGATCTGCCCCGTGTCCCTAAGATAGGAAGGGGTTATAGGCACATATTTCTGTAGGAATATGTCGATGTATTCCGAGACCCTACTAGTTAAGGAATCCAACCCCGAGATTATGGGTCTACCTGGGGGCTTTTCAGCGTTTTTGTGTACCTTAGGGAGATGATATATTATTGGAGTTCTAGGGTGAGCATGGTTGAGATATTGGAATTCTTTCTTATTTAAGACTCCTTGTGCAAAGCCCCTATCAAGGAGAACCTTAAAGGGAACCTGTCATGTGGATATTTGATTATAATCTAACTAATTATATACAATCATTAACTACTAAAAAGTACCTTAGATGTATTCACTTACTGGTGTGACAGATGGTTACCTCATAATATACACACAAAGATGCCGCATGCCACATGCTAATGAGCTGATTTGAGTCTAGCGTGATGTCATTGAGTCCAGCGTATATTTAATTCAGAGCTATAGCCACTCCCCTGCCCACCTGCTGCTGATTCATATGGAAAAAAACTGTCATTCAGCAGCAGGTGGGTGGGGAGAGTCAGGAGCTCATGAATATTCAGGACTCATCATTATCAGCTGGAGCTTTTCAATACAAGATGTTGGCAGATTTACTGGGTCAATTAAAGAAAGTGACCCAGCATTTTGCTAAGAGAATCAGTCACTTATTTATGTTGCCCTTCGTTAGGACACCAGAAAAATGGTGACAGGTTCCCTTTAAGATCTCTTTTGTATTCGACGACTGGATTTGTTCTTAATTTCTTATATGTGTTGTGGTCACTAAGAATTCTAAGCATTTCCATATTATAGTCCACTTTATCTAAAATCACGCCCCCCCCCCCCCCACCCTTATCAGTTGGTTTCACCACCACTTGTTTGTTTTTTTCTAGGCCCCTTAGAGCCTCTTTCTCTTTCTTACTCAGATTGTCAATTACTCTGTCTCCATATTTAATTTCATCTAATCCTTTTAAAACACCCAGTTTAAAAGCCTCTATGCATTCATTATCCTTGTTTACTGGATAAAACGTGGATTTATTTTTCAAATCTGTATAGATTTGACACACACCTCCCCCTGAAGAAGCCTTGCGTGAAACGTACGTTGGGGTTGCTGGAGCACTACACAGGTATTTTGTCCATGGCTTTATAGTGAACTATCTAGCTTTAGTTATCCATGTACTCTGTCATATTTGCACTCTGCACTTTATATGCATATCCTGGTTACCATATATGAGACCTTTACTTAGCCTCTATAGTTCTGCCTGACTACATGTATTTTTGATATCCTGTTTGGCCTACATGCACACATGTGCTATATTTATACATCTATTATTTATATTCATTTGCCATTTCAGGTTTTAGTCGTGCTCCGTGTCATCTTGTGTGCTCGTTTTACCACCATCCATTGTTCTCCATGTGTTTTTATTGTGATTTGTCTCATATGGAGACATTATTGCCAGAGGATGCAGATAACAGGGATATGTCTCAGTCAGGCAGCATTACACACATGGACGTACAGTGTGATGATGATGATGATGATGATGATGTTGTACCTACTGCTGCTTCCTTTGCTGAGGTGTCAGATACAAGTGAAGTGGTTGATGATGACGACGATGTGTCTGTGGATGCCACGTGGGTGCCTGCTCGAAGAGAAGAAGAAGAGGGGGAAAGTTCAGAAGGGGAGACAGAGAGAAGGAGGAGACGAGTTGGAAGCAGGGGGAGGTTGTCGCAAAGAGCAAGTGGCACAGTCAGACAGCATGTATCGGCACCCGGGGTCAGCCAGACAGCATGCCAAAGAAACACATGCTTCTGCCACCACCAGAATGCCGTCATTGCAAAGCTCAGCAGTGTGGCATTTCTTTTGTGTGTCAGCCTATGACAACAGCGATGCCATTTGCAACCTGTGCCAAAAGAAACTGAGTCGTGGGAAATCCAACACCCACCTAGGTACAACTGCTTTGCCAAGACACATGATCGCACATCACAAACGCCTATGGGATCAACACATGAGTACCAGCAGCACACAAACTCAAAGCCGCCAACCTCCTCCTGGTCCAGCATCTTCAGCCACGTCAACCACTGCTGTCCTCCTTGCCCTAGTTCCTGCTCATCTGCCCACAGTCAGGTGTCTGTCAAGGACATGTTTGAGCGTAAGAAGCCAATGTCACAGAGTCACCCCCTTGCCCGGCGTCTGACAGCTGGCTTGTCGGAACTCTTAGACCGCCAGCTTTTACCATACAAGCTGGTGGAGTCTGAGGCTTTCAAAAAATTTGTAGCTATTGGGACACCGCAGTGGAAGGTACCCGGCCGAAATTTCTTTGCACAAAAGGCAATCCCCAACCTGTACTCGATTGTGCAAAAAGAAGTCATGGAATGTCTGGCACACAGTGTTGGGGCAAGGGTCCATCTGACCACTGATACCTGGTCTGCAAAGCACGGTCAGGGCAGGTATACCACGTACACTGCGCATTGGGTAAACCTGCTGACGGCTGCCAAGCATGTAATGCGTGGCTCTGCAAAGGAGTTGGTGACACCGCCACGACTTGCAGGCAGGCCTGCTGCCACCTCCTCTACTCCTCCTACTCCATCCTCTTCTATAACCTCCTCGGCTGAGTCCTCTTCTGCTGTTACGTCTTGCTCCACATCAACTGCACCCCCCCCCCCCCCCAGCTCCCCAGGGGCTATTCCACATCCCGGATACGACAATGTCACGCTGTCTTGGGGTTGACTTGCCTGAAAACAGAGAGTCACACCGGACCAGCACTCCTGTCCAAACTGAACGCACAGGTGGATCAGTGGCTGACTCCGCACCAACTGGAGATCGTCAAAGTGGTGTGTGACAACAAGTTGGCGGCATTGAATTTGGGCAAGCTGACACATGTGCCGTGCATGGCAAATGTGTTAAATTGTACAACGCTTTGTGCATAAGTACCCAGGCTTACAGGACGTCCTCTAGCAGGCCAGGAAGGTGTGTGGCCATTTCAGGCGTTCCTACACGGCAATGGCGCACTTTTCAGATATCCAGCGGCGAAACAACATGCCAGTGAGGCGCTTGATTTGCGACAGCCCGACACGTTGGAATTCAACACTCCTAATGTTCGACCGCCTGCTCCAACAAGAAAAAGCCGTCAACGAGTATTTGTATGACGGGGGTGCTAGGACAGCCTCTACTGGACGCTCATGCGCAATGCCTGTAGGCTCATGCGTCTTTTTGCGGAGGTGACAAACCTAGTCAGTCGCACTGAAGGCACCATCAGCGACATCATCACATTTGTTTTTTTCCTGGAGCGTGCCCTGCGAAGAGTGCTGAATCAGGCCATAGATGAGCGTGAAGAGGAAGAGTTGTGGTCACCATCACCACCAGAAACAGCCTTATCAGCATCGCTTGCTGGCCCTGCAGCAACGCTGGAAGAGGAGTTTAAGGAAAAAGGAATCAGAGGAGGAATGTGGCTTTAAGGAGGAGGAGGAAGACCAACCACAGCAGGAATCCCAGGGTGCTCGTTGTCACCTATCTGGTACCCGTGGTGTTGTACATGGTTGGGGGGAAGAACAGACCTTCAGTGAGATCAGTGAGGACGAGGAACATGACATGAGTAGCTCGGCATTCAACCTTGTGCAAATGGGGTCTTTCATGCTGTCGTGCCTGTTGAGGGACCCTCGTACAAAAAGGCTGAAGGAGAACGACCTGTACTGGGTGGCCACGCTACTAGATCCCCGGTATAAGCAGAAAGTGCCTGAAATGTTACCGATTTACCGCAAGTCGGAAAGGATGCAGCAGTTCCAAAATAAATTAAAAAGTATGCTTTACACAGTGTACAAGGGTGATGTCACAGCACAACGGGAATCTAACAGGGGAAGAGGTGAAAGTAATCCTCCTCCTACCACGACCACGCCGGCAAGGAGAGGACGCTTTACAGACGTATTGTTGATGGAGGACATGCGGAGCTTTTTAAGTCCTACGCATCGCCACAGCCCTTCGGGGTCCACCCTCAGAGAACGACTCGACCGACAGGTAGAAGACTACCTCGCCTTAACTGCAGATATCGACACTCTGAGGAGCGATGAACCCCTTGACTACTGGGTGTGCAGGCTTGACCTGTGGCCTGAGCTATCCCAATTTGCAATAGAACTTCTGGCCTGCCCCGCTTCAAGTGTCCTGTCAGAAAGGACCTTCAGTGCAGCAGGAGGTATTGTCACTGAGAAGAGAAGTCGCCTAGGTCAAAAAAGTCTAGATTACCTCACCTTTATTAAGATGAATGAGGCATGGATCCCGAAGGAACTGACAGTGGGTGTTACATTTGACTAAAAAGGCCTGGTGATGAGATGAGCTGCCTTGGGCTAAAAATGGTCCACACGCTGCTGTATCTCTGCATGCCGGATGACTTGCGTGACTTATCTGCCACCAACTAGGGTTCAAGCCGCAATGTTTTAGTGCACTTTCTGCCTGGAAAACATACATTTTTCTTGCCGCTGCTACAGCAGCGGCTGCAACAATACCTAATTTTTCAGGCATGTGTACATGGCCTCTGGTGCTGCACTGTGGCTGCAAAAACAAAACAAAAAAAAAAAAAGGCACATACATGTGTCAATTCCCCTTCGTGATCGTTACCTTGTCGTGGTGAAGGGGCTTGCGTATCACAATGAAGTGACCACCTCTATGAGTGTGTTGGCAATGGCAATGTTGGCACACCCCAGATGATAAGGTCGTTGCTTCATTGTGAACAGACCAAAAGCGATCGGCTGGATAACGTTGCATAGAAAAAACATTAATTTTCTTTGTGATCATCTAAGGTGATCATTAAAGCCTACTAGGCCAAAAATGGGCCCACACTGCAGAATCATTGTTTTCTGGGACACTTAACTGTCACTGAACTACTTCAGCACGACCATAGGCTTTGAAAAACCCCATCGCCTGCAATCTCCCAAACGTGCGCACGAGCACAGTCAACATTACACCAAGATTGACGCATAGAGGAATAAAATTTATCTCATGAGTGTGTCAACTATTGACAACTCTTTGCGGTTGTCTAAAATCTATTCCATACACGTCCCCTAATAGGGGACGTAACAGGGATTAAACTGATAGGAATAGTACTACTTAACACTCCACTAATATCTGGTGGCACAGTACATTGCAAGGCGTACACGCGCAGAGCCCCAAATTGGAAGTAGCAGGACCAACCAAGCATCTTTTTCCATCTCCCGGTTCCTAAAATCTATTCAATAGACCGGCCCCTGATAGGGGACAAAACAGAGATTAAAGGGCTTCTGTCACCCCCAAAACACATATATTTTTTTTGGGCTTGTTAAAATCCTTATGTAGCGACTATTCCCTATATAGGGTTCTTACCTTTGTCTGTTGGTTCGTTTCCATAAAAATAGATCTTTTAAAATATGCAAATCGCTTCACTACCAGCAAGTAGGGCGTCTACTTGCTGGTAGCCGCTGCAAAAAACCGCCCCCTCCTCCTGTTGATTGACAGGGCCAGCGATCGCTCTCCTCCTCCGGCTGGCCCTGTCAGCATTTCAAATCCCGCGCCGCAGTCACTGATTCGCTAATTAGAGTATCGCTAATCAGCATTTGTACTTTTATAGTATCTGTAAGTGATCAAAACTGATCACAGTCAGATCTATAATTGTATTAGTGTCACCTTAGCTCGCCCTCCACCCAAAACGCAGTGTTTGCCCGATCAGGCCTGATCGGTCGCCCACACGTGCGTTCACCCACACCCGCCCCGCCGCAGTGACAAAAAAAATTTTTTTTTTGATCACTGCACAATCATTTTCCAAGCACTGCGGCGATAAAAAAAAATCAGTTTTGATATTTTTTATCAATCGCAGCAGCCTCCGGTACTTCGCTAGCCTTCCCTTTGTAAGACAGGCTTGCTTTTTTTCTTGGGTTGTCTGAGGGAATACCCCTAAATTTAGTAGTCCAAATGTCAAACAGGGGGTATTCTTCTGAAGAGGCCTACAGGATTCTGACCCAGTCGGATGAGGAATGGGAACCCTCATCTGACGAATCTAGCGGGTCAGAATATGAACCTGTAGAAAGCAGTGGCAGTCTGACCCAAAGTTCGGACGAGGAGGTTGAGGTCCCTGATAGAACCAGGCGTACCCGGCCCCGTGTCGCTAGACCACAGGTTGCGCAGGATCCGCTTCAAGAGCAGCAGAGTGGGGCTGGCGCTGTCGGATCACGTGGTGAGGCATACACCAGTAGCGCAGCCCTCCCTGGACCTAGTACCAGCACTGCCGTACAACATGGTGAAGTGGCGAGCACCAGAAGGGCAGTTGAAGCTGGTACGGTGGCACGTGCAGTAGTTACCCCGTCGCAGCCACCGCACAGACAGGCCCGTAGACCCCCTAGAGTCCCTGAGGTGCTGGCAAATCCTGATTGGCAGTCACCAACTTCAGCCGCACCATTAGTTCCCCCTTTCACCGCCCAGTCTGGAGTTCGGGTTGAGACAGCTCAGATCGGTTCGGCCCTGGGATTTTTTGAGCTGTTCTTGACTGCGGAGCTCTTGGACTTAGTCGTGGCAGAAACAAATCGGTATGCCACTCAATTTATATCCGCCAACCCGGGAAGCTTTTATGCCCAGCCTTTCCGGTGGAAACCAGTCCAAGTTTCCGAAATAAAAAAATTTCTGGGCCTTCTCCTCAACATGGGTCTAACCAAAAAGCATGAATTGCGGTCATATTGGTCCACGAACCCGATTCATCACATGCCCATGTTCTCTGCTGCTATGTCCAGGGCACGATTTGAGGCCATCCTGCGTTTCCTGCACTTTAGCGACAACACCACCTCCCGTCCCAGAGGCCACCCAGCTGTTGCCGGCTCCACAAAATTCGGCCCCTCATAGACCACTTCAACCAGAAATTTGCAGATTTGTATACCCCAGAGCAAAACATCTGCGTAGACGAGTCCCTAATACATTTTACCGGGCGCCTTAGCTTCAAACAATACATCCCAAGCAAGCGCGCCCGGTATGGGGTCAAATTGTATAAGCTCTGTGAAAGGGCCACAGGCTATACCCACAAATTTCTGATCTATGAGGGAAAAGATCAGACCCTGGAGCCGGTCGGTTGCCCTGACTACCTGGGGAGGAGTGGGAAGACAGTCTGGGACTTGGTGTCACCCTTATTTGGCAAGTGGTACCATCTTTATGTGGACAATTTCTACACAAGTGTGCCCCTCTTCAGGCATTTGTTCCTAGAACAGATTGGCTGCTGTGGCACCGCACGAACTAGTCGCGTGGGCTTCCCCCAATGGCTCGTTACCACCAGTCTTGCAAGGGGGGAGAGGGCTGCCTTGTGTAACGAAGAACTGCTCGCGGTGAAATGGAGAGACAAGCGCGACGTTTACATGCTCTCCTCCATTCACGCAGACACGACAATACAAATTGAGCGAGCAACCCGTGTCATTGAAAAGCCCCTCTGTGTCCACAACTATAATTTGCTCATGGGAGGGGTGGACTTCAATGACCAGATGTTGTCTCCGTATTTAGTTTCCCGACGCACCAGACGCTGGTATAAGAAGGTGTCTGTATATTTAATTCAATTTTCTGCATATAATAGTTTTGTTCTCTACAGTAAGGCTGGGAGAACACGATCCTTCCTCAAATTTCAGGAAGAGATCATCGAGAACCTCCTGTATCCAGAAGGTTCCGTGGCCCCATCCACCAGTGTAGTTAGCCGTCTACACGAGCGACATTTCCCCAGTGTCGTTCCTGGTACCTCAACCCAACCGTCACCCCGAAAAAGATGTCGTGTCTGTAGCAGGAGTGGATTCACCTGGGATAAAGTGCATAATGTACTTCACCACATCTTTGCGCGATTTGCGCTTTGCACATTGTCCCATGGGGAAGGAGAGGTTTGTCCTATAAAAGGAAAAAAAAAAAAAAAAAAAAAAAACACCAGTAAGTACAGTTGAGCGAACACCTGGATGTTCGGGTTCGAGAAGTTCGGCCGAACTTCCCGGAAATGTTCGGGTTCGGGATCCGAACCCGACCCGAACTTCGTCCCGAACCCCATTGAAGTCAATTGGGACCCGAACTTTTCGGCACTAAAAAGGCTGTAAAAAGCCAGCAAAATGTAGTTAAATCCCCTGCAAACAAATGTGGATAGGGAAATGAATAAAAATAAAAATAAAATAAATAAAAATTAACCAATATCAATTGGAGAGAGGTCCCATAGCAGAGAATCAGGCTTCATGTCAGCAGAGAATCAGTCTTCATGTCATAGCAGAGAATCAGGCTTCACGTCACCCACCACTGGAACAGTCCATTGTCATATATTTAGGCCCCGGCACCCAGACAGAGGAGAGAGGTCCCATAACATAGAATCTGGCTTCATGTCAGCAGAGAATCAGTCTTCATGTCATAGCAGAGAATCAGGCTTCACGTCACCCACCACTGGAACAGTCCATTGTCAGATATTTAGGCCCAGGCACCCAGGCAGAGGAGAGAGGTCCCATAGCAGAGAATCTGGCTTCATGTCAGCAGAGAATCAGTCTTCATGTCATAGCAGAGAATCAGGCTTCATGTCATAGCAGAGAAACATGCTTCACGTCACCCAACATTGGAACAGTCCATTGTCATATAATTTAGGCCCCGGCACCCAGACAGAGGAGAGAGGTCCCATAACAGAGATTCAGGCTTCATGTCAGCAGAGAATCAGTCTTCATGTCATAGCAGAGAATCAGGCTTCACGTCACCCACCACTGTAACAGTCCATTGTCATATATTTAGGCCCCGGCACCCAGACAGAGGAGAGAGGTCCCATAGCAGAGAATCTGGCTTCATGTCAGCAGAGAATCAGTCTTCATGTCATAGCAGAGAATCATGCTCCACGTCACCCAACATTGGAACAGTCCATTGTTATATAATTTAGGCCCCGGCACCCAGACAGAGGAGAGAGGTCCCATAACAGAGATTCAGGCTTCATGTCAGCGACTCAGCAGAGAATCAGTCTTCATGTCATAGCAGAGAATCAGGCTTCATGTCACCCACCACTGGAACAGGCCACTGTCAGATATTTTTAGGCCCCGGCAACCAGACAGAGGAGAGGTTCATTCAACTTTGGGTTGCCCCGCAATATAATGGTAAAATGAAAATAAAAATAGGATTGAATGAGGAAGTGCCCTGGAGTACAATAATATATGGTTAAGGGGAGGTAGTTAATGTCTAATCTGCACAAGGGATGGACAGGTCCTGTGGGATCCATGCCTGGTTCATTTTTATGAACGTCAGCTTGTCCACATTGGCTGTAGACAGGCGGCTGCGTTTGTCTGTAATGACGCCCCCTGCCGTGCTGAATACACGTTTAGACAAAACGCTGGCCGCCGGGCAGGCCAGCACCTCCAAGGCATAAAAGGCTAGCTCTGGCAACGTGGACAATTTGGAGATCCAGAAGTTGAATGGGGCCGAACCATCAGTCAGTACGTGGAGAGGTGTGAACAGGTACTGTTCCACCATGTTAGTGAAATGTTGCCTCCTGCTAACACGTTCCGTATCAGGTGGTGGTGCAGTTAGCTGTGGCGTGGTGACAAAACTTTTCCACATCTCTGCCATGCTAACCCTGCCCTCAGAGGAGCTGGCCGTGACACAGCTGCGTTGGAGACCTCTTGCTCCTCCTCTGCCTTCGCCTTGGGCTTCCACTTGTTCCCCTGTGACATTTGGGTATGCTCTCAGTAGCGCGTCTACCAAAGTGCACTTGTACTCTTCCTATCACGCTCCAGTGCACGAAGTAAGGTGGGCACATTGTCTTTGTACCGTAGATCCAGCAGGGTGGCAACCCAGTAGTCCGCACACGTTAAAATGTGGCCAACTCTGCTATCGTTGGGCAGGCACTGCAGCATGTAGTCGCTCATGTGTGCCAGGCTGCCCAGAGGTAAGGACAAGCTGTCCTCTGTGGGAGGCGTATCGTCATCGTCCTGCGTTTCCCCCCAGCCACGCACCAGTGATGGGCCCGAGCTGCGTTGGGTGCCACCCCGCTGTGAACATGCTTCATCCTCATCCTCCTCCACCTCCTCCTCATCCTCGTCCTCCAGTAGTGGGCCCTGTCTGGCCACATTTGTAACTGACCTCTGCTGTTGCAAAAAACCTCCCTCTGAGTCACTTCGAAGAGACTGGACTGAAAGTGCTAAAAATGACCCCTCTTCCTCCTCCTCCTCCTCCTCCTGGGCCACCTCCTCTTCCATCATCGCCCTAAGTGTTTTCTCAAGGAGACATAGAAGTGGTATTGTAACGCTGATAACGGCGTCATCGCCACTGGCCATGTTGGTACTCGAAACAGCGCAACAGGGCACACAGGTCTCGCATGGAGGCCCAGTCATTGGTGGTGAAGTGGTGCTGTTCCGCAGTGCGACTGACCCGTGCGTGCTGCAGCTGAAACTCCACTATGGCCTGCTGCTACTCGCACAGTCTGTCCAGCATGTGCAAGGTGGAGTTCCACCTGGTGGGCACGTCGCATATGAGGCGGTGAGAGGGAAGGCCGAAGTTCCGCTGTAGCGCAGACAGGCGAGCAGCGGCAGGATGTGAACCCCGGAAGCGCGAACAGACGGCCCGCACTTTATGCAGCAGCTCTGACATGTCGGGGTAGTTGCGAATGAACTTCTGCACCACCAAATTCAGCACATGCGCCAGGCAAGGGATGTGCGTCAAACCAGCTAGTCCCAGAGCTGCAACGAGATTTCGCCCATTATCGCACACCACCAGGCCGGGCTTGAGGCTCACCGGCAGCAACCACTCGTCGGTCTGTTGTTCTATACCCCGCCACAACTCCTGTGCGTTGTGGGGCCTGTCCCCCAAACATATGAGTTTCAGAATGGCCTACTGACGTTTACCCCGGGCTGTGCTGAAGTTGGTGGTGAAGGTGTGTGGCTGACTGGATGAGCAGGTGGAAGAAGAGGAGGAGGAAGCTGAGTAGGAGGAGGAGGAGACAGGAGGCAAAGAATGTTGCCCTGCGATCCTTGGCGGCGGAAGGACGTGCGCCAAACAGCTCTCCGCCTGGGGCCCAGCCGCCACTACATTTACCCAGTGTGCAGTTAGGGAGATATAGCGTCCCTGGCCGTGCTTACTGGTCCACGTATCTGTGGTTAGGTGGACCTTGCCACAGATGGCGTTGCGCAGTGCACACTTGATTTTATCGGATACTTGGTTGTGCAGGGAAGGCACGGCTCTCTTGGAGAAGTAGTGCCGGCTGGGAACAACACACTGTGGGACAGCAAGCGACATGAGCTGTTTGAAGCTGTCTGTGTCCACCAGCCTAAATGACAGCATTTCATAGGCCAGTAGTTTAGAAATGCTGGCATTCAGGGCCAGGGATCGAGGGTGGCTAGGTGGGAATTTACGCTTTCTCTCAAATGTTTGTGAGATGGAGAGCTGAACGCTGCCGTGTGACATGGTTGAGATGTTTGGTGACGCAGGTGGTGGTGTTGGTGGTACATCCCATGTTTGCTGGGCGGCAGGTGCCAACGTTCCTCCAGAGGCGGAGGAAGAGGCCGAGGCGGCAGCAGCAGAAGAGGCCGAGGCGGCAGCAGCAGAAGAGGTAGCAGGGGGAGCCTGAGTGACTTTCTTGTTTTTAAGGTGTTTACTTCACTGCAGTTCATGCTTTGCATGCAGGTGCTTGGTCATGCAGGTTGTGCTAAGGTTCAGAACGTTAATGCTTTGCTTCAGGCTCTGATGGCACAGCGTGCAAACCACTCGGGTCTTGTCGTCAGCACATTGTTTGAAGAAGTGCCATGCCAGGGAACTCCTTGAAGCTGCCTTTTGGGTGCTCGGTCCCAGATGGCGGCGGTCAGTAGCAGGCGGAGTCTCTTGGCGGTGGGTGTTCTGCTTTTGCCCACTGCTCCCTCTTTGTCTTTTGCTACGCTGTTGGCTCGGTCTCACCACTGCCTCTTCCTCCGAACTGTGAAAGTCAGTGGCACGACCTTCATTCCATGTGGGGTCTAGGACCTCATCGTCCCCTGAATCGTCTTCATCCCTGACCTCCTGTTCAGTCTGCACACTGCAGAAAGACGCAGCAGTTGGCACCTGTGTTTCGTCATCATCAGAGACGTGCTGAGGTGGTATTCCCATGTCCTCACCATCAGGAAACATAAGTGGTTGTGCGTTAGTGCATTCTATGTCTTCCACCGCTGGGGAAGGGCTAGGTGGATGCCCTTGGGAAACCCTGCCAGCAGAGTCTTCAAACAGCATAAGAGACTGCTGCATAACTTGAGGCTCAGACAGTTTCCCTGATATGCATGGGGGTGATGTGACAGACTGATGGGCTTGGTTTTCATGCGCTTTCTGCAGAAGACTGGGTGGAAGATAATGTGAACGTGCTGGATCCACTGTCGGCCACCCAATTGACTAATGCCTGTACCTGCTCAGGCCTTACCATCCTTAGAACGGCATTGGGCCCCACCAAATATCCCTGTAGTAGTAGGTACACTAGGACGTGTGGCTGTGGCAGAACGGCCACGTCCTCTCCCAGCACTAGAGGGTCCACTAACACCACCACGTCCGCGTCCCTTACTAGATGTTTTCCTCATTGTTACCGTTCACCACAATAAGAAAAATATTATTTGGCCCAATGTATTGAATTCAAATTCAGGCCTTTTTTTTTACAGACACCTAACACTATCTGGCTATCTATTTAGGTACCGTATTACACTAATACAGGCACAGCAGTAACGACAGATTTAGCTGAATATAAATTTGAGGCCTAGTATTTAGGCGCTGGATGACAGGTATACGTTTACGGACAGAATTAGACTTGGAATTGCACAGTAGCGTGTGTGTGAAGTTATTTAGAATAACCCTATCTGCACCTTGAATCTTATATACCCTTTTAGGGATAGATTTAAAGTAGGCCTGATACAGCGGAAACCACTAATTTAGAGAATTGCAAAATTGGGAATTGTATTTCAACCCAGAACAAAAACTGTGCTTTGACGGACACTAAATAACTTGACCAGCTAATGCAATAATGACAGATTTGGATGAATATAAATTTGAGGCCTATTTTTTAGGCGCTGGGTGACAGGTATACGTTTACACACAGAATTAGACTTGGAATTGCACAGTAGCGTGTGTGTGAAGTTATTGAGAATGACCCTATCAGCACCTTGAATCTAATATACCCTTTTAGGGATAGATTTAAATAACCACACTATTGATGGTTAAATGGACTTGGTGGCAGCTTGCCCCTCATGTAGGATATAGCAAAAAAATAACCACACTATTGATGGTTAAATGGACTTGGTGGCAGCTTGCCCCTGATGTAGGATATAGCCAAAAAATAACCACACTATTGATGGTTAAATGGACTTGGTGGCAGCTTGCCCCTGATGTAGGAGATAGCCAAAAAATAACCACACTATTGATGGTTAAATGGACTTGGTGGCAGCTTGTGCTGGCGCACCACAAGCCACAGAATGGCCACCGATCACCCCAGAAAAAAGTGACTGAAAAACGCTCTGGGCAGCCTAAAAACATTGAGCAATTGAATAGCAGCAGTTCAATGATCCACAGCTGTAGATCGATCACTGTCTTAAGTGTTTTGGAGGAGTTAATCACTGCCTAATCTCGCCCTAACGTCGCAGCTGCAACCTCTCCCTACACTTGTAACAGCAGAGTGATGTGCAGCGCTACGTGACCCAAGCTTATATAGAGGCTGGGTCACATGCTGCACTGGCCAATCACAGCCATTCCAATAGTAGGCATGGCTGTGATGGCCTCTTGGGGCAAGTAGTATGACGCTTGTTGATTGGCTGCTTTGCAGCCTTTCAAAAAGCGCCAAGAAAGCGCCGAACACCGTACACGAACCCAGACTTTTACGAAAATGTTCGGGTTCGGGTCCGTGTCACGGACACCCTAAAATTCGGTACGAACCCGAACTATACAGTTCGGGTTCGCTCATCCCTACCAGTAAGCAAAAAAGTTAACTTTCAGTTCAAAAAGTTTAAAAAAATTTATATGTTCTGTTCAAAAGTTATTATAAAGTTAATAAAATTTATTGCGTTGCGGCCTGGTTTTTTCTTTTTTGTTTTGTTTTTTTTACCTTCCAGGTGGACCAACCGATCGACTAGCTGCAGCACTGATGTGCATTCTGACAGAAGCATTGCGCTGCTGTCAGATTACACACAAGTCGGTGTATTCGGCGCTGCAAGACGAGATTTCTCCTCTGCAGTAAAAGATACGTTTGCCGAGGCATATGAGCTGAGGAGGCGGCGGTGTTCATATGCTTTAGCAAACACTTTGTATATATAAAAAAATAAAATAAATCCCGGCAATGATTTATTCATCCACATCGATTGATGTGAATGGATAAATCTGGTTTGCCAGGGCATACGGGCTAAGTGGGTATGGATGTTGGGCGGAGCTCCTATGTCCTGGCAGACGCTTTCCCCTCCTTTTTTTTTTTTGGCAGAGATTTTTTCATCCACATTGATCGATGCGAATGAAGAAATCTGTGCCATTCATTTTTTCTTTCAGCCCAGAGGCTGAACGGAAAAAAAAAATCTCATTACCCGTATGCTCAATATAAGGAGAATAGCAGAAACTCCTAATGCTGGCCATACATGTAATGATTGCGGAGACCCTCAAATGCCAGGGCAGTACAAACACCCCACAAATAACACCATTTTGGAAAGAAGACACCCCAAGGTATTCGCTGAGGGGCATATTGAGTCCATGAAAGATTGAAATTTTTGTCTCAAGTTAGCGGAAAGGGAGACTTTGTGAAAAAAAAATATATTTATCAATTTCCGCTAACTTGTGCCCAAAATTTTTTTTTTCTATGAACTCGCCATGCCCCTTATTGAATACCTTGGGGTGTCTTCTTTCCAAAATGGGGTCACATGTGGGGTATTTATACTGCCCTGGCTTTTTAGGGGCCCTAAAGCGTGAGAAGAAGTCTGGGATCCAAATGTCTAAAAATGCCCTCCTAAAAGGAATTTGGGCACCTTTGCGCATCTAGGCTGCAAAAAAGTGTCACACATGTGGTATCGCCGTACTCAGGAGAAGTTGGGGAATGTGTTTTGGGGTGTCATTTTACATATACCCATGCTGGGTGAGAGAAATATCTTGGTCAAATACCAACTTTGGATAAAAAAAATGGGAAAAGTTGTCTTTTGCCGAGATATTTCTCTCACCCAGCATGGGTATATGTAAAATGACACCCCAAAACACATTGCCCAACTTCTCCTGAGTACGGAGATACCACATGTGTGACACTTTTTTGCAGCCTAGGTGGGCAAAGGGGGCCACATTCCAAAGAGCACCTTTAGGATTTCACCGGCCATTTTTTACAGATTCTGATTTCAAACTACTTACCACGCATTAGGGCCCCTAGAATGCCAGGGCAGTATAACTACCCTACAAGTGACCCAATTTTGGAAAGAAGACACCCCAAGGTATTCCGTGAGGGGCATGGCGAGTTCCTAGAATTTTTTATTTTTTGTCACAAGTTAGCGGAAAATGATGATTTATTTTTATTTATTTTTTACTTACAAAGTCTCATATTCCACTAACTTGTGACAAAAAATAAAAACTTCCATGAACTTACTATGCCCATCAGCGAATACCTTGGGGTGTCTTCTTTCCAAAATGGGGTCACTTGTGGGGTAGTTATACTGCCCTGGCATTCTAGGGGCCCTAATGTGTGGTAAGTAGTTTGAAATCAAAATCTGTAAAAAATGGCTGGTGAAATCCGAAAGGTGCTCTTTGGAATGTGGGCCCCTTTGCCCACCTAGGCTGCAAAAAAGTGGCACACATGTGGTATCTCCGTACTCAGGAGAAGTTGGGCAATGTGTTTTGGGGTGTCATTTTACATATACCCATGCTGGGTGAGAGAAATATCTTGGCAAAAGACAACTTTTCCCATTTTTTTAGACAAAGTTGGCATTTGACCAAGATATTTATCTCACCCAGCATGGGTATATGTAAAATGACACCCCAAAACACATTGCCCAACTTCTCCTGAGTACGGAGATACCACATGTGTGACACTTTTTTGCAGCCTAGGTGGGCAAAGGGGCCCACATTCCAAAAGGCACCTTTCAGATTTCACCGGCCATTTTTTACAGATTTTGATTTCAAACTACTTACCACACATTAGGGCCCCTAGAATGCCAGGGCAGTATAACTACCCCACAAGTGACCCCATTTTGGAAAGAAGACACCCTAAGGTATTCGCTGATGGGCATAGTGAGTTCATGGAAGTTTTTATTTTTTGTCACAAGTTAGTGGAATATGAGACTTTGTAAGAAAAAAAAAAATAATCATCATTTTCCGCTAACTTGTGACAAAAAATAAAAAGTTCTATGAACTCACTATGCCCATCAGCGAATACCTCAGGGTGTCTACTTTCCGAAATGGGGTCATTTGTGGGGTGTTTGTACTGTCTGGCCATTGTAGAACTTCAGGAAACATGACAGGTGCTCAGAAAGTCAGAGCTGCTTCAAAAAGCGGAAATTCACATTTTTGTACCATAGTTTGTAAACGCTATAACTTTTACCCAAACATTTTTTTTTTATCAAAGACATGTAGAACAATAAATTTAGAGAAAAATTTATATATGGATGCCGTTTCTTTTGCAAAATTTTACAACTGAAAGTGAAAAATTTCATTTTTTTGCAAAAAAATCGTTAAATTTCGATTAATAACAAAAAAAGTAAAAATGTCAGCAGCAATGAAATACCACCAAATGAAAGCTCTATTAGTGAGAAGAAAAGGAGGTAAAATTCATTTGGGTGGTACGTTGCATGACCGAGCAATAAATGGTGAAAATAGTGTAGTGTAGAAGTGTAAAAAGTGGCCTGGTCATTAAGGGTGTTTAAGCTAGGGGGGCTGAGGTGGTTAAACTGTTAAGAACAGATTTTTTTCAATAAAAAAAAAAAAAAAGAGGACAGCCTCTGCTGAGCTGGGTATTTTTTGGCCGTGTTACTGAACGCTCATGTACAATGGCTGTAGGCTCATGCGTCCTTTTGCGGAGGTGACAAACCTGGTCAGTCAAACCCAAGGCAACATCATCGACCTCATCCCATATGCGTTTTTTCTGGAGCGTGCCCTGCGAAGAGTGCTGGATCAGGCCGTAGATGAGCATGAAGAGGAAGAGTTGTGGTCACCATCTGTCATGGTCTTACCTGCTTGCTGCTCTCCTTCGTTTGACATGTGCTGGCGGCCATCTTGGTTTCTGGGTTTCTTGTAGCCTTCCACCCTGCGGCTCCTCCTTCCCCTGGGAGGAGCTGGATGCCTAGCTCATATATATAGGAGGTCTGTGGCTTCAGTTCCTTGCTTGGTCCTCTTGTGTTCACATGCTTCTAAGACTGCTGCTGCTTCTGGTTCCTGATCCTGGCTTCGTCTGACTACCCTTCTGGTTCCTGATCCTGGCTTCGTCTGACTACCCTGCTGGTTCCTGATCCTGGTTTCGTCTGACTACCCTGCTGGTTCCTGATCCTGGCTTCGTCTGACTACCCTGCTGGTTCCTGATCCTGGCTTCGTCTGACTACCCTTCTGGTTCCTGACCTCTGGCTTCGCAAAGACTCTGCTCGGTTTCACCATCCGTTTGGACTTTTGCTTTACAGCTTTATTTTCAATAAAGCCTTCTTATTTTCACTTATCTCTTGTTGTACGTCTGGTTCATGGTTCCGTGACATTAGGACCAAGCCATGAATTCTGACGGTACAGGGCCATCCTCGCTACCCACGCTGGTTGCCAGACTTGATCAGCAGGATCACCTGTTGGGTCGGTTCGCTGTGGCGTTGCAAACCCTGCTTGAACGCACGGCTCATTTCGCTCCCGGTGCCGATGGGTCGGTTGTCGCTCCTGGGCTCGCTCCTACTGCCGCTCCGGTTGTTGCGCCAGAGTCTACCCCGACACCTGTTGTTGCGCCTGCGGTGTTTCGGGGTATGACTGGTTCTGCCCCTCTTCCACAGCGCTTTGGGGGAGAGCCAACTCAGTGCCGAGGTTTCCTTAACCAGGTGGGCATTTATTTCGAGTTGCTGCCACATGCCTTTCCTACTGAGAGATCAAAGGTGGGCTTCTTGATCTCGCTGCTCTCGGACAAGGCCTTGGCCTGGGCCAGCCCTTTATGGGAGAACAACAATCCGGTGGTTGCCGAGTTTTCCGGTTTTGTTGCTTCTCTTCGGAAGGTATTCGATGTGCCGGCTCGTGCTGCCTCTGCTGCGAAGCTCCTTATGTCCATCAGACAGGGTTCACGATCCGTAGCTGAATACGCCATTGAGTTTCGTACCCTGGCAGCAGAGGTGGGCTGGAATAATGAGGCTCTGGTCGCTGCTTTCTCTCATGGTCTCTCGGATGCCTTGAAGGATGAGGTTGCAGCTAAGGACCTACCAGTTGAGCTCGAGTCTCTTATTTCTTTCCTGATTTTGATTGACACCAGACTCAGGGAGAGACCTTCCTTTAAGGAGAACCTGCGGAGGTCTTCTAACAGATTGGTGCCTACGTTTGCTGTCCCACCCGTGCCTCCCTCTCCTCCCACGCCTCCTGGGGATGACTTGTCTGGGGGTGAACCCATGCAGCTGGGGTTTGCTCGCCTGTCCGAGGGGGAGAGGGCACTCCGGAGACGTGAGGGCCGATGCATGTACTGTGGTCTCGGTGGGCATTTTCGGTTGGCATGTCCGAACCGTCCGGGAAACGCTCGTACCCTGAGATCCTGTCGGGGGCAGATCTTGGGTGGAGTCTCCTCGTCCCCGGTTTCCCGTGTTGACAAACCACTGATCACTGTTGTCCTCTCCTGGGTCGGGGGCTCGGTGACGACCCAGGCGTTGGTGGACTCTGGTGCTGGTGGTTTGTTCATTGATAGTGTGTTCGCTGCCGCCAATTCCATTCCTCTGCAGGCTCGAGGTTCCCCACTGGCTCTTGAGGCGATAGACGGCAGACCCCTTCTGCCGCCACACGTGACTCATGAGACCCTTCCAGTGGGGATAGCCATTGGTGCCGTTCACAGAGAGTCGGTCTGCCTCCAGGTTATTTCGTCTCCACACTACTCGGTGGTCTTGGGGTACCCCTGGCTCCAGAAGCATAATCCGACTTTCGATTGGAGATCGGTCGAGATCCTCTCGTGGTCACCGCAGTGTGGGGCTAGTTGCATCCATGGGTCTGTCAAGTTGCTGTGTACTTCCTCGGACTCTCTGTTGCCTCCTGAATATGAGGAGTACCGGGATGTATTCGATAAGGTGCGCGCGGTTGCCCTACCTCCGCACCGCCCATATGATTGTGCCATAGAGTTACAATCTGGTGCCGTTCCTCCTCGTGGCAAAGTCTATCCACTGTCGGTAGCGGAGAATGAGGCCATGGAGGAGTACGTGAGGGAGGCGCTTTCACGCGGACACATTCGCAAATCTTCGTCCCCGGCAGGGGCTGGATTTTTCTTTGTGAAAAAGAAGGGCGGTGAGTTGAGGCCTTGCATCGATTACAGGGGTCTCAATCGCATCACGATCAAGAACGCTTATCCGATACCCTTGATTTCCGAGCTGTTCGATCGCCTTAAAGGGGCCACGGTCTTTACCAAACTCGACCTGAGGGCGGCATATAACCTGGTAAGGATCAAGGCGGGCGATGAGTGGAAGACCGCGTTTAACACCAGGACCGGTCATTACGAATCCTTGGTTATGCCCTTTGGGTTGTGCAATGCGCCCGCAGTCTTTCAGGAATTCATCAACGATGTTTTCCGTGACCTGTTGCAGCAGTGTGTGGTAGTCTATTTGGATGACATCTTGGTATATTCTGAATCCATGGAGGCCCACATTCTGGATGTCAGACGAGTGTTGCAACGGTTACGAGAGAACAAGCTGTTCGGTAAGCTTGAGAAATGCGAATTTCACCGATCCCAGGTAACCTTCTTAGGTTACATCATTTCCGCTGAGGGGTTCTCCATGGATCCTGAGAAGGTTTCGGCTGTCTTACAGTGGCCCCAGCCCAGTGGTCTTCGTTCCCTGCAGCGCTTTTTGGGCTTCGCCAATTATTATCGGAAGTTCATCAGGGACTTTTCCATGCTGGCCAAGCCTCTCACGGATCTGACCAGGAAGGGCAGTAATTCCCAGGTCTGGCCGCTCGAGGCCATCCGAGCTTTTGAGGCCCTAAAGTCCGCCTTTGTGTCGGCTCCGATTCTGTCGCATCCCAACCCTGGGTTGCCCTTTGTCCTCGAGGTGGACGCGTCTGAGACGGGAGTAGGCGCCCTTCTGTCTCAGCGTAGAACACCAGAGGGTCCTCTGCTTCCTTGTGGGTTTTACTCCCGGAAACTGTCTTCCGCGGAGTGCAACTATCAGATTGGTGACAGGGAGTTATTGGCCATCGTGCAGGCCCTTAAAGAATGGAGGCACTTGCTCGAGGGTTCGGTGGTTCCGGTTCTCATCCTGACGGACCACAAGAATCTGACCTACCTTTCTGAGGCCAAGAGATTGACACCACGTCAG
Organism: Bufo bufo; assembly: GCF_905171765.1. NCBI lineage: Eukaryota > Metazoa > Chordata > Amphibia > Anura > Bufonidae > Bufo > Bufo bufo. The sequence goes on from NC_053391.1 coordinate 285,977,047, forward strand.
GCCAGATGGGCTCTGTTCTTGTCACGTTTTAATTACGTGGTCTCCTACCTACCCGGTTCCAAGAACATCAGGGCGGATGCCTTATCACGGCAGTACTCCGAGCTGTCCAGGGAGGAGTCGATTCCGACTTCGGTCATACCTCCGAATCAGATCCTGGCCGCCATTCGCACCAGCCTGACCTCTCCCCTGGGTGAGCAGATTTTGGCGGCTCAATCTGGTGCTCCCTCTGGGAGACCCAACGGCAGATGTTTTGTGCCTGAGGAGTTGCGCACTCGGTTGTTGCGAACCTACCATAACTCCAAGACCGCGGGGCATCCTGGAAAGAATCAGCTGTCCTGGGCTGTTTCACGTCTGTTCTGGTGGCCTTCCCTACGTTCCGACATCGCCGCATATGTAGCGGCATGCTCCGTTTGTGCCCAGAGTAAGTCCCCTCGGCACCTTCCGTTGGGCCTTCTGCAACCCATAGCCACCGGGGAGCGTCCATGGTCACACCTGGGGATGGATTTCATTGTGGACCTCCCTGCATCCCGAGGCCATACGGTCATTCTCATGATTGTGGATCGGTTTTCCAAAATGTGCCACTGTGTTCCTCTCAAGAAGTTACCCTCTGCACAAGAGTTGGCCACGATTTTTGCCAGGGAGGTCTTCCGGTTGCACGGTTTGCCTAAGGAGATTGTGTCGGATCGGGGGAGTCAGTTTGTGTCCAGGTTCTGGCGCGCCTTTTGCTCCCAGTTGGGGATTCATCTCTCCTTCTCCTCGGCCTACCACCCTCAGTCCAATGGGGCCGCAGAACGATCCAATCAGGCCTTGGAGCAATTCCTTCGTTGCTATGTCTCCGATCACCAAGACAATTGGGTTGACCTCCTGCCTTGGGCTGAGTTTGCCAGGAACACGGCGGTGAACTCTTCCTCTGGGACGTCTCCCTTAATGGCCAATTATGGGTTCCAACCTGCCGTGTTACCGGAGGTATTCTCTCCCCAGGATATTCCGGCTGTGGAGGATCACCTTTCCGTCCTACGTGCTTCTTGGGTACAGATCCAGAAGTCCCTTGAGGTCTCTGCGCAGCGCCAGAGACTCCAGGCTGATCGCAGACGAGCGCCTGCTCCTTCCTACCAGGTCGGAGACCGTGTATGGTTGTCCACCCGCAACCTCAACCTTCGAGTGCCCACTCCCAAGCTGGCGCCTCGCTTTGTTGGTCCCTTCCGAGTGCTTCGCAGGGTAAACCCGGTAGCCTATGCCCTTGCGCTTCCTCCTGGCATGCGTATCTCCAACGTGTTTCATGTCTCCCTGTTGAAGCCACTGGTGTGTAATCGTTTCACTTCCTCGGTTCCTCGGCCTCGTCCGGTCCAAGTGGGCAATCATGAGGAATATGAGGTGAGCAATATCCTGGACTCACGCCTGGTCCGCGGTCGGTTGCAGTTTTTGGTCCATTGGCGTGGTTATGGTCCAGAGGAGCGTTCCTGGGTTCCCTCCACAGATGTCCATGCTCCTGCCTTGCTCCGAGCCTTCCACGCACGCTTCCCTCAGAAACCGTTTTGTGCTCCGCGGAGGAGGGGCCCTTGAGGGGGAGGTACTGTCATGGTCTTACCTGCTTGCTGCTCTCCTTCGTTTGACATGTGCTGGCGGCCATCTTGGTTTCTGGGTTTCTTGTAGCCTTCCACCCTGCGGCTCCTCCTTCCCCTGGGAGGAGCTGGATGCCTAGCTCATATATATAGGAGGTCTGTGGCTTCAGTTCCTTGCTTGGTCCTCTTGTGTTCACATGCTTCTAAGACTGCTGCTGCTTCTGGTTCCTGATCCTGGCTTCGTCTGACTACCCTTCTGGTTCCTGATCCTGGCTTCGTCTGACTACCCTGCTGGTTCCTGATCCTGGTTTCGTCTGACTACCCTGCTGGTTCCTGATCCTGGCTTCGTCTGACTACCCTGCTGGTTCCTGATCCTGGCTTCGTCTGACTACCCTTCTGGTTCCTGACCTCTGGCTTCGCAAAGACTCTGCTCGGTTTCACCATCCGTTTGGACTTTTGCTTTACAGCTTTTCAATAAAGCCTTCTTATTTTCACTTATCTCTTGTTGTACGTCTGGTTCATGGTTCCGTGACACCATCACCACCAGAAGCAGCCTTGTCGTCGTCGATTGCTGGACCTGCGGCAACGCAGAGAGAGGAGTCTGAAGAAGAGGAGTCAGAGGAGGAAGGTGGCTTTGAGGAGGTGGAAGACCAACCACAGCAGGCGTCCCAGGGGGCTTGTTGTCACCTTTCGGGGACCCTTGGTGTTGTACGTGGCTGGGTGAAGGAAGAGACCTTCAATGACGTCAGTGAGGACAAGGAACGGGACATGGCTAGCTTGGTATCCAACCTTGTGCAAATGGGGAGTTTGCGGTTGGGCAAATGGACTGTTTGCGGTGCGTTAAACGGGGAGTTTTGTATGTCAGAGTTTGGTCTGTCACTGTGAAGCGGGCGTAACCCTTACACTACCTGATCGATACAACATCATACCTGATGTTTTAAAGCACGTTATTCCAAACAATTTAGGAATGTTAGGTGATTTATGCCCTTTATGGATTAAACCCCGAGTCTGCGTCAACTACGTAATTTTCCATGGGAGTTTTGCCATGGATCCCCCTCCGGCATGCCACAGTCCAGGTGTTAGTCCCCTTGAAACAAGTTTTCCATCACTATTGTGGCCAGAAAGAGTCCCTGTGGGTTTTAAAATTCGCCTGCCTATTGAAGTCTATGGCGGTTCGCCCATTCTCGAACATTTGTGAAAATTCGCGTTCGCCGTTCGCGAACGAAAAATTTTATGTTCGCGACATCTCTAATCTCAACCATGCTCACCCTAGAACTCCAATAATATATTATCTCCCTAAGGTACACAAAAACGCTGAAAAGCCCCCAGGTAGGCCCATAATCTCGGGGTTGGATTCCTTAACTAGTAGGGTCTCGGAATACATCGACATATTCCTACAGAAATATGTGCCTATAACCCCTTCCTATCTTAGGGACACGGGGCAGATCCTAGAAATCATCAAGGGGTTCAGTGCCCTCCCAGAGAATACGTATATGGTGACACTTGATGTCACTTCCTTATACACCATAATACCTAACGAAATAGAACTAAAGGGTGTACGCTTTTATATGGATCAGGATGAGAAGATGAGTGAGGAACATAAAACATTTATTGTAGATTGTATCAAATACTGCCTGACTCATAACTATTTTTGGTATGAGGATAATTTTTTTTTGCAAATATCTGGCGTTGCGATGGGTGCTAAATTTGCACCCAGTTTCGCAAATATTTTTATGTCATACTAGGAACATTTTTATATTGACCCGCTGTTGTGTACAGAGAATAAAGCAGGCTGTCTACAATTATGGAAGAGGTATATCGACGACTGCATCTGTATCTGGCGTGGTACAGAGACCGCGCTTAAGGATTTCATTGTATACATTAATGATCATCCTTGGAATATTGTATTCACTGAGAATGTTAGCAAGAGTGTGATCCATTTCTTGGATCTGGGAATTGCGGTTGAACAAGGGAGGATAAAAACTAAAACCTATTTTAAACCCACAGATCGCAATGGTTACATTGACAGGAGCAGTTGCCATTACAGACCTTGGATCCAAAATGTGCCTAAAGGGCAATTACAGTGCATCAAACGCAACTGCACTGAAGCTGATGATTTTGAATCGCAAAATGACATAATTCTCGAAAGGTTTAAGGAGAAAGGATATGCGATGGATCTGTTGTGTAAACAAAGGGAGGAAGTAAGAGATGTCAGTGTAATAAATAAAGATGAAAAAAACAGTGATCAATATAAAAAGAAATTTAATAGTGATCTGTACAAATTTGCCTTTTCTACCACTTACTCTGTCCACTGCCCCCGTATTAGGGATATCATCAATAAAAATTGGAATGTCCTTAAGAATGATGGTGTAATAGGGGATTTGATTCCAAACAAACCCCCCCTCATATTCAGACGTGCTCCAACTGTTAGGAACAAAATCGTACATGGATGTCCTAATAAAGAAATGGGATCCCGCATCCATCGGGATGTGTTCACATGGTGCGGATTTTGTATAGGATGTAAAAATAGGGCCAAGGAAGATAAAAGAAATACCAATACAAGTATGGTGATATCAACATCGAAACATAAGGAATGTAAAATAAAAGGGAATTTTTCATGTGAAACAGCGGGGGTAATCTACCTGTTAGAGTGCCCCTGCAAGACACAATATATAGGTTGTACTCTAAGAAAATTTAAAACCTGCATTGCTGAACATGTCCGAAACATTAAGAAGGGTCTGGAGACTCAGTGTTTCGGCACATTTCAAAAAAGTGCACCAGAAAAATCCTAGTGGTTTAAGATTTTGCGCCGTTGAACTGGTGCGGAGACATTGGAAAGGGGGAGACCCTGTTAAACAGATAAACAAATAAGAAGCAGAGTGGATATACGAGATGGGCACCCTCCTACCACACGGCTTTAACATTGAATGGGATATTAAGGCAGCTTGCATGTCATAATTGCAGGCTGCACAGTCCGTGCATACTCTTGTTACATTTTAACTTTCTTTATATTGCCCATGCGAATAGCATGTGGATAATGTCTGTAATATGTTTTCTTTCTATTGGTCAGTAGATTTGATAATTTTTGTATTAGTGATGTTTTTTTGTGTTCTTTGCATAAATATATGTCACCTGCTCTCCGGACACAATGGAAGTTGGGTGTTGTTCCGGACCAATCTTGGAAGGATATTTAACATCGATTCTGAGGGAATTCAGTTCCTCAACCCCTGACATAGCCCAAGGCGAAACCCGGGTCGGGCACGATTTTATGAAATGCTTTTTACTTCATAAACTTTGTAAGTACAATAAATTGTATACTTACTTTTACCACTTGGGTATTGCGCTATGTGTTTCTTTTCCTTGTGAAGGAACTGGTGCCATATATCAAAGTTTTCGGTTGGTAGGAAGATGCTGCAGGAGACGTCCATAGGAGTGGATTGATAACAGCTGCCTGCTGGAGCGTGTGTTGAGTCTGCATTGTGTTTTTACTGCTGGTATCAGTGCGGTCCCTGGAATTGCTTGTAGATTTGACAGTAAAAGTCATATACCTTCCCTGCCCGTGTTAGCTAGACCACGTGTCTGGTCAGATGTATCTTGGCACCGACACTGTGTGCCAGAGATACATTCACTTGCTGCTGAATGTTGCCATATAGCTCTGGGGTGCCCTTCTGCGAGAAATATTTCCTTCCTGAAACCTTCCATTGTGGTGTTCCAATGGCCACAAATTTTTGAAAGGCCTCCGAGTCCACAAGTTTATATGGCAGTAGTTGGCGGGCTATCAGTTCCGACAAGCCAGCGGTCAACTGTTGGGCAAGAGGGTTTACCGGCGTCATCATTTTTTTACGCTCGAACATTTGGGCCACGGAAGCCTGCCTTTTTTCCTGACAAACATGAGGACGGCATGATGGAAGGTGAAGTGGAGGACAATTGTGAGAAGAGAGGAGAAGGAGAAGAGGCTGGACGGTGAGAGCCTGGAGTGTGGCTTTGTGTCTTCTGACAGAGTTGCTCCCACTGGGCTCTGTTATGGGAATCCAGATGCCTTCTTAAGGCAATCGTCCCTAGGTGAGTGTTGGGCTTAACGCGACTTATGCGTTAACTGCAAAGGCTGCAGATAGCAACACTATTGTCAGCAGCTGACACATTTAAAAAAGCCCACACTGCGGAGCCATGTGCCGGCGTCCTGGGAGCGCCAGATGTGACCGTACATGGTTGATGGCTCGCTCCTGATACATCAGCAGTCTGGTTTGTCCCTCCTGTGCAATGTAAGTTCGGCCTGCTTCTCCTCCCTATCTGCTGGTCCATCTCTCCCTCTGAAATCCCCTCCTCTTCCTCTCTTGTGGGCACCTACGTTACGTCCATAGTCACGTCATCATCGACGTTAAAGGTGACGTTGATGATGACGTGTCTATGGGCATAACGTGGATGCCAACAAGATAGCAAGAGGAGGGGAGTTCAGAGGGAGAGATGGACCAGCAGATAGGAAGGAGAAGCAGGCCGAAGGCCCCACCACTAACATTAGAGATCTCGGAGTAGGCAGCAACAGCAGGGACCTACCTCCTTGGGCTGATCTGGGTACTGTCGTCAGACTGCTGAGTGGCGGCTGTTGCTACCTCCTCTTCCTGATCCGATGCCAAGAATGGCTGCGCATCGGAAATGTCGTGTGATGGATCGGAAAATAATTCCTGTGACTCAAGTGGAGGGTATATAGTGGTGGTGGTGGTGTCTTTGGGGAGTGAAGAGGGTAGAGATAGAGTGGATGAAGAGGGTACAGAAGCGGAAGGCTGAGTGAGACACTTAACCAAGTCTGGTGCGTCCTTTGACGTAATTGAACCCCCCCCCCCCTCTGCAACTTCCCACTTTGGCTCCAGCCTGGTGCTCCTGCCCTACCCCTACCACCCCTGCGGAAGGGCCTGTCATTTTTTAAATGACCCGGTGACAAAAGTCTCTAGAGAAGCGCAGTGTATGTGGAAGAAGGTATATAACACCCCGCTTCAATATGTCGTTTTGGGGGGACACTGATCTATCACACCAGTTATAAAAATGTTTTCCTTTAAATTTTCTCACTGTGTGTAGCAGAGGTAACGCAGTGAAAGCGGCTAAATTTCTTCAGTGCCAAAATACACTATTTGAGTAGTATATTCTTAGATAACACCCTGCTTCAATATGTCGTTTTGGGGGCAACTGGTCTATAATCACACCAGTTATAAAAAAAAAATCCTTTAAATTTTCTCACTGTGTGTAGCAGAGGTGACATAGTAACATAGTACATAAGGCCGAAAAAAGACATTTGTCTATTTAGTTCGGCCTGTCATCCTGCAAGTTGATCCAGAGGAAGGCCAAAAGAAAAACTGTGAGGTAGAAGCCAATTTTCCCCACTTTAGGGGAATAAAAAATTGCTTCCCGACTCCAATCAGGCAATCAGAATAACTCCCTGGATCAACGACCCCTCTCTAGTAGCTATAGCCTGTAATATTATTACACTCCAGAAATACATCCAGGCCCCTCTTGAATTCCTTTATTGTACTCACCATCACCACCTCCTCAGGCAGAGAGTTCCATAGTCTCACTGCTCTTACCGTAAAGAATCCTCTTCTATGTTTGTGTACAAACCTTCTTTCCTCCAGACGCAGAGGATGTCCCCTCGTCACAGTTACAGTCCTGGGGATAAATAGATGATGGGATAGATCTCTGTATTGACCCCTGATATATTTATACATAGTAATTAGATCTCCCCTCAGTCTCCTTTTTTCTAAAGTGAATAACCCTAATTTTGATAATCTTTCACAGTACTGTAGTTGCCCTATTCCAGTTATTACTTTAGTTGCCCTCCTCTGGACCCTCTCCAGCTCTGCTATGTCTCCCTTGTTCAAAGGAGCCCAGAACTGTACACAGTACTCCATGTGTGGTCTGACTAATGATTTGTAAAGATGTAGGACTATGTTCTCATCACGGGCATCTAGGTAACGCAGTGAAAGCAGCTAAATTTCTTCAGTACCAAAATACAATATTTGAGTAGTATATTCTTAGATTAAACCCCGCTTCAATATGTTGTTTTGGGGGCCACTGGTCTATAATCACAGCAGTTATAAAAATGTTTTCCTTTAAATTTTCTCACTGTGTGTAGCAGAGGTAACGCAGTGAAAGTGGCTAAATTTCTTCAGTACCATAATACACTATTTGAGTTGTATATTCTTAGATTAAACCCTGCTTCAATATGTTGTTTTGGGGGCCACTGGTCTATAATCACACCAGTTATAAAAATGTTTTCCTTTAAATTTTCTCACTGTGTGTAGCAGAGGTTACGCAGTGAAAGCGGATACATTTCTGCAGTACCCAAATACACTATTTGAAAAGAATATTCTAATATAACACCCCGCTTCAATATGTCGTTTTGGGGGCCACTGGTCTATCACACCAGTTATAAAAATGTTTTCTAATTGCGTTTGTCACTCTTTGTAGTAGTAGTATCTCTGCAGAACCGATCACCAGTCACAATGATGCACTATACAAATCCACTATAATATGCTTTCTATATTAGAAAATATATTATAAGTGTATTACACCCCTATATACTGCACACCAATCAATAGCACACCTATACCAGTCCTTAAAAAGACTTTTGTGGACCTATTAGCTAGCGATTTGTGTCACTATTAACACTCTAACAGTCTGTCCCTGCTCCACACAGCAACCTCTCCCTACACTGACAAAAGACAAAATGTAAAATGGCAGCCAGATCAGGTCTATTTATAAGGTAGGGGGTATGTCCATGTGCTAAATTGTCTCAATAGGCTGTCCTGTACCACCTGATGGATGTGTCATGGGTCAAAGTTCTTCACAATGTAAAAGAACATGGCGCCGGTGAAAATCGCCATATGTTCGCAGGTTCGGAGAACCGCCAATGAGTAAAGTTTGCCGCGAACCGACCGCCGGGCGAACCGCAAGGCAATCTCTATTAGGTGGTCAGTGGATAACAATTTTACTGCAGACCAGTGGAGTATAGGCCTTAAACATAAGGCATTCACCGGACAGAAAATAACAATTAATTATGTGGCGGGAGGTTTATTAGACGGTCAGTGGATAACAATTTTCCTGTAGGCCAGTGGAGTGCAGGCCCCAAAAATTATGCATTTACTGGACAGAAATGAACAAGTGATTATGTGGCTGGAGGTATATTAGGCGGTCAGTGGATAACAATTTTACTGCAGGCCATTAGAGTACAGGCCCCAAACATTAGGCATTCACCGAACTTAAAAGAACAAGTGATTATGTGGCTGGAGATATATTAGGTGGTCAGTGGATAAGAATTTTACTGTAGGCCAGTGGAGTATAGGCACCAAAAATTAAGCATTCACCTGACAGAAATGAACAAATTATATTGTGGCTGGAGGTATATTAGGCGGTCAGTGGATAACAATTTTAATGCAGGCCAGTGGAGTATAGGCCTCTAGCATTTGGCATTCACCGGACAGAAAAGACTGTTGGTAATAACAAAGGGATGAAGGAGGGGAGGGGACACGCCTACCCACACTGGCCCGTACTTAGAACCATCCCCCAAATAAGGACACTAACCACATTCTTTCCTTTAACTTCTTTATTGCAGGGTGGTAGTCGGCCACAGCTATATTTATTATTTATAAACGGCAAACATTATAAAACCGCGCGCTCTGCCAACCGCTGGACTCCCAACGGGCAGTTCCGCCAAACCCATCATTAACAACTTGTTTGGTAACAGTAAATTGCCGCCACGGAGGAGACCTGCCCTCAAACAAACAGGGCTCCGACCACCACCCAACAAGAACATAGCTTGCTCAATCCCATCCTGAAGGCCCGAAAGGAAGATGTCTAGTCCAATATCATTCAGATGGACACCGTCAGGTCTCATTAAAGAACGGTTGTCCCCTTCTAACTGGCGGTGCCGAACCACCACACCCCCCCCCGTGATCTGATAAAACGGGAAACCCGCAAATTAACTGTCCGCCTGCATCTCTCTAACGCCTCCCCATCCCTCTCACTTTGCCAAACCACCCGCGGAACAATTTCCGACCACACCAAAACCACTGTTCTAAAGAAGGACGGGAACCTTTCCAAATCTGAGCGCATCAGGGTCAACAGCTCCAACAAGGGGATGGAACCAATGTCGTTGCCCCCGGCGTGAACCACCAGGATCACTGGATCAACCGCCTGAAGGCCAATCTCCACCACCTGAGAGAGGAGCTGCGGCCATCGAAGGCCACGAATCCCTCTCCATAACACCTCCACCTCCCGGAAACCGAGTGATCTCCCGCCAGGCCTACATTCGGCTCGTTGCGCCGCCCAGAAAACATAGGAATGGCCGATCAGCCACACCACCGGCCTTCCCGAACCTGCAAGAAAAAACTGTTAGAACAGGTCCGGCCTGATGTAACGCGCAAAGCAGGCCGATTTCCATCTACCTATCCTCATAATCTCCGATTCAGGTAAACCCGCCCTGGCAGCCTCAGTAGCAGCGCCAATACGAAAAGAGTGTGTCCCAAATTCCTTGGGATCAACACCACTTAATGCTAAACAAGCCTTGAAAACCGTGGCAAACTGAAATTTGGTAAGAGGGGACCAATCCGCATGCGCAAAGAAATTGCAACTAGGAGAACGCAAAGCACTATACTGAGATATCAGATGAACCGGGCATGACACGCCAGGAACCGGGTGGAGGGGAATCCAGGCACCCCTACCAAATTGATCCGTCTTTAAACGCCGAACCCGGACCCTGAGCGAATCGTTCCCCAGGACAACATCATCACCAGAAAGCCCCCCAGGTTTATGACCGAAAGGAGCCACCAGCTCGCCGACCCTAAGGGCCGCAAAAAAGGCTAAACTAAAACTACCAGAAAACAGGGCAACCTCAAAGGGAGATGAGCAAACCTCGGGAAGCAAGGAAATAAGCCTGCCAAGTAGGCTAAATGAGACAGGCCGTCGACTCTCCCTGGAAACATACTCCTTCCTCCAACCCCTCAAAGCCTGCCGGATAATGAATTGCTTGGTAACATCTGGCCAACCCCGCAACTTAAAGTGAAAAGCAATGCCCGACAGTCGACGCTGAGCAACCGCTGCAGAAACACGCATAGATCGCAATTGCAACAGCCATTCGACCGTCACCTCCAACCGCAGATCATCTCTCGCGCAAACATCCCGTGCACCCACCATCCCCCACCATTGATCCCACGCCTTACCGTGTGCCTGCCAAGTAGCAGGGGAAACCGAGGATCTGACCAGCGACATCAGTTGCTGTCCACCAAATCCCACAGGTGCGAGGGGCATTCCTGGCCCTCCTGCTCCGCTTCCGGGAGAAAGGATCGAAATTCCTGCCAACGAAAATGAGAAAGAGCATCAGCAACCTTATTCTCAACACCCGGAACATGACGGGCCCTAAAATAAACATTTAATTCGAGACATCGAAACACCAAGTAACGCAGTAGAGACAAAACAGGAAGAGAAGAGGAGGATAAGCTGTTGACACTATACACCACACCCATATTGTCCGTCCAGAAAGACACATGTTTGTTGGACAACCTGTCCCCCCACAGCTCCACTGCCACAATAATGGGGAACAACTCGAGCAGAGTAAGGTTCTTACACAACCCAGACGACTGCCACGACTCAGGCCACTCAGCAGCGCACCAGTCCTTCCCCAGAATGGTCCCAAAACCACAAGACCCAGACGCATCCGAAAACAAATCCAACTCGGCGTTAGAAACCATCTTAGACATATAACACGTGTGGCCGTTGTAAGACAACAAAAAAGACCTCCAGATCCCCAAGTCTTCTTTCATGGACTTGGAGAGCCGGATGCGGTGTCGCGGAGATTTAACTCCCCGTGTGACCAACGACAAGCGGCGGGCAAAAACCCGGCCCATGGGCATAACTCGGCATGCAAAACATAACAAACCCAACAAGGACTGAAGCTGAAGCAAGGTAACCTTCCTAACGGACAGAAAACCATCAATCAACCCCATGAGCTTTTGCAACTTTTCCTGCGGTAATCTGAAAACCATATCCAACGTGTCAATTTCAATGCCCAAGAACGACAGTCGTGTGAGCGGGCCCTCAGTCTTTTCGGCCGAAATGGGAACCCCAAATTGCGACATCCGTTCCAGAAAAATAGTTAATAGGGACAGGCAACCACCACCACCACCAGGGGAAACAAAAAGAAAATCATCCAAATAATGCAAAACTGACGTAGAACCTGCATCATAACGAACGACCCATTCCAGGAAAGACCCAAACATTTCAAAATAATGGCAAGAAATTGAACAACCCATAGGGAGGCAAGTGTCATAATAAAAAAGGCCATCAACGCAGCAACCCAACAAATAGAAACAATCAGGGTGAACAGGAAGAAGCCTAAAAGCCGATTCGATATCTGACTTGGCCAGCAGGGCCCCCCTACCCTCCTCCCTGACCAACGAAACCGCCCGGTCAAAGGATACATAAGACACGGACGCATCCTCAGGAGTGATGCCATCATTAACTGACAAACCCTTAGGGTAAGAGAGATGGTGGATCAACCGGAACTTGCCTGGCTCTCTTTTGGGGACCACGCCCAACGGGGAGACCCTCAGATTATGAAATGGCAATTCAGTAAACGGGCCCCGGATCCTACCCAGAGAAACTTCCTTACCGACCTTCTCCCTGAGAACCTCGGGGAGATCACGGGCCGATTTCAGGTTATCCGAAAAATACAGGGACCGGTTCAGAATAAAAGGGATGAAAAAACCAAACGAAAAACCAACACGGAGCTGAGCAGCCGCCTGCCTATTGGGGTACCTGTCTAGCCAGGGGCCCATCTCTGCCACGCTCACCGGGGTCCTTCTGAGCCCCATGCTCGAACTGCTTGGAAAGCTTAACTGGGGGGCGGGAGCATTTATTAGCCGGGTGGGAACCACCGCAGGCCGAGCACTCGTGCTTGAATCTGCACAACCTGCGAACCTGCAGTTACCCTCATTAAATAACCAGCATGACCCGGGTCGGCGGACGGCCACCGGTCCCGGCAAAGGAGATCCCCCTGAACCAGCGGCCGCCCCTGGAAAGGGGGGAAGGTCTCTGAGACACCATCAGCCTAAGACACACATCTGTGGCTTTTACCCCCCAACCTATCTCCGGCTGCAAAGCAAGGCGGCGCCTAAATTCCTCATCATATCGCCACCAGGCGCTGCCCCCATGGGATTTGTAGGCACTATAAATGATGTCCTGATAAACAAATAACTCAGAACAATGCTCGGGGTGACGCTGACCCATAATGCAACCCAATACCGAAAAAGCCTGCAACCAATTGTTCATGGTTCTGGCGACTTTGGGCCTGCGCTCATACGGTTTATCCGTAAAACGCCTCTCCTTGTCAACGGTATGTTGGTCCACTGATATGAGAGACCAAATATCCACATATTGATTAGCCCAAACCTTTCTACCGGACGGCCTCGTCTAAATGGGCACCCAAAAAACTAACCCCACAAAAACACGACTCTTTATGCACCCCCGCTAACACCGGAGCTGGCCTAGCAGGAGGAGGCGGATGGGACTGGTCAGTGGTAGGCTGTAAACGATCCACTAGCAGTTTTAACAGTGCAGCCATATCCGGAACCCCACCACCCGCTTCCATGCACCCGTAAATTGGTACTCACTGGCGGCATTGGCGCTACCGCAGGACCAGGTACAGGAACCTCATGCTGGAGAGATGACGCCGGAACCAGGCTCAGAGCCCTGGAAGACTGACCAGACGACCGTCTATTGCGCTGGATCCGCGAACGTCGCACAGACTCCCCCGCCGGGGCAACGGACCCCTCCGAGGACCGCCACCTGGAGGATCTGGATCGTCTGCTCCACGCTGAATCACCGGACCGGCGACGTGACCGGCGCCTGTGGGATCCGTGGCGCCTCCGGCTCTCTTGAGAGGAGGATGAAGAGCTGGATCTCCCTCTGCGGGCACGTGACCGGGGGCGGGAGGGGGAGCAATTAGCTGAGCCATTTCAGGGATAGGGGAAACATGTAACACAGCACCACCAGGGGTCACTGTAGGCTGCATGGCCAGAGCAGGAGCTGTGTAAATCGATTCTGCCTGCTGCTCATTAATGGCAGGGGGCTTAGTGATTTGAGTGGCAGGGAGGGTGAGGGGGGAACTCTGGGGAGAGGAGCTGTTAACATGAGACGGGAAGACCGCCTGCCCCCCTCATGGGTGACCGAGTCGACACCAGGCTGCACAGAAACATCAGCAGCCGGAGCACTAACAGAAGGGGGTGAGGGATCAGGAGAACCCAGGCTGCATAAAAACGAGCGCAGCCATCCCTCACCTCCCTCTGCCATGCGCGCCAGCAAGACCTCCTTCAGACGGGCATCACCCGCGGCCATCTCTCTCTCTTGTGCGGACAGAATGCAGATGCGACTCACCAGGCACCGCGCTTCCGACCAAGAGGGAGAGAATGGGCGGGACCAGCACATAAGTACCCTCCCACTACCCACCTCCTCTTCCTGCCGCACTAACTATTAACCTTTCCCTGACTCCTAACCCTTAAACTCCAAAACAGGGGCCAGCAAAATGCCCTAAAAGAACTATGAAGGGAAAGGGGGAGGGGGAGGAGGGGACCCCCAGTCCCTGTCTACCCTCCTTAAACAGTCGGGTAGCCACCAGAACAAGTGTTTATGTGTCTAAAGGTATATTTGGCGGTCAGAGGATAACAATTTTACTGTAGTCCAGTGGAGTACAGGCCCCAAAAAATATGCATTTACTGGACAGAAAAGAACACGTGATTATGTGGCTGGAGGTATATTAGGCGTTCAGTGGATAACAATTTTACTGCAGCCAAGTGGAATACAAGACCCAAACATAAGGAATTCACAGGACAGAAAAAAACAAGTGATTATGTGGCTGAAGGTATATTAGGCGGTCAGAGGATAACAAATTTACTGCAGGCCATTGGAGTACAGGCCCCAAAAAATAGGCATTCACCTGACAAAAAAGAACAAGTGATTATGTGGCTGGATGTATTATAGGCAGTGAGTGGATAAACATTTTACTGTAGGCCAGTGGAGTAAAGGCACCAAAATTTACGTATTTACTGGACAGAAAAGAAAAAGTGATTATGTGGCTGGAGGTATATTAGGCGGTGAATGGAAATCAATTTTACTGTAGGCCATTGAAGTACAGGCCCCAAACATTAGGCATTCACCGAACTTAAAAGAACAAGTGATTATGTGGCTGGAGGTATATTAGACGGTCAGTGGATAACAATTTTACTGTAGGCCAGTGGAGTATAGGCCCCAAAAAATAGGTATTCACCTGACAGAAAAGTACAAATGATTATGTGGCTGGAGGTATATTAGGCGGTCAGTGGATAACAATTTTACTGTAGGCCTGTGGAGTATAGGCCCCAAAAAATAGGTATTCACCTGACAGAAAAGTACAAATGATTATGTGGCTGGAGGTATATTAGGCGGTCAGTGGATTACATTTTTACTGCATGCCAGTGGAGTACAGGCACCAAACATTAGGCATTCACCAGACAGAGAAGAACAAGTGATTATAAGGCTGGAGGTATATTAGGCGGTCAGTGGATATTAATTTTACTGCAGGCCAGTGGTGTACAGGCCCTAAACATTAGGCATTCACAGGAGAGAAAAGTACAAGTGATTATTTGGCTAGAGGTATATTAGGCGGTCAGTGGATAACAATTTTACTGTAGGCCAGTGGAGTACAGGCCCCAAAAATTAGGTATTCACCTGACAGAAAAGTACAAGTGATTATGTGGCTGGAGATATTATAGGCGTTCAGTAAATAATAATTTTACTGCAGGCTAGTGGAGTTTAGACATGTCGCGAACATAAAATTTTTCGTTCACGAACGGCGAACGAGAATTTCCGCAAATGTTTGCGAAGGGGTGAACCGGGCGAACCGCCATAGACTTCAATAGGCAGGCGAATTTTAAAACCCACAGGGACTCTTTCTGGCTATAATAGTGATGGAAAAGTTGTTTCAAGGGGACTAACACCTGGACTGTGGCATGCCGGAGGGGGATCCATGGCAAAACTCCCATGGAAAATTACGTAGTTGACGCAGACTCGAGGTTTAATCCATAAAGGGCATAAATCACCTAACATTCCTAAATTGTTTGGAATAACGTGCTTTAAAAACATCAGGTATGATGTTGTATCGATCAGGTAGTGTAAGGGTTACGCCCGCTTCACAGTGACAGACCAAACTCTGACAGACCAAACTCCCCGTTTAACGCACCGCAAACAATTGCAAACAGTCTATTTGCACAACCGCAAATTCCCCATTTGCACAAGGTTGGATACCAAGCTAGCCATGTCCCGTTCCTTGTCCTCACTGACGTCATTAAAGGTCTCTTCCTCCACCCAGCCACGTGCAACACCAAGGGTCCCCGAAAGGTGACAACAAGCCCCCTGGGACGCCTGCTGTGGTTTGTCTTCCACCTCCTCAAAGCCACCTTCCTCCTCTGACTCCTCTTCTTCAGACTCCTCTCTCTGCATTGCCGCAGGTCCAGCAATTGACGACGACAAGGCTGCTTCTGGTGGTGATGGTGACCACAACTCTTCCTCTTCATGCTCATCTACGGCCTGATCCAGCACTCTTCGCAGGGCACGCTCCAGAAAAATCGCATATGGGATAAGGTCGATGATGTTGCCTTGGGTTTGACTGACCAGATTTGTCACCTCCGCAAAAGGACGCATGAGCCTACAGCCATTGTGCATGAGCGTTCAGTAACGCGGCCAAAAAATACCCAGCTCCGCAGAGGCTGTCCTCTTTTTTTAATAAAAAAAATCTGTTCTTACTAGTTTAATCTCTGTTATGTTTCCTATCAGAGGCCGGTGTATGGAATAGATTTTAGGAACTAGAGAAGGAAAAAGATGCTTGGTCGGTCCTCTCACTTCCAATTTGGGGCACTGCGCGTGCGCCGTGCAATGTATTGTGCTACCAGATATGAGTGGTATGTTAAGTAGTACAATTCCTATCAGTTTAATACCTGTTACGTCCCCTATCAGGGGACGTGTATGGAATAGATTTTAGGAACCGGGAGATGGAAAAAGATGCTTGGTTGGTCCTCTTACTTCCAATTTGGGGCACTGCGCGTGCGCCGTGCATTGTACTGTGCTACCCGATATGAGTGGTATGATAAGTAGTACTATTCCTATCAGTTTAATCCCTGTTACGTCCCCTATCAGAGGACGTGTATGGAATAGAGTTTAGACAGCCACAAAGAGTTGTCAATAGTTGACACACTCATGACATAAATTTTATTCCTCTATGCGTCAATCTTGGTGTAGTGATGACTGTGCACGTTTGGGAGATTGCAGTCGATGGCGGTTTTTCAAAGCTTATGGTCGTGCTGAGGTAGTTCAGTGACAGTTAAGTGACCCAGAAATCAATGATTCTGCATTGTTGGCCCATTGTTGGCCTAGTATGCTTTAAATGATCACCTTAGATGATCACAAAGAAAATTTATGTTTTTTCTATGCAAAATTATCCACCCGATCGCTTTTGGTCTGTTCACAATGAAGCAACGACCTTATCTCATCTGGGGTGAGCCAACATTGCCATTGCCAACACACTCATAGAGGTGATCGCTTCATTGTGATACGCAAGCCCCTTCACCACAACAAGGTAACGATCACGAAGGGGAATTGACACATGTATGTGCCTTTTTTTTATTTTTTTTTGCAGCCACAGTGCAGCACCAGAGGCCAGAAAAATTAGGTATGTACACATGCCTGAAAAATTAGGTATTGTTGCAGCCGCTGCTGTAGCACGGCTGGAAAAATTGATGTTTTCCAGGCAGAAAGTGCACTAAAACATTGCAGCTTGAACCCTAGTTGGTGGCGGAGAAGTCACGCAAGTCATCCGGCATGCAAAGATTAAATACAGCAGTGTGTGGACCATTTTATAGCCCAAGGCATCTCATCAGGCCTTTTTTAGTCAAATGCATCCCCCACTATCAGTCCCTTCGGGATCCATGCCTCATTCATCTTAATAAAGGTGAGGTAATCTAGACTTTTTTGACCTAGGCGACTTCTTTTCTCAGTGACAATACCTCCTGCTTTGCTGAAGGTCCTTTCTGACAGGACACTTGAAGAGGGGCAGGCCAGAAGTTCTATCGCAAATTGGGATAGCTCAGGCCACAGGTCAAGCCTGCACACCCAGTAGTCAAGGGGTTCATCGCTCCTCAGAGTGTCGATATCTGCAGTTAAGGCGAAGTAGTCTGCTACCTGTCGGTCGAGTCGTTCTCTGAGGGTGGACCCCAAAAAGCTGTGGTGATGCATAGGACTTAAAAAGCTCTGCATGTCCTCCATCAACAACACGTCTCTGTAAAGCGTTCTGTCCTTGCCGGCGTGTTCGTGGTAGGAGGAGGATTACTTTCACCTCTTCCCCTGTTAGATTCCCGTTGTGCTGTGACATCACCCTTATATGCTGTGTAAAGCATACTTTGTAACTTTTTTGGAACTGCTGCATCCTTTCCGACTTCTGGTAATTCGGTAACATTTCAGGCACTTTTGGCTTATACCGGGGGTCTAGTAGCGTGGCCAACTGGTCACCCAGTACAGGTAGTTCTCCTTCAGCCTTTTTATACGAGGGTCCCTCAACAGGCATGACAGCATGAAAGACCCCATTTGCACAAGGTTGGATGCCGAGCTACTAATGTCCCGTTCCTCGTCCTCACTGATCTCATTGAAGGTCTGTTCTTCCCCCCCAGCCACGTACAACACCACGGGTACCAGATAGGTGACAACGAGCACCCTGAGATGCCTGCTGTGGTTGGTCTTCCTCCTCCTCCTCAAAGCCACATTCCTCCTCTTACTCCTCTTCCTCAGACTCCTCTTCCAGCGTTGGCACAGGTCCAGCAAGCAATGCTGATAAGGCTGTTTCTGGTGGTGATGGTGACCACAACTCTTCCTCTTCACGCTCATCTACGGCCTGATCCAGCACTCTTCGCAGGGCACGCTCCAGGAAGAAAACAAATGTGATGATGTCGCTGATGGTGCCTTCAGTGCGACTGACTAGGTTTGTCACCTCCTCAAAAGGACGCATGAACCTACAAGTATTGCGCATGAGCGTCCAGTAACGTGGCAAAAAAATTCCCAGCTCCACAGAGGCTGTCCTAGCACCCCGGTCATACAAATACTCGTTGACGGCTTTTTCTTGTTGGAGCAGGCGGTCGAACATTAGGAGTGTTGAATTCCAACGTGTCGGGCTGTCGCAAATCAAGCGCCTCACTGGCATGTTGTTTCGCCGCTGGATATCTGAAAAGTGCGCCATTGCCGTGTAGGAACGCCTGAAATTGCCACACACCTTCCTGGCCTGCTTGAGGACATCCTGTAAGCCTGGGTACTTATGCACAAAGCATTGTACGATCAGATTACACACATGTGCCATGCACGGCACATGTGTCAACTTGCCCAAATTCAATGCCGCCAACAAATTGCTTCCGTTGTCACACACCACTTTGCCGATCTCCAGATGGTGCGGGTTCAGCCACTGATCCACCTGTGTGTTCAGGGCGGACAGGAGTGCTGGTCCGGTGTGACTCTCTGCTTTCAGGCAAGTCAACCCCAAGACGGCGTGACACTGTCGCATCCGGGATGTGGAATAGCGCCTGGGGAGCTAGGGGGGTGCAGTTGATGTGGAGCAAGATGCAGCAGCAGAAGAGGACTCATCCGAGGAGGTTAGCGAAGAGGATGGAGTAGGAGGAGTAGAGGAGGTGGCAGCAGGCCTGCCTGCAAGTCGTGGCGGTGTCACCAACTCCTCTGCAGAGCCACGCATTCCATGCTTGGCAGCCATCAGCAGGTTTACCCAATGTGCAGTGTACGTGATATACCTGCCCTGAACGTGCTTTACAGACCAGGTATCAGTGGTCAGATGGACCCTTGCCCCAACACTGTGTGCCAGACATGCCATGACTTCCTTTTCCACAATAGAGTACAGGTTGGGGATTGCCTTTTGTGAAAAGAAATTTCGGCCGGGTACCTTCCACTGCGGTGTCCCAATAGCTTCAGGCTTGAAGGCCTCAGACTCCACCAGCTTGTATGGTAAAAGCTTGCGGGCTAAGAGTTCCGACTAGCCAGCTGTCAGACGCCGGGCAAGGGGGTGACTCTGTGACATTGGCTTCTTACGCTCAAACATTTCCTTGACAGACACCTGACTGTGGGCAGATGAGCAGGAACTGCTGAAATTGAGAGGCGGAGTGGCGGATGGTTGAGAGGGGGCAAGGAGGACAGCAGTGGTTGACATGGCTGAAGATGCTGGACCAGGAGGAGGATGGTGGCTTTGAGTTTGTGTGCTGCTTGTACTCATCATGTGTATTTCCCATAGGCGTTTGTGATGTGAGATCATGTGTGTCACGGGGTTCCAAAGGTGCACTTGGTCCCCCATTTCCCGCAGACCTGTTGCTTAGCTTTGGGAATGAGGATCTGTGCTTGACCTCATTCCCAGTGCGGCTTTGCTGGCTGGGTGGCTCCCTGCTCCTAGTCTGCCTTGAGCGCCGAGCTGATCACTCGGTGCTCGACTGGTTGGTCTGTCGTTCATGTGACGCTGGCCACGTCACATGACCCTCACTCCCCACTATAAATACAGGCAGCCTGCTGGTCACAGGTTGCCTGTTAATTTCTAGGTTCCTGGCTATTTGTTGGACTACTGAATACTTACCTGATCCTGTTCCCTGACGATCCTCTGCCTGCTCCTCCTGTACTGCGCATCCATCCTGGTATTGTGACCTCGGCTCCCACCTGACTACTCTCTTAGAACTCCTCTTGTACTTTGCTACTCTCCTGGTATTTGACCCCGGCTTCTCCTGACAATTCTTTGCTTAATCCGTTGTACTGCGTAGCTCTCTTGGTTCTGACCCGGTCCGTTCATGTTCCGTATTTTGTCTTGTCTGTCTTCCCTGCACATATCCTAAGTTAGGGACTGCCGTCCAGTTGTCCCCTGTCATCAGGACTCGTGAGGCAAGTAGGCAGGGCCAGGGGTGAGGGTGGAGCGCAGTGGTCACTACCCTTCCCCCTGTGTGTGTGTGGACGTGACCGTTACAATGTGCCTTCGCAAAGCAGTTGTACCTAGGTGGGTGTTGGACTTCCCATGACTCAGTTTCTTTTGGCACAGGTTGCAAATGGCATCACTGTTATCAGAGGGAGACACACAAAAAAAATGCCACACTGCTGAGCTTTGCAATGATTGCATTCTGGTGGTGGCAACAGCATGCGTTGATTGGCGTGCTGTCTGGCTGACCCCGGGTGCCGATACATGCTGTCTGACTGTGCCACTAGCTCCTTGCGACGACCTCCCAACTCGCCTCCTCCTCCTCTCTGTCTCCCCATCTGAACTTTCCCCCTGTTCTTCTTCTCTTCGAGTGGGCACCCACGTGACATCCATGGACACATCGTCATCATCAACCGCTTCACTTGTATCTGACAACTCAGCAAAGGAAGCAGCAGTGGGTACAACATCATCATCATCATCACACCGTACGTCCAGGTGTGTAATGCTGCCTGACTGAGACATATCCCTCTTATCTACATCCTCTGGCAATAATGGTTGCGCCTCACTCTTTTCTTCCAACTGATGTGTAAATAACTCCTCTGACAGATCAAGTGAAGCAGCTGTGGTGCTAGTGCTGGTGGTGGCGGCAGGCGGGTGAGTGGTAACTTGAGAGGTGCCCGAAGCTGAGCTGGAGGAGGATGGTGCGTCAGGGTTCCGAGCGGAAGCTGTAGAAGATTGGGTGTCCTGTGTTAGCCAGTAAACTATGTCCTCAGAACTTTGAGTTCAGGGTACGTGGCCTCTGAACACTGGGCATTATTCTAGGGCCAAAGAAAATCACAGCACCACGACCACGAAGGCCCCTGCAGGGTGGCCTGCCTCTGCCTGTCATTTTTTTTCCGATTAGTTGTACTATTCGTGCAAGCTGCTGTGACACCAGATATGAGTGTTGGCACTGGCAGTAGTGGGCACAGTACACGCTGTGGGCCTGACACACACGCTAACAGGCAACTGCAATTAGATTACAGAAAAAAAAAAAGCAGACTGATGTACTAGCCCTAAAAAGGGCTTTTTGGGGTGCTGTCAGGAAGCTGTCCTAACAGCAGATCAGATGAGTCATTGAGGACTGGAGTGGACACTGAATACACTGGCCTAACTATCAATTTCCCTATTAAATCAGCAGCAGCTGCACTGTCCCTGCTCTCACTAACACTGCAGCTTCCGAATGAATCTAAGATGGACGCTGTCCTTGCTTTTTGAGGTGGGAGGGTCTGGGAGGGAGGGTATGCTGCTGATTGGCTGGAATGTGTCTGCTGACTGTGAGGTACAGTGTCAAAGTTTGCTCAATGATGACGTATAGGGGGCGAACCGAACCGCATATGTTCGCCCGCCGCGGCGAACGCGAACAAGCGATGTTCGCCGGCGAATAGTTCGGGACATCTCTAGTGGAGTTTAGGCCCTAAACATTAGGCATTCACCGGACAGAAAAGAACAAGTAATTATGTGGCCGGAGGTATATCAGGCGGTGAGTGGATAACAATTTTACTGTTGGCCAGTGGAGCACAGGCACCAAAAATTATGCATTCACCGGACAGAAATGAACAAGTGATTATGTGGCTGGAGGTATATTAGGCGGTCAGTGGTTAACAGGCCCTAAACATTAGGCATTCACAGGAGAGAAAAGAACAAGTGATTATGTGGCTTGGAGGTATTATAGGCAGTCAGTGAATAACAATTTTACTGTAAGCCAGTGGAGTAAAGGCAACAAAATGTACGCTTTTTCTGGACAGAAAAGAACAAGTGATTATGTGGCTGGAGGTATATTAGGCGTTCAGTAAATAACAATTTTACTGCAGGCTATTGGAGTTTAGGCCCTAAATTTTAGGCATTCACCGGACAGAAAAGAACAAGTAATTATGTGGTCGGAGGTATATCAGGCGGTGAGTGGATAACAATTTTACGGTTGGCCAGTGGAGTATAGGCAACAAGCATTAGGCATTCACCGTATAGTAAAGAACAAGTAATTATGTGGCTGGAGGTGTATTAGACGGTCATTGGATAACAATTTTACTGTAGGCCAGTGGGGTGCAGGCCACAAAAATTATGAATTCATTGGACAGAAAAGAACAAGTGATTATGTGGCAGGAGGGATATTAGGCGGTCAGTGGGTAACAATTTTACTGCAGGCCGGTGGAGTATAGGCCCCAAACATTAGGCATTTACCGGACAGAAAAGTACAAGTGATTATGTGGCTGGAGAAATATTAGGCGGTCAGTGGATAAGAATTTTACAGTAGGCCAGTGGAGTACAGGCCCCAAAAATTATACATTCACCGGACAGAAAAGAACAAGTGATTATGTGGCTAGTGGTATATTAGGCGGTCAGTGGATAACAATTTTACTGCAGAACAGTGGAGTATGGGCCACAAAAAATAAGCATTCACCTAACAAAAAAGTGATTATGTGGCTGCAGGTATATTAGGCGGTCAGTGGATAAGAATTTTACTGTATGCCAGTGGATTGCAGGCTCCAGAAATTAAGCATTCACCTGACAGAAATAAACAAATGATTATGTGGCTGGAGGTATATTGGGAAGTCAGTGGATAACAACTTTAATGCAGGTCAGTGGAGTATAGGCTTCAAACATTTGGCATTCACCGGACAGAAAAGAACAAGTGGTTATGTGGCTGGAGGTATATTAGGCGGTCAGTGGATAATAATTTTACTGTAGGCCTGTGAAGTACAGGCCACAAACATTAGGCATTTACCGGACAGAAAAGAACAAGTGATTATGTGGCTGGAGGTATATTAGTAGGTCAGTGGATAACAATTTTACTGCAGACCAGTGGAGTATAGCAACAAGCATTAGGCATTCATTGTATAGTAAAGAACAAGTAATTATGTGGTTGGAGGTGTATTAGACGGTCATTGGATAACAATTTTACTGTAGGCCAGAGGTGTGCAGGCCCCAAAAACTATGCATTCACTGGACAGAAAAGAACAAGTGATTATGTGGCTTGAGGTATATTAGGTGGTCAGTGGATAACATTTTTACTGTAGGCCAGTGGAGTATAGTCCCCAAACATTAGGCATTCACCGGACAGAAAAGAACAAGTGATTATGTGGCTAGAGGTATATTAGGCGGTCAGTAGATAACAATTTTACTGTAGGCCAGTGAAGTACAGGCCCCAAACATTAGGCATTCACCGGACAGAAAAGAACAAGTAATTATCTGGATGAAGGTATATTAGGCGGTCAGTGGATAACAATTTTACTGTAGGACAGTGGAGTGCAGGCCACAAAAATTATGCATTCATTGGAGGCCAGGTCATCTGGTGCAGCACACCATCACTCTCCTTCATGGTCAAATAGCCCTTACTTTCAAAGTTTTCCCAACTTTTCGGCTGACTGACTGACCTTCATTTCTTAAAGTAATGATGGCCACTCGTTTTTCTTTACTTAGCTGCTTTTTTCTTGCCATAATACAAATTCTCACAGTCTATTCAGTAGGACTATCAGCTGTGTATCCACCTGACTTCTCCTCAACGCAACTGATAGTCCCAACCCCATTTATAAGGCAAGAAAATCACACTTATTAAACCTGACAGGGCACACCTGTGAAGTGAAAACCATATCAGGGGACTATCTCTTGAAGCTCATCAAGAGAATGCCAAGAGTGTGCAAAGCAGTAATCAAAGCAAAAAGGTGGCTACTTTGAAGAACCTAGAATATGACATATTTTCAGTTGTTTCACACTTGTTTGTTATGTATATAATTCCACATGTGTTAATTCATAGTTTTGATGCCTTCAGTGTGAATCTACAATTTTCATAGTCATGAAAATAAAGAAAACTCTTTGAATGAGAAGGTGTGTCCAAACTTTTGGTCTGTACTGTATATTAGGCGGTCAGTGGATAACAATTTTTCTGTAGGCCAGTGGAGTATAGGCCCTAAACATCAGTCATTCACAGGACAGAAAAGAAAAAGTGATCATGTGTCTGGATGTATTATAGGCAGTTAGTGGATAACAATTTTACTGTAGTCCAGTGGAGTACAGGCGCCAAAATTTACTTATTTACTGGACAGAAAAGAACAAGTGATTATGTGGCTTGAGGTTATAATTTTTGGGTCCTGCAATCCATTGGCCTACAGTAAAATTGTTATCCACTGACCACCTAATATACCTCCAGACACATAATCACTTGTTCTTTTCTGTCCGGTGAATGCCTAATATTTGGGGCCTGTACTCTACTAGCCTGCAGTGAAATTGTTATCCACTGACCGCCTAATATACCTCCAGCCACATAATCATTTGTTTATTTCTGTCAGGTGAATGCTTAATTTCTGGAGCCTGTACTCCACTGGCATACAGTAAAATTCTTATCCACTGACCGCCTAATATACCTGCAGCCACATAATCACTTTTTTGTTAGGTGAATGCATAATTTTTGGGGCCTGCACTCCACTGGCCTACAATAAAATTGTTATCCACTGACCGTCTAATATACCTTTCAGCCATATAATCACTTGTTCTTTTCTGTCTGGGGAATGCATAATTTTTGTTGCCTGTACTCCCACTGGCCTACAGTAAAATTGTTATCCACTGACCGTCTAATATACCTTTCAGCCATATAATCACTTGTTCTTTTCTGTCTGGGGAATGCATAATTTTTGTTGCCTGTACTCCCACTGGCCTACAGTAAAATTGTCATCCACTGACCGCTTAATATACCTCCAGCCACATAATTATTTGTTCTTTACTGTCCGGTGAATGCCTACTTTTTGGGGACTGTACTCCACTAGCCTGCAGTAAAATTGTTATCCACTGACCGCATAATATACATCCAGCCACATAATCACTTGTTCTTTTCTGTCTGGTGAATGCCTAATGTTTAGGGCCTATACTCCAATGGCCTACAGTAAAATTGTTATCCATTGACCGCCTAATATACCTCCACCCACATAATCACTTGTTCTTTTCTGTCCAGTAAATGCCTAATGTTTGGGTCTTGTATTCTACTTGGCTGCAGTAAAATTATTATCCACTGACCGCCTATTATACCTCCAGCCACATAATAACGTGTTCTTTTATGTCCAGTAAATGCATATTTTTGGGGGCCTGTACTCCACTGGTCTACAGTAAAATTGTTATCCACTGACCGCCTAATATACCTCCAGACACATAAATACTTGTTCTTTACTGTCAGGTGAATGCTTAATTTTTGGTGCCTATATTCCACTGGCCTACAGTAAAATTCGTATCCATTGACCGCCTAATATATCTCCAGCCACATAATCACTTGTTCTTTTCTGTCCGGTGAATGCCTAATGTTTGGGGCCTGTACTCTAATGGCCTGCAGTAAAATTGTTATCCACTGACCGCCTAATACTCCTCCATCCACAAAATCACTTGTTCTTTTTTGTCCGCTGAATGCCTAATGTTTAGTGCCTGCACTACACTGACCTACTGCAAAATTGTTATCCACTGACCGCCTAATATACCTTCATCCACATAATCACTTGTACTTTTCTGTTCAGTAAATGCTTAACTTTTGGTGCCTTTACTCCACTGGCCTACAGTAATATTCTTATCCACTGACCCCCTAATATACCTCCAGCCACATAATCACTTTTTTTTTTTTTGTTTGGTTAATGCCTATTTTTTGGGGCCTGTACTCCACTGGCCTATAGTAAAATTGATATCCACTGACCGCTTAATATACCTTCAGCCACATAATCACTTGATCTTTTTTGTCCAGTGAATGCATATTTTTGGGGGCCTGCACTCCTCTGTCATACAGTAAAATTGTTATACACTGACCATCTAATATACCTCCAGCCACATAATTTCTTGCTCTTTTTTGTCAGGTGAATGCCTTATCTTTGGGGCCTATGCAATAGAGCATGACCGTGGTACCGTTTCACGGACGCCAAATTATGCAGTGGGTCAGGATATGGGTATAATAGTTGATAGTTTTGTTCGTGATGCCAATTGCAGCATGCGCAGGGTACAGTCACAAGGCCCTTTAAAATGTTATAACTCGCGTACCAGATTAGGAATGCCAGAGTGGTTTAATGTCTTTGTATGGTAGTGGTCATAGTGTCAACAGTGTCTCCTTCCTGGGTACGGCTGGACTCCTGGATCCTGGCTCACTTGCAATATAATGAGTGCAGTGCTAGTAGGAGTAATAGAGGGATTTTGCAGCAGAAATTGAGATCCAGACCTTGGGTGAAGTTCAAACTTGTCTTTACTGAGAGTAGCTTTCATCCAAGCAGGATACAGCTTTAGTTTTAGGTCCCAGCAGGTATTGGCAATGGTTGGAAGGGATTTATCTTCTGCTTTCTCATGTACCTGGAGCTTACAGGAAAGAACGTCTGCTTTGTAGCTCTAAACTGTGGCAGGAATTTGGCTTCTGCACTTTCAATCTTCTGCTGTCTGGGGACTGACTAGCTGAGGAGGAATATGGCTTCTCCTGGGTCTCTGGTCTTTACTCACAATTATTTTCACAGGGTATGGTTTCTTCCTGGAATTCTGGAGTTTGTCTGCTTGCTTCTTCCAGCTGAGGCTAAAGGGTTCAGGCTGGGGATGATGATCAATGTCTCAGCCGAGACAAGATCCAGGCTTTAGTTCCCTATATCTGGGAGCTCCTACATGCACAGCCTTCCCCTAGCAGGGGTGGCTGGCACACTGACTTAACTTCCTTCTCTCCCCATGAGACAGGATGTGGGAACAACCTACTCTGCTCACAGAGGGGGGAGCTAAACTGGATCTATTCCAGCCTAGAAACACTAAACTAAACCTAGCTCCTTGCCAGAACATTGCTGCCACCTGCTGGTGAACATGAAGAATGACAACAATATACATTTAACAAGGCTTACAATGCACATTTGTGAGGATATACTGTAAAATTACATTAGATAACAATGTGAATGCTCTTAACAGATTGTAGCGGGGTAGAAGAGTTAGGTAACACAACTCTGGGGTGTTACATTCCCCCTTACTTTGAGTTAAGCCGCCCTCGGCTTATGCTTAGGAGGGAAAGTTACCAGCACTGGGGTACCCACATAAGTACAAAGTGCTGCATGTATTGCACATAAAGATATACAAAGACAAACATATAACGGCTACCCTAGGTTCCTGCCCGCATGAGTAGGGTGTCCTAAGTAACTGTTTCCCTCTTGGTATAACCAGTGAACCAAGGTCTGCACAAAGGAATAAATACTGACTAACTTTCAAGTGTTCTGAGCTCTGTAAACACCAAAGAAAGCATGGGGGTGTCTTTACTCTGTAGTCCCACTATTATGTAATGGAATGCCTGCAAATGGAAGGGTGGCTTTATCCTGTATTCCCTTCCCTGCACCAAAGTCAAAATATAAGGCTTATAGCACGATCACTATGGTGACTATGGGTAGCTAAAATGGCACTAAGGTTTGAAGCGCCATACCTTAGGCAAAGGCTCAGAAGGGGAGGTATTAGCGTCTCCATGCACTTCTGGCAATGTCACAGGAGGAGGGTATGATATTCCCATGAAACTCCTGGAAGACACCTCAGGATGGGAGCAATCCTGAATATATAACAAACGGGAAGGAGGGGTAAAAAACTCCTCTAACCATTCCCGAAGCAGCGGGGTTACCCGTGTAGTTACTAGACCTGCCAGGACTTACCACTTGGTCCTACCCTTGGTACCTATGGGTATATAACACCAGGTGTAGGCCATTAGTAAGCGTCCGTAGAGGCAGTCCGTATAAAGGGGGGGAGAGAACAATAGCTGTAAAGTAAGGCACACAAGAGTAAGTTGCTACATATCTGGTTAAGTGCAAAGTTAAGTGCAATTTCACAATTAGTGCATAAATTCACATTGCGGCACCTAAAAGAGAATACACACAATGGGCATATAATACTTCAATGTTACATAACATGTAAACTGGTGATGAAATTAGTTCAAAAACATTACAGTATGACTCACAAAGAGCTCAGGTATACGTTTGAGTCTTTTCTTTGGGTGCAAGCTTTTTATGTTGCAGTAACCATTTTTGGTAAACAGTGCAAATTTATTAGTTCAATAATATGCTCAAATATAAATTGAGTCCTTTTTCTTGAAGTGCTTGACTGTGGACAGGAACAATAAGTCCATAAGTCACTTGTAAAAGTTAATTGTAATCCCTTAGGCGGTATAAAATGTCATATACAAACACATACAAGCAGCATTTTTAGAACCTTAGTTCCATAGGCTATCAAGTAACCTGAGAAAAGGGGTAAAACAATGTGCAAACTTTGGCACAACCTGAGATGTGAAAGGTTGTTGAAGGTGAAGATGGGGTTAAATGTAGTTGAAGATGGGGGAGTCCTTACTGCACATGACCATCAGGGTGAGGACAAAATAGGGCAACCTGTAAAGGAAAACATTAAAACAATACCAACGGGTCCTCCCCAGTCAGGAACAGTCCATGACGTGGCTCCCATTAGTCCTTTATTTTTTTGAAAAGGAGCAATTTTAGAGAAAAACGTCCAGGTCCTCCTCGCTGTTTGAGCTACTGAAGCGCATTAGGGGGCACTCTTGCCTTTGGTAGTTTAGAGTTGCAGCAGTTGTGGTACGCCACTGCCCTCTGGTGGGGTCATTAGGTGGTGGCTGTGCAGACAGCCTGGTGAATGCAACTGGACATCCTGCAAGCCAGGATACCTAGCCGATGCAGAGGTGGGTAAAACCTCAGACTGAAGGGGTTCTGGTAGGCAAACTGAGGGTGCCTGGGGCAGCTTCCAAGGTAGAACATAAGGTTGCACCCTGGGGTTAAATGTTAACACTTAGTTATTGATTTGGCCCACCCGTAGTGTTGGTGGTGCAGCCAGGTCAGGGATAAGGGGTTCAGGTTCTGGCTGAGGCTGTTCTTTGAACCGAAACCTGCCGTCTTGAGTCTCTTGAAGACACCTAACTTTCCCTGCAGAGCCTGGATCTTCCTGCCAGGACTCTGGGGTAACTGCAGGGGACAAAGGTTTGGCCAGCAGGGTCACACCGGCAGCAAACGGGCCTTGGATGGAGCGCATGGGTGTATACTCCACTTGATCCCCTGCGTACAGGTTGTGACGGGCCTGTGGTAGGTAGTGGCGCTTGACAGAGTGGCGGCCCACAAATATTTCTTCCCCTGAAGCCCACTCCTCTCTCTACAACGAACCATAGTACAGTCCCTGTGCGCCTGATGAGCTTTGGGTCAACAGGCCGGGGGTCATCTAGAACCTGCTTAACCATTCCTCAATGGCCGATTTGTATTCCCAGGCCGCCTGTGCATGCTCAGTGATTTCCAATGGGACCTCTGGGTTAAGGAGTCCCGCTCTGGAAGGGTTGACTCTGGGTGGCGGAGTGGAAGTTCAGGCCGCCTCCGCCGCACCAGTATGTGTGCGTGGCGGAGCCAACTTGGGGCTATCAGGGGTATTGAAGTCCACTGGGCCTGATGCAGGGGCAGCTTCGGACCGGGCCTGGGCCTCAGTGAGCGCGATTGCTCCTACCTGATGTTGCGGCCGGGTGGCCGGTTCCTATGCCTCCTGGCGGTGTGCGGGGACCTCCGCGATAGGTGACATCATCGTGGCTGTCTCTGAAGCTGTAGTCCGCTCTTCAGGAATCGCGGCTTGCTTCTGGGCCGAGACGTCAGTCGCAGGCGATGGGGCAGGGAGGGAGTCGCAGAGGGATCCACTGCCTCCGGGATCATGGAAAAGACGGAGGGACCACTTTTCTTTGCCAGCTGAGAAACTCTAATCTATACTCCACTGGTCTGCAGTAAAATTGTTATCCACTGACCGCCTAATATACCTCCAGCCACATTATTTCTTGTTCTTTTCAGTCCGATGAATGTCTAATGTTTGAGGCCTGTACTCCACTGGCCTACAGTAAAATTGTTATCCATTGAACGCCTAATATACCTCCAGCCACATAATCACTTGTTCATTTCTGTCCAGTAAATGCGTAATTTTTGGGGCCTGTACACTGGCCTACAGTAAAATTGTTATCCACTGACCACCTAATATACCTACAGCCACATAATCACTTGTACTTTTCTGTCCAGTGAATGCATAATTTTTGGGGCCTGCACTCCACTGGCCTACAGGAAAATTGTTATCCACTGACAGTCTAATAAACCTCCAGCCACATAATTAATTGTTATTTTCTGTCCGGTGAATGCCTTATGTTTGGGGCCTATACTCCACTGGTCTGCAGTAAAATTGTTTACCACTGACCGCCTAATAGAGATGGCCTTGCGGTTCGCCCGGCGGTCGGTTCGCGGTGAACTTTACTCATTCGCGGTTCGCCGAACATATGGCTATATTCGCCGGCGCCATATTCTTTTACATTGTGAAGAACTTAGACCCATGACACATCCATCAGGTGGTACAGGACAGCCAATTGAGACATTTCAGCACATGGACATACCCGCTACCTCATAAATAGACCTGATCTGGCTGCCATTTTACATTCTGTCTTTTGTCAGTGTAGGGAGAGGTTGCTGTGTGGAGCAGGGACAGACTGTTAGAGTGTTAATAGTGACACAAATCACTAGCTAAAAGGTCCACAAAAGTCCTTTTAAGGACTGGTATAGGTGTGCTATTGATTGGTGTGCAGTATATAGGGGTGTAATACACTTATAATATACTTTCTAATATAGAAAGCATGGTGCTATATTAGAATATACTTTTCAAATAGTGTATTTGGGTGCTGCAGAAATGTATCCGCTTTCACTGCGTTACCTCTGCTACACACAGTGAGAAAATTTAAAGGAAAACATTTTTTATAACTGGTGTGATAGACCAGTGGCCCCCAAAACGACATATTGAAGAGGGGTGTTATATTAGAATATACTTTTCAAATAGTGTATTTGGGTACTGCAGAAATGTATCCGCTTTCACTGCGTTACCTCTGCTACACACAGTGAGAAAATTTAAGGGAAAACATTTTCATAACTGGTGTGATTATAGACCAGTTGCCCCCAAAACGACATATTGAAGCAGGGTGTTATCTAAGAATATACTACTCAAATAGTGTATTTTGGTACTGAATAAATACTCTACGAATGGACTAGGACACTTCATATAATATCAACAGCCAAATCTCCTGTCCATAGGTCGCTTTCTGCCAACACGGACAGAAATTACAAGACTGGCTGGAACATCTTCAAAAAAAAATTCCTATCTTCATCCAAGATTCGACTCAGATAAGACCATTTATTTAATGGCTTTTTTGGCTTATTGTCACGAACATCTTAACCTCTCCTACAATTCAGTTAGATTATATTTGGCCGGGGTGCAATATAATTCAATGTTAAAAGATCCAGGTAGTAGGTCGATTTTCACTTCTCCTGCACTCAAGGCAACTCTCAGAGGTATTCAAAAAAGCATCAGGAACCTGGAGTGCTTGGAGTGCCAAGCAGACAACCAGTTACAGGGGAACTGTTTAGGAAACTCTCTAACTCCCTAGACGGCAATCCTTTTGGTCTCCAGCCCAGCACGGTTATCAAGGCTGCCATGTAACTAAGTTTTTATGGATTTCTACGTCCAGGGGAATTCACCGTTTTTTTTCCCAAATCCAAATGTTTAACTAGGAGCCAACTAGTATGGAATCACGACCATTACATTTTATATCTGCCGTCAACTAAAACATCTCAAACCGGGCCCCCTGTTCAAATTAAATATTTTCAAACTTTCAACAAGTGGTGCCCTGTTCAAGTTTTAAATAAGTTGTTAGCAACCTTGGGTAATTCCTTCCCGGACGACCCGTTACTGCCTTTAAAAACCAAACCCTTTACTACAGTGCACACACAGGGGGAAGGGAAGTGACCACTGCGCTCCACCCTTACCCCTGGCCCTGCCTACTTGCCTCGCGAGTCCTAATGACAGGGGACAACTGGACGGCAATCCCTAACTTGGAGTAAGTGCAGGGATGACAGACAGACAAACAACAGGACGTGAACGGACCGAGTCAATACCAGGAAAGCTGCAAAGTACAAATGGAGCAAGCAGAGAATAGTCAGGAGAAGCCGGGGTCATAAATACCAGGAGAGCAGAGAAGTACAAGAGGAGTCCTAAGAGAGTAGTCAGGTGGGAGCCGAGGTCACAATACCAGGACGGATGCGCAGTACAGGAGGATCAGGCAAAAGGATGGTCAAGGAACAGGATCAGGTAAGTATTCAGCAGTCCAACAAATACCAGGAACCTAGAAATTAACAGGCAACCTGTAGCCAGCAGGCTGCCTGTATTTATAGTGGGGAGTGAGGGTCATGTGACGTGGCCAGCGTCACATGACCGACAGACCAACCAGTCGAGCACCGAGTGATCAGCTCGGCGCTCAAGGCAGACTTAGGAGCAAGGAGCCACCCAGCTAGTAAAGACGCCCTGGGAATGAGGTCAAACACAGAACCTCATTCCAAAAGCTAAGCAACAGTTCTGCGGGCAATGGGGGACCGAGTGCACCTTCGGAACCCCGTGACAATATCCCACATCCGCATTTTAGCAACAGGGTTGGGTTTTGACCCCAAAACCATTTCAGGGCACTCATTTCGCATAGGAGCAGCCTCGGCGGCTTCCAAGCACAATGTGCCTGGCCATATCATCCGTAAAATGGGTCGCTGGCAATCATCGTGCTTTACCAAGTACATTTCTAACCCGCATAATGAAATTTCTCAAGCTTTCTGTAATTTAGTTTTGTAAATCTTTATGTTCAATAAACCTAAGTCAACCTAATTGTGTTATTTTTGCCCCTTATAGGCCTACCCACGTTCATGGCTATGGGCACAATTCAGGCCATTCAGTTAAGCTAGCAAGTATGTGATTAGTTCAACTTGTTACTGTCATGTTCAAGTTCAGTTTCCGTAGCCACGACCACAAATGTTAAGGCTGATTTCAGCCTGTAATTGTGGGAAGAGCGGAGGCCTCATAAACTCCCACGTGCATCGCCCATCCATGTGGGCATCTGCCGTGCCCCCCTCCCTCTCTTATTAGTTCTCCTCTGGGTATGCCCCCTTATAGGCCTACCCACGATAATGGCTATGGGCACAATTCAGGCCATTCACTTAAGCTAGCAAGTATGTGGTTAGTTCAACTTGTTACCGTTATGTTCAAGTTCAGTTTCCGTAGCCACGACCACATTAGCAATATGCGGTAAATGTTCAGGTGAAATTCTCTTTTTAGGCTGGGTTCAAATTGCGTTTTTGCCCTATGTTTAAGGTATTTGTTGCAGGAAAAAAGGATTCCATTTGTCTGTGTGCGTTTTTTTTGTGGGGGGGGGGGGGCGCTAAGGTGACTTCTCGCACAGGGTGCCATATAGCCTAAGGCAGGGGTCTGCAACCTTTAAGACATAAAGAGCCACTTGGACCCGTTTCCGAAGGAAAAAAAAAACTGGGAGCCGCAAAACCATTGCGACATTTAAAACAAATATAACACTGCATATATTGTTTCTTACCTTAATGCTATATACAGGATCGCGCAGTCAGCTGTCAATCTGAAGAAAAAAAGGACTTTTTCACTTAACAATGTAAAATATATTTTTGCAAATTAATAGCTAATTAAAATATTTAATTTACCTTTACCAGACCACCCCCAATCATGTGCCAGTAATACCAGACCCCCCCTATCATGTGCCAGTAATACCAGACCCCCCTCCAATCATGTGCCAGTAATACCAGACCCCCTCCAATCATGTGCCAGTAATACCAGATCCCCCTCCAATCATGTGCCAGTAATACCAAACCCCCTCCAATCATGTGCCAGTAATACCAAACCCCCTCCAATCATGTGCCAGTAATACCAAACCCCCCTCCAATCATGTGCCAGTAATACTAGACCCCCATCCAATCATGTGCCAGTAATACCAGACCCCCTCCAATCATGTGCCAGTAATACCAGACCCCCCTCCAATCATGTGTCAGTAATACCAGACCCCCCTCCAATCATGTGCCAGTAATACCAGACCTCCCCAATCATGTGCCAGTAGTAATACCAGACCCCCCCAATCATGTGCCAGTAGTAATACCAGACCCACCCAATCATGTGCCAGTAGTAATACCAGACCCACCCAATCATGTGCCAGTAGTAATACCAGACCCCCCCCCCCAATCATGTGCCAGTAATTCCAGGGGCCCCCCCCAAATTCTCCAATCATGTGCCAGTATAATACCATTATGTGCCAGACTGGCAGTTAAAAAAATAATAATTAACACTTATACTTACCTCTTTGGAGCGATGTGATGCAGGCCTATTCCGGCCTGTGTCCCGACTCCAGCGCTGTACGGCTCAGGTGGCGCGATGAAGTCATCGCGCCGCCTACGCCGGCCTCTGATAGGCTGCCGCCCTAGTAGTGCCGGCAGCCTATCAGAGGAACAGGAAAGGGACACACCTCCCTGCCCTGCTCATCCGCACAGCCTTCTGTTTGTATCGCTGTCCTGAGGACGGCGATGCAAACAGATCACTATGGAGATGAGCGCTTCGCTTCCACAATGGAAGCGCTCATCTCAGTGCCTGCCCAGCCGCCGCCGCCGCACACACACTGCTCATGCCGCACACACACTGCTCATGCCCATGCCTGAGCCGCGGCAAAGGTTCAAAAGAGCCGCATGCGGCTCCAGAGCCGCGGGTTGCTGACCACTGGCCTAAGGCATGCCCTGGTCTGTGACCTGTTTGGAGAGCCCTTTGGTCTTCAGCCTACCTAATAAGCAACTAACTTGCTCAGGAGCCTTTTGAAACAGATGTATTTATATTGAAATCATGTGACAGATCATATAAAACTGATTGAAAGAGAGGGACCCTATTCAGTTAATTATGGGACTCTGAGTTAATTGATTGGACCAGATTTTATTTAAGGTTTTTATAGCCAATGGGGGAAATACATATGTACTCAAAACTTCTAATTTTTTATTTATTACAAGGTATTTTTTCATTCCACAGTAACAATTTAGACTATTTTGTCAGGTCCATTACATAAAATCCATATTAATTCCAGGTTGTAATGCAAAAACACAGAAAAGAAGGGGTGAATGTGCTGCTACCTTTCCATTTACAGAGGCTTGGGGAAGGGTCCCTATTCTCAAGATAGGTGTGGGTCCCACCTCCTGCATCTACTGGATAGTTATGGCTTATCTTGTGGATATGCTATAAATCAGAAGATGAGAATACCACTTTCAATTTATTTGTTTAATTTATTGTAATGTATGTGTGAAAAGTTCAACTAAGCAAACTTCATGTACAGTTAATCATGTAAACTGATAAAGAGATCTTTTGAAATGAAAGACTTGGCTAACAGTATATAACACCGAGATTCACTTCTAAAATGTATTAACATTTGCTTACACACTACAAAGTATTATGTTCATTTATTGTACCTGTTTTACCCCCTCCCCCATTTTTTTCAGCGTGAGAAGACTTCAGTAGGGAGGTGGCCAGAAAACAATAGACCTGAATAAGACTGCAAATAGGCACTGTGTGGTCAAACTGTAATCAGAGGACATCGTGGGAACTTGAACAACCAAGTTGTAGGCAATGCTAAATTCACAGAACATATTAAGTAGATAAGAGCATTCACATACAAAGATAACCTGTTAATTGAATTTCTCTGATGTAAATTAAACTAAGTGAGTCTGCATAATGAAAGTGCTAAATGTGACAGGGGTTTACATAAAGTTACATGTACGTTTACCTAAATGCAGCAGAAACATTTTGTTTCACTGGTTGAATAGGCAAGAACTTTGAGTTAGAGTATGTCTTATTTCCATTACACCGTGGACATTTTTCTTGTGTTCTATTAGTTCATGTAGGAAGATTACATTTATGTCTATATGCCACCACCAATTTCCACAACCAAAGGTCTACAAGCATTTTTGGAGAACCATCCCTTTGCTTCCACTAAAAATTTATTTTAATGGAAAACTGTAACAAAACATTTGAAGTTGAATGCCAATAAATTTAAATGACAGTGTATTTAAAATGTGACAAGCAAATTGCCTTTATAAATGAATATGCCAGGGGGAGAAAAACAGAACTGGATCGCACATCCACAATGCTATGCTTTGATCTAATCAAACTCGCTTCTCAGCGCCATGTTTAAGTGTACAGCCCCCCATACTGCATGCTGTACAAGAGGCATTAGTGTACATTTTGCTCAAAAGGCATAAGCCCACTCACCACGCCAAGGTCGCCTCTTTGAGTGGTACCTACTCTGACAAAAAGGCGCAGCGCAGTGCGGTGACAAAGCGGCACTGCCCTGGTAGGCGGCGGGACCCAGGAGTCAAAGAGCAACCTTGCTGTCTGACAATGCCACCCATGGCACTGGGTCCCACCAACCCACCAGTATAGCGCCACAAAAACAAAGGCCACCACGCAGTACTGCACCATGTGAACAGTTGTCTAACACAACATGTCCATTGCTATCAGGAGCTACAGGTCAATGACCACTTTATGCAGACTTCTGTGATTAAAACCACCTGTGCCGAATGGGAGGAGTGCTGATACCAGTGGTACAGAAAAAGATAGACCAATAATATGCCAGGGGGAGAAAAACAGAACTGGGTCGCACATCCACAATGCTATGCTTTGATCTAATCAAACTCGCTTCTCAACGCCATGTTGA
The DNA here is from genome assembly GCF_905171765.1 of Bufo bufo. Lineage (NCBI taxonomy): Eukaryota > Metazoa > Chordata > Amphibia > Anura > Bufonidae > Bufo > Bufo bufo. The sequence continues at coordinate 286,014,224 of NC_053391.1, forward strand.
AGTGTACAGCCCCCCATACTGCATGCTGTACAAGAGGCATTATTGTACATTTTGAACAAAAGGCATAAGCCCACTCACCACGTCAAGGTCGCCTCTTTGAGTGCATTATGGGGGGCTGTACACTTTAATATAGCACTGAGAAGCAAGTTTAATTAGATCAAAGCATAGCATTGTGGATGTGCGATCCAATTCTGTTTTTCTCCCCCTGATTGTTGCCTTTATAAATGAACTAGACATTAAGCCCGTTACAATAACAGGCGCTAGAACAGTAGTGCTGGCACTGTTATGGGGGGGTACCTGTGGATGACACTGTTATGGGGGGGTACCTGTGGATGACACTGTTATTGGGGGGGTACCTGTGGATGACACTGTTATTGGGGGGGTACCTGTGGCTGACACTGTTATGGGGCGGGTACCTGTGGCTGACACTGTTATGGGGCGGGTACCTGTGGCTGACACTGTTATGGGGCTGGTACCTGTGGCTGACACTGTTATGGGGCTGGTACCTGTGGCTGACACTGTTATGGGGCTGGTACCTGTGTCTGACACTGTTATGGGGCTGGTACCTGTGGCTGACACTGTTATGGGGCTGGTACCTGTGGCTGACACTGTTATGGGGCTGGTACCTGTGGCTGACACTGTTATGGGGCTGGTGCCTGTGGCTGACACTGTTATGGGGCTGGTGCTTGTGGCTGACACTGTTATGGGGCTGGTGCCTGTGGCTGACACTGTTATGGGGCTGGTGCCTGTGGCTGACACTGTTATGGGGCTGGTGCCTGTGGCTGACACTGTTATGGGGCTGGTGCCTGTGGCTGACACTGTTATGGGGCTGGTGCCTGTGGCTGACACTGTTATGGGGCTGGTGCCTGTGGCTGACACTGTTATGGGGCTGGTGCCTGTGGCTGATACTGTTATGGGGCTGGTGCCTGTGGCTGACACTGTTATGGGGCTGGTCTGTGGCTGACACTGTTATGGGGGGGGTACCTGTGGCTGACACTGTTATGGGGGGGGTACCTGTGGCTGACACTGTTATAGGGAGGGGGGGTACCTGTGGCTGACACATAGCATCTTATGCTATGTGTCATCCACAGATCCCCCCATAACAGTGTCGCTGTTTAGTGTGAATGTAATGGCAGCGGGGCCCGGTGCAGTCACTGTATTGCACCGACCCTGCTCAGAGTAGTAATACTTTGAATAACTGTAATAATAATAATATCGATCTTCACTTCTTCACTTACTACATGGTGAGGCAGGAGGCCGGTGTTCCGTGAAAAGTTGGTATCTGTAAAAAGTTGGTACCCTCGTCACTTCCGGTCCTGACGTCAGGTTGAAACGAAGGTGTGAGCTGAGAACTCGGCTCCTCATTGGCTGACGCAAAGCGTGTTGGCGCCTGCGCAGAAGCAACATGGGTACCATGATTTAACATGTAGCGGCTGTGAACAAGCAGAGGGAGGGAGGGAACCTTGGATTTACGGCCCACCGCGCATGCACGAATAACATTGCTGTGTGAACGCGCGGAGGGTACCATGGATTTACGGGCCAATGCGCATGCGCGAATAACATTGCTGTGTGAACGCGCGGAGGGTACCATGGATTTATGGGCCAATGCGCATGCGCGAACCGCATTGCCCTGTGAACACGCGGAGGGAGGGCGGCCACTATCAACTTCCAGCACAATGGAGCCGAGGGATGCAGGGAGAGAGGTTTTTGGTTTATAGGACCTGAGGGAGGGGAGGGACACAGGGAGGGGGGGCGGGGTTTGGCCGCTCTGTGATTGGTCATTCGGGGTAATGATAAAGACGCCCTAAATTAGGGCATTTAAGATACACTCTGGTGTTCCTAATCAATGTACCCTCAGGGGGTTAATATCCACGCGTGGTTGAGAGACTGGACACTGACACAGAAGTTGGTCAAAGCAATCTCTAATTTTTAATACATGGGGTAAGCGTATTATACATCTTCAGAAGAGGGCAGTCCTCTCTGAGGCTTAAACATTGTTTCATTGGTCAAAAAGGAAAAAGTGATAAGAGAAACATAGATAACACTCAACATCTGCGCAGTGAGTACCTTTTTTGGAATGTGAACTAATGTAAACATCTAGGTGTCCGCCATTTTGTAATGGCGGACAATCTAACAATAATACTGCATACGTCATATGTGACACTTCAAAGAGGTGCTTCTCTATAGGCAGTGAATAATATATAAAATACCACAATAAAGAAAAGGAGTGCATAACACACCGGTATGAGAAAATACAAATCAATTTTATTAAATATCCATAAAAGACATATATGATACATATTATATGACAATAAATAAGCAGGGACAGCCACAATCCTGCATCACACTGCTACCTGCCCCATCAGATGGATGGACGTGATAGAATCTCCATATATATTATATATGAATGGCCAATTATCCTAATGGATATAATGCCAGATAAATGGAGAATCTGCAGCAAGGGTGTGCTTGCCTCAAAGAACCGGTGTGCATAAATACCACAGTGGCAGACACAAAGTCCACAAACACTAGGTAATGCAAGTGAATAGGGCTACATACCAACAGAGCTGGGACAGGTACCAGGGCAATGGCGCTCCTCAACGCGCGTTTCGCGTATGGTTTGCTTCCTCCTGCACTTGTGGCCCGTTGCTAATGGCAATCCCCAGCAAAAATGCATACAATGGAGGATGCCTGCAGCGGACCAAAAGTACCACAATGGACATCCTACACAGGATAGCAATTGTGTGGATGTGATAAGCAGTCAAAATAACATAACAAAGACAGGTGCACTCTGCGGTCTTACTAACCCTCGTACTGGTGTAAAATTGAGAATTAGCCAACATAACCTGCTTGGAGGACATGTCTGAGCCCGAGCACCGCGCCAAGGTTTCTCAAGTAGCTCGATACACCGGGCGGGCTGGCCATGCACTGGCAGCGTAACTCACTACGTCATGCGCCTGCGCCGCCTGCTTTATTCATGCAGTGGGCGGAGCAGGGGCATCACTTAGGGAGTTACGCTACCAGTGCCTGGCCGCCCACCCGGCCTCACCATGTAGTAAGTGAGCGGGGCCGGTGCAATACAGTGACTGCCCCCCACTGCCATTACAATAGGATGCTGCACATGTAGTGTCCGTGGAGTGTGTGCCGATGGAGCGGCGTCTGGCCGCACTGCGCGTATGGCGAAGCGGGCGCATGCGCTGTGCGGCATAATGAGTAAGATAGCCGGCTCTCAGTGTGGACGGCTCCCCGGGATCTGTGACGGCTCCCCGGGATCTGTGACGGCTGCGCTGTCCCGTGTGCTCCGGGCAGAGTAACTCTGAAAGCTGCTGTGCCCGGCTCCCGGCGTCCTCTTCCCTGAGCGCTGCTGTCCCGCCGATGTGCCCCCGAGCCCGGCTCTGCGACCTGGATCTTCGTGTGTGTGTGTCCATCCGTGGCGCATGCGCACTTCTATAATCGGCACACACGCACAGACAGCACGTACACAGGGCTTTTATTAGTATAGATACTAAGTGATTACTTGTAGTTTAGCAGCCACAAGGGTTATAAGTGTAATGCTACAATTCAAAGGTGGACTGGGAACTAAAAATGGCCCTGGAAAAAAACTAAAAGTGACCCCACGTTGTTGGCAAGTCCAAATTGATAGAAGGCAGAGCAACAGAAGTAGGCGGGGACAACAGAAGTAGGCAGGGCAAGCAATACCTTAGTGAAGCACAAAATTCCACACCCACAAATACCACAGTACAGCACAAAATACTGCCCCAGCAGAACCAAGTACCACAATGCAGAACAAAATGCTGCTGCAGCAAAACCAAATACTACAGTGGTGCACAATATACTGCCACTCGTGCTGCAGTATTCAACTATGTCACCGTCCTGAGGATGGCAATACAGTTGATTTCAGCAGGGAATCTGTGGCCACTGGCCATGCACATAAATACCTGATTCAGCCAAATTTTTGGATCTGAATTTATTTGATGCAAATTGTGTAGAGTTGAGCGAACACCTGGATGTTCGGGTTCGACGAGTTCGGCCGAACTTTCGAAAAATGTTCGGGTTCGGGATCCGAACTCGACCCGAACTTCATCCCGAACCCGAACCCCATAGAAGTCAATGGGGACCCGAACTTTTGGGCACTAAAAAGGCTGTAAAACACACCCGGAAAGGGCTAGAGGGCTGCAAAAGGCAGCAAAATGTAGTTAAATCCCCTGCAAACAAATGTAGATAGGGAAATGATGAGTTAACATAAAATAAATAAAAATTAAACAATATTAATTGGAGTGAGGTCCCATAGCACAGAATCAGGCTTCAAGTCACCCACCAATGGAGAAGGTCACTTACTATTATTTTGACCACAGCACCCAGACAAAGGAGAGAGGTCCCACAGCAGAGAACCAGGCATCATATCACCCACCACAGGAGTAGGCCACCATTTAGTTACTTTGACCCCTACACCCAGACGGAGGAGAGAGGTTACACAGCAGAGAATCAGGCATTTAGATCACCCACCACAGGAGTAGGCCACCATTGAATCAGACCCCGGCAACCATGTCAGATGGCACAAGCATAAGCTTTATATCAATCAGCACAGGAGAAGGTGACTTTGACAGACTTTGACCCCTACACCCGGACGGAGGAGAGAGGTTTCAAAGCAGAGAATCAGGCATTTAGATCACCCACCACAGGAGTAGGCCCCAATTTAATGGGACCCCGGCAACCATGTCAGATGGCACAACCATTAGCTTCATATCAATCAGCACAGGAGAAGGCGACTTTGAAAGACTTTGACCCCTACACCCAGACGGAGGAGAGAGGTTTCACAGCAGAGAATCAGGCATTTAGATCACCCACCACAGGAGTAGGCCCCAATTTAATGGGACCCCGGCAACCATGTCAGATGGCACAACCATCAGCTTCATATCAATCAGCACAGGAGAAGGCGACTTTGAAAGACTTTGACCCCTACACCCAGACGGAGGAGAGAGGTTTCACAGCAGAGAATCAGGCATTTAGATCACCCACCACAGGAGTAGGCCCCCATTGAATCAGACCCTGGCAACCATGTCAGATGGCACAACCATCAGCTTTATATCAATCAGCACAGGAGAAGGCGACTTTGAAAGACTTTGACCCCTACACCCAGATGGAGGAGAGAGGTTTCACAGCAGAGAATCAGGCATCATATCAACCACCACAGGAGAAGCCACCATTTAGTTACTTTGACCCCTGCACCCAGGAAGAGGAGAGAGGCACCACAGCACATATTCTGGCATCATATCAGCCACCACAGGAGAAGCCACCATTGAGTTACTTTGACCCCCGCACCCAGGAAGAGGAGAGAGGCACCACAGCACATATTCTGGCATCATATCAGCCACCACAGGAGAAGCCACCATTGAGTTACTTTGACCCCCGCACCCAGGAAGAGGAGAGAGGCACCACAGCACATATTCTGGCATCATATCAGCCACCACAGGAGAAGCCACCATTGAGTTACTTTGACCCCTGCACCCAGGAAGAGGAGAGAGGCCCCACAGCACATATTCTGGCATCATATCAGCCACCACAGGAGAAGCCACCATTTAGTTACTTTGACCCCTTCACCCAAACAGAGGAGAGAGGTTCCACATCAGAGAATCAGGCATCATATCAACCACCACAGGAGTAGGCCACAATTTAATGGGACCCCGGCAATCATGTCAGATGGCACAACCATCAGCTTCATATCAATCAGCACAGGAGAAGGCGACTTTGAAAGACTTTGACCCCTACACCCAGACGGAGGAGAGAGGTTTCACAGCAGAGAATCAGGCATTTAGATCACCCACCACAGGAGTAGGCCCCCATTGAATCAGACCCTGGCAACCATGTCAGATGGCACAACCATCAGCTTTATATCAATCAGCACAGGAGAAGCCACCATTGAGTTACTTTGACCCCTGCACCCAGGAAGAGGAGAGAGGCCCCACAGCACATATTCTGGCATCATATCAGCCACCACAGGAGAAGCCACCATTGAGTTACTTTGACCCCCGCACCCAGGAAGAGGAGAGAGGCACCACAGCACATATTCTGGCATCATATCAGCCACCACAGGAGAAGCCACCATTGAGTTACTTTGACCCCTGCACCCAGGAAGAGGAGAGAGGCCCCACAGCACATATTCTGGCATCATACTAACCACCACAGGAGAAGCCACCATTGAGTTACTTTGACCCCTGCACCCAGGAAGAGGAGAGAGGCCCCACAGCACATATTCTGGCATCCTATCAGCCACCACAGGAGAAGCCACCATTGAGTTACTTTGACCCCCGCACCCAGGAAGAGGAGAGAGGCACCACAGCACATATTCTGGCATCATATCAGCCACCACAGGAGAAGCCACCATTGAGTTACTTTGACCCCTGCACCCAGGAAGAGGAGAGAGGCCCCACAGCACATATTCTGGCATCATACTAACCACCACAGGAGAAGCCACCATTGAGTTACTTTGACCCCTGCACCCAGGAAGAGAAGAGAGGCCCCACAGCACATATTCTGGCATCATATCAGCCACCACAGGAGAAGCCACCATTGAGTTACTTTGACCCCCGCACCCAGGAAGAGGAGAGAGGCACCACAGCACATATTCTGGCATCATATCAGCCACCACAGGAGAAGCCACCATTGGGTTACTTTGACCCCCGCACCCAGGAAGAGGAGAGAGGCACCACAGCACATATTCAGGCATCATATCACACACCACAGGAGAAGGCCTCTTTCAGTGATTTAGGCCTTTGGACCCAGACAGAGGAGAGAGGCACCACAGCACATATTCTGGCATCATATCAGCCACCACAGGAGAAGCCACCATTGAGTTACTTTGACCCCTGCACCCAGGAAGAGGAGAGAGGCCCCACAGCACATATTCTGGCATCATATCAGCCACCACAGGAGAAGCCACCATTTAGTTACTTTGACCCCTGCACCCAGGAAGAGGAGAGAGGCACCACAGCACATATTCTGGCATCATATCAGCCACCACAGGAGAAGCCACCATTTAGTTACTTTGACCCCTTCACCCAAACAGAGGAGAGAGGTTCCACATCAGAGAATCAGGCATCATATCAACCACCACAGGAGTAGGCCACAATTTAGTTTATTTGACCCCTGCACCCAGGAAGAGGAGAGAGGCCCCACAGCACATATTCTGGCATCATATCACACACCACAGGAGAAGGCCTCTTTCAGTGATTTAGGCCTTTGGACCCAGACAGAGGAGAGAGGTCAGAGATTAGCTTCATATCCCCCAGCACAGCAGAAGACCGCTTTATTTGACTTAGGCCTCAGCACCCAGACAGAAGACAGAGGTAGCATGGCAGAGGTTATGGCTTCATGTCACCCGTTAGTTTAACCGGCCACTTTCATCTGGTTAGGCCCCGGCGCCCAGACAGAGAAGAGTTTCATTCAACTGTGGGTTTCATAAAATTTGTATCAAATAAAGAAGTGGCCCGTAACACAACAAGACATGTTTTAGGCAGTTAATAAGGACTACTCTGCACAAGGGAGGGACAGGTCCTGTGGGATCCATGCCTGGTTCATCTTTATGAAGGTCAGCTTGTCCACGTTGGCTGTGGACAGGCGGCTGCGCTTGTCAGTAATGACGCCCCCTGCCGTGCTGAATACGCGTTCAGATAAAACGCTGGCCGCCGGGCAGGAAAGCACCTCCAAGGCATAACATGCTAACTCTGGCCACGTGGACAATTTCGAAACCCAGTAGTTGAATGGGGCCGAACCATCCGTCAGGATGTGGAGGGGTGTGAAGACATACTGTTCAACCATGTTAGTGAAATGCTGCCTCCTGCTAACACGTTCCGTATCAGGTGTCGGTGCAGATAGCTGTGGCGTGGAGACAAAACTTTTCCAAATTTCTGCCATGCTAACCCTGCCCTCAGATGAGCTGGCCGTGACACAGCTGCGTTGGCGACCTCTTGCCACTCCTCTGCCTTCACCTTCCACCTGTTCCCCTGTGACATGTGGGAATGCTCTCAAGAGCGCCTCTATCAGCGTGCGCTTGTACTCGCGCATCTTACGGTCGCGCTCCAGTTCAGGAATTAAAGTGGGCACATTGTCTTTATACCGGGGATCCAGCAGGGTGGCCACCCAGTAGTCTGCACATGTTAAAACGTGGGCAACTCTGCTGTCGTTGCGCAGGCATTGGAGCATATATTCGCTCATGTGGGCCAGGCTACCCATGGGTAAGGACAAGCTGTCCTCTGTGGGAGGCGTATCGTCATCGTCCACCGTATCCCCCCAGCCACGCACCAGTGATGGGCCTGGGCTGCCACCCCGCTGTGAACTTGCGTCATCCTCATCCCCCTCCACCTCCTCCTCCTCCTCGTCCTCCAGTACAGTGCCTTGGCTGGCGACTTGTGAACCTGTCCTCTGCTGCTTAAACAAACCTCCCTCTGAGCCACTTCGAACAGACTGGCCCGAAAGTGTTAGAAACGAGCCCTCATCCTCCTCCTCCTCCTCCACCTGGGCCACCTCCTCTAACATCATTGCCCTAAGTGTTTTCTCAAGGAGACATAGAAGTGGTATTGTAACGCTGATAACAGTGTCATCGCCACTGGCCATGTTGGTGGAGTACTCGAAACAGCGCAGCAGGGCACACAGGTCTCGCATGGAGGCCCAATCATTGGTGGTGAAGTGGTGCTGTTCGGCAGTACGACTGACGCGAGCGTGCTGCAGCTGAAACTCCACTATGGCCTGCTGCTGCTCGCACAGTCTCTCCAGCATGTGCAAGGTGGAGTTCCACCGGGTGGGCACGTCGCATATGAGGCGGTGAGCGGGAAGGCCGAAGTTCCGCTGTAGCGCAGACAGGCGAGCAGCGGCAGGATGTGAACGGCGGAAGCGCGCCCAGACGGCCCGCACTTTATGCAGCAGCTCTGACATGTTGGGGTAGTGGTGAATGAACCTCTGCACCACCAAGTTCAGCACATGCGCCAGGCAAGGGATGTGCGTCAAACCGGCTAGTCCCAGAGCTGCCACGAGATTTCGCCCATTATCGCATACCACCAGGCCTGGCTTGAGGCCCACCGGCAGAAACCACTCGTCGGTCTGTTGTTCAATACCCCGCCACAACTCCTTTGCGCTGTGGGGCCTGTCCCCCAAACATATGAGTTTCAGAATGGCCTGCTGACGTTTACCCCGGGCTGTGCTGAAGTTGGTGGTGAAGGTGTGTGGCTGACCGGATGAGCTGGTGGAAGCAGTGGAGGAGGAAGCCGAGTAGGAGGAGGAGGCTACAGGAGGCAGAGAATGATGCCCTGCGATCCTAGGGGGCGGAAGGACGTGCGCCAAGGAACTGTCCGCCGGGGGCCCAGCCGCCACTACATTCATCCAGTGTGCAGTTAGTGAGATATAGCGTCCCTGGCCGTGCTTACTGGTCCACGTATCTGTGGTTAGGTGGACCTTGCCACAAATGGCGTTGCGCAGTGCACACTTGATTTTATCGGACACTTGCATGTGCAGGGAAGGCACGGCTGTCTTGGAGAAGTAGTGGCGGCTGGGAACCACATACTGCGGGACAGCCATGGCCATCAGCTGTTTGAAGCTGTCTGTGTCCACCAGCCGGAATGACAGCATTTCAAAGGCCAGCAGTTTAGAAATGCTGGCGTTCAGGCCAAGGGCTCGAGGGTGACTCGGGGGGAATTTGCGCTTCCTCTCTAAGGTTTGAGATATTGAGAGCTGAATGCTGCTGTGTGATATAGTGGAGACGCTAGTTGACGGTGGCGGTGGTGGTGGTGTCGGTGGCACATCCTCTGTTTGCTGCTCGGCAGGTGGCAACATTCCTCTCGAGGCGGAAGCCGAGGCAGCAGCGGTAGAGGGAGCAGGGGGAGCCTCAGCGAGTGCCTGGTTTTTAAGGTGTGTACCCCACTGCAGTTCATGCTTTGCATGTAGATGCCTGGTCATGCAGGTTGTGCTGAGGTTCAGAACGTTAATGCCTCGCCTCAGGCTCTGATGGCAGAGCGTGCAAGTCACTCGGGTCTTGTCGGTAGGACATTGTTTAAAGAAGTGCCATGCCAGGGAACTCTTTGAAGCTGCCTTTGTGGGGCTGGGTCCCTGTTGGCGATGTCCAGTAGCAGGCGAACTCTGGGGGCGGCGGCTCGTCTGCTTTGGCCCCCTGCTCCCTCTTTGGCTTCGCTGTTGTCTCGGTCTCACCACTACCTCTTCCTCTGAACTGTGAAAGTCATCGCCACGACCTTCAGTCCATGTGGGGTCTAAGACCTCATCGTCCTCTGCATCGTCTTCCACCCAGTCTCCCTCCCTGACCTCCTCCTGTTCAGTCTGCACACTGCAAAAAGACGCGGCAGTGGGCACCTGTGTTTCGTCATCATCAGAGAGTCGGTGACTCTGCTGTGGTGGTATTCCCATGTCCTCTTCATCTGGAGACATAAGTGGTTGTGCGTCAGTGCATGGTATGTCTTCCTCCACTGGGGAAGGGCTAGGTGGACGCCCCTGGGAAACCCTGGAAGCAGAGTCTTCAAACAGAAGAAGAGACTGCTGCATAACTTGTGGCTCAGACCGTTTCCCTGATATGCTTGGGGGTGATGTGACAGAGTGATGGGCTTGGTTTTCAGGTGCCACCTGTGCGCTTTCCGCAGAAGACTGGGTGGAAGACCATGTGGTGAACGTGCTGGAAGCACTGTCGGCCACCCAATCGATTAATGCCTGTACCTGCTCAGGCCTTACCATCCTAAGAGCGTCATTGGGCCCCACGAGATATTGCGGTACATTCTGCCGGCTAGTTGAGGGAGTTCGTTCCCTACTGTGTGCGCCTGGGGCCGAACGGCCACGTCCTCTACCAGCAACAGAGGCTCCACCACGACCGCGTCCTCGTCCCTTAATAGTATTTTTCTTCATTGTTGCGATTCAACTCGCACCACAATGAAATATATTATTTTTTATAAGCAAAATCCCCTCACTGGAATACTTTCAGTCTTTTGACTGTATGGATTACAGATGGAATGACTGTTATATGTGAGTACCGCTTTCTTTGACAGATTCTAGTATGGGTACATATATGTTTTCCCAACCCCAGCACATTAGTTTGCTAATTCCAGATGTATGAAACGCAGGCCTAACTGTATCTAGTATATTGAACGCCAGATAAACTAACTTGGCCTTTTTTAAATAAAAAAAATTCCCTCACTGGAATACTTTCAGTCTTTTGACTGTATGGATTACAGATGGAATGACTGTTATATGTGAGTACCGCTTTCTTTGACAGATTCTAGTATGGGTACATATATGTTTTCCCAACCCCAGCACATTAGTTTGCTAATTCCAGATGTATGAAACGCAGGCCTAACTGTATCTAGTATATTGAACGCCAGATAAACTAACTTGGCCTTTTTTAAATAAAAAAAAAATTCCCTCACTGGAATACTTTCAGTCTTTTGACTGTATGGATTACAGATGGAATGACTGTTATATGTGAGTACCGCTTTCTTTGACAGATTCTAGTATGGGTACATATATGTTTTCCCAACCCCAGCACATTAGTTTGCTAATTCCAGATGTATGAAACGCAGGCCTAACTGTATCTAGTATATTGAACGCCAGATAAACTAACTTGGCCTTTTTTAAATAAAAAAAATTCCCTCACTGGAATACTTTCAGTCTTTTGACTGTATGGATTACAGATGGAATGACTGTTATATGTGAGTACCGCTTTCTTTGACAGATTCTAGTATGGGTACATATATGTTTTCCCAACCCCAGCACATTAGTTTGCTAATTCCAGATGTATGAAACGCAGGCCTAACTGTATCTAGTATATTGAACGCCAGATAAACTAACTTGGCCTTTTTTAAATAAAAAAAAAATTTCCTCACTGGAATACTTTCAGTCTTTTGACTGTATGGATTACAGATGGAATGACTGTTATATGTGAGTACCGCTTTCTTTGACAGATTCTAGTATGGGTACATATATGTTTTCCCAACCCCAGCACATTAGTTTGCTAATTCCAGATGTATGAAACGCAGGCCTAACTGTATCTAGTATATTGAACGCCAGATAAACTAACTTGGCCTTTTTTAAATAAAAAAAATTCCCTCACTGGAATACTTTCAGTCTTTTGACTGTATGGATTACAGATGGAATGACTGTTATATGTGAGTACCGCTTTCTTTGACAGATTCTAGTATGGGTACATATATGTTTTCCCAACCCCAGCACATTAGTTTGCTAATTCCAGATGTATGAAACGCAGGCCTAACTGTATCTAGTATATTGAACGCCAGATAAACTAACTTGGCCTTTTTTAAATAAAAAAAATTCCCTCACTGGAATACTTTCAGTCTTTTGACTGTATGGATTACAGATGGAATGACTGTTATATGTGAGTACCGCTTTCTTTGACAGATTCTAGTATGGGTACATATATGTTTTCCCAACCCCAGCACATTAGTTTGCTAATTCCAGATGTATGAAACGCAGGCCTAACTGTATCTAGTATATTGAACGCCAGATAAACTAACTTGGCCTTTTTTAAATAAAAAAAATTCCCTCACTGGAATACTTTATGGCTTTTCACTGTATGGATTACAGATGGAATGACTGTTATATGTGAGTACCGCTTTCTTTGACAGATTCTAGTATGGGTACATATATGTTTTCCCAACCCCAGCACATTAGTTTGCTAATTCCAGATGTATGAAACGCAGGCCTAACTGTATCTAGTATATTGAACGCCAGATAAACTAACTTGGCCTTTTTTAAATAAAAAAAATTCCCTCACTGGAATACTTTCAGTCTTTTGACTGTATGGATTACAGATGGAATGACTGTTATATGTGAGTACCGCTTTCTTTGACAGATTCTAGTATGGGTACATATATGTTTTCCCAACCCCAGCACATTAGTTTGCTAATTCCAGATGTATGAAACGCAGGCCTAACTGTATCTAGTATATTGAACGCCAGATAAACTAACTTGGCCTTTTTTAAATAAAAAAAAAATTCCCTCACTGGAATACTTTCAGTCTTTTGACTGTATGGATTACAGATGGAATGACTGTTATATGTGAGTACCGCTTTCTTTGACAGATTCTAGTATGGGTACATATATGTTTTCCCAACCCCAGCACATTAGTTTGCTAATTCCAGATGTATGAAACGCAGGCCTAACTGTATCTAGTATATTGAACGCCAGATAAACTAACTTGGCCTTTTTTAAATAAAAAAAATTCCCTCACTGGAATACTTTCAGTCTTTTGACTGTATGGATTACAGATGGAATGACTGTTATATGTGAGTACCGCTTTCTTTGACAGATTCTAGTATGGGTACATATATGTTTTCCCAACCCCAGCACATTAGTTTGCTAATTCCAGATGTATGAAACGCAGGCCTAACTGTATCTAGTATATTGAACGCCAGATAAACTAACTTGGCCTTTTTTAAATAAAATAAAAATTCCCTCACTGGAATACTTTCAGTCTTTTGACTGTATGGATTACAGATGGAATGACTGTTATATGTGAGTACCGCTTTCTTTGACAGATTCTAGTATGGGTACATATATGTTTTCCCAACCCCAGCACATTAGTTTGCTAATTCCAGATGTATGAAACGCAGGCCTAACTGTATCTAGTATATTGAACGCCAGATAAACTAACTTGGCCTTTTTTAAATAAAAAAAATTCCCTCACTGGAATACTTTCAGTCTTTTGACTGTATGGATTACAGATGGAATGACTGTTATATGTGAGTACCGCTTTCTTTGACAGATTCTAGTATGGGTACATATATGTTTTCCCAACCCCAGCACATTAGTTTGCTAATTCCAGATGTATGAAACGCAGGCCTAACTGTATCTAGTATATTGAACGCCAGATAAACTAACTTGGCCTTTTTTAAATAAAAAAAAAATTCCCTCACTGGAATACTTTCAGTCTTTTGACTGTATGGATTACAGATGGAATGACTGTTATATGTGAGTACCGCTTTCTTTGACAGATTCTAGTATGGGTACATATATGTTTTCCCAACCCCAGCACATTAGTTTGCTAATTCCAGATGTATGAAACGCAGGCCTAACTGTATCTAGTATATTGAACGCCAGATAAACTAACTTGGCCTTTTTTAAATAAAAAAAATTCCCTCACTGGAATACTTTCAGTCTTTTGACTGTATGGATTACAGATGGAATGACTGTTATATGTGAGTACCGCTTTCTTTGACAGATTCTAGTATGGGTACATATATGTTTTCCCAACCCCAGCACATTAGTTTGCTAATTCCAGATGTATGAAACGCAGGCCTAACTGTATCTAGTATATTGAACGCCAGATAAACTAACTTGGCCTTTTTTAAATAAAAAAAATTCCCTCACTGGAATACTTTTAGTCTTTTGACTGTATGGATTACAGATGGAATGACTGTTATATGTGAGTACCGCTTTCTTTGACAGATTCTAGTATGGGTACATATATGTTTTCCCAACCCCAGCACATTAGTTTGCTAATTCCAGATGTATGAAACGCAGGCCTAACTGTATCTAGTATATTGAACGCCAGATAAACTAACTTGGCCTTTTTTAAATAAAAAAAATTCCCTCACTGGAATACTTTCAGTCTTTTGACTGTATGGATTACAGATGGAATGACTGTTATATGTGAGTACCGCTTTCTTTGACAGATTCTAGTATGGGTACATATATGTTTTCCCAACCCCAGCACATTAGTTTGCTAATTCCAGATGTATGAAACGCAGGCCTAACTGTATCTAGTATATTGAACGCCAGATAAACTAACTTGGCCTTTTTTAAATAAAAAAAAAATTCCCTCACTGGAATACTTTCAGTCTTTTGACTGTATGGATTACAGATGGAATGACTGTTATATGTGAGTACCGCTTTCTTTGACAGATTCTAGTATGGGTACATATATGTTTTCCCAACCCCAGCACATTAGTTTGCTAATTCCAGATGTATGAAACGCAGGCCTAACTGTATCTAGTATATTGAACGCCAGATAAACTAACTTGGCCTTTTTTAAATAAAAAAAATTCCCTCACTGGAATACTTTCAGTCTTTTGACTGTATGGATTACAGATGGAATGACTGTTATATGTGAGTACCGCTTTCTTTGACAGATTCTAGTATGGGTACATATATGTTTTCCCAACCCCAGCACATTAGTTTGCTAATTCCAGATGTATGAAACGCAGGCCTAACTGTATCTAGTATATTGAACGCCAGATAAACTAACTTGGCCTTTTTTAAATAAAAAAAATTCCCTCACTGGAATACTTTTAGTCTTTTGACTGTATGGATTACAGATGGAATGACTGTTATATGTGAGTACCGCTTTCTTTGACAGATTCTAGTATGGGTACATATATGTTTTCCCAACCCCAGCACATTAGTTTGCTAATTCCAGATGTATGAAACGCAGGCCTAACTGTATCTAGTATATTGAACGCCAGATAAACTAACTTGGCCTTTTTTAAATAAAAAAAATTCCCTCACTGGAATACTTTCAGTCTTTTGACTGTATGGATTACAGATGGAATGACTGTTATATGTGAGTACCGCTTTCTTTGACAGATTCTAGTATGGGTACATATATGTTTTCCCAACCCCAGCACATTAGTTTGCTAATTCCAGATGTATGAAACGCAGGCCTAACTGTATCTAGTATATTGAACGCCAGATAAACTAACTTGGCCTTTTTTAAATAAAAAAAAAATTCCCTCACTGGAATACTTTCAGTCTTTTGACTGTATGGATTACAGATGGAATGACTGTTATATGTGAGTACCGCTTTCTTTGACAGATTCTAGTATGGGTACATATATGTTTTCCCAACCCCAGCACATTAGTTTGCTAATTCCAGATGTATGAAACGCAGGCCTAACTGTATCTAGTATATTGAACGCCAGATAAACTAACTTGGCCTTTTTTAAATAAAAAAAATTCCCTCACTGGAATACTTTCAGTCTTTTGACTGTATGGATTACAGATGGAATGACTGTTATATGTGAGTACCGCTTTCTTTGACAGATTCTAGTATGGGTACATATATGTTTTCCCAACCCCAGCACATTAGTTTGCTAATTCCAGATGTATGAAACGCAGGCCTAACTGTATCTAGTATATTGAACGCCAGATAAACTAACTTGGCCTTTTTTAAATAAAAAAAATTCCCTCACTGGAATACTTTTAGTCTTTTGACTGTATGGATTACAGATGGAATGACTGTTATATGTGAGTACCGCTTTCTTTGACAGATTCTAGTATGGGTACATATATGTTTTCCCAACCCCAGCACATTAGTTTGCTAATTCCAGATGTATGAAACGCAGGCCTAACTGTATCTAGTATATTGAACGCCAGATAAACTAACTTGGCCTTTTTTAAATAAAAAAAATTCCCTCACTGGAATACTTTCAGTCTTTTGACTGTATGGATTACAGATGGAATGACTGTTATATGTGAGTACCGCTTTCTTTGACAGATTCTAGTATGGGTACATATATGTTTTCCCAACCCCAGCACATTAGTTTGCTAATTCCAGATGTATGAAACGCAGGCCTAACTGTATCTAGTATATTGAACGCCAGATAAACTAACTTGGCCTTTTTTAAATAAATAAAAAATTCCCTCACTGGAATACTTTATGGCTTTTCACTGTATGGATTACAGGTGGACTGGTATTAGTAGGGGTGACACAAGCACACCCAAGTCCCTGATGTAGGATTTCTATGGCACAGACCACTATTACAAGTGATTAATGGACGTTGGGAGAGATTGTGCTGCAGCACTAGTCCCAAGATGGCCGCCGGCTATCAGCCCAGTAACATGTGCCACAAAATGGTCTGCACAACCTTTAAAAAAAATAGCCTTGGACTGTGCTGCTAAATCGCTATTGGTCTGAATCCCAGGTGTAGATGTCTGACTTGTTTGGAGCTTTGGAATGCACACTGTGGCAGCTTCTGCTGCAGCACTACAAGTCGCAAAATGGCGGCCGGCGGTCAGCCCAGGTACATGTGGATGGAAAAATCACTCTGGCCACTCTAAAAATAGCCATTCCCTAACAAAAAAGCAGCTCAGCTGCAGTTGTTCAGATGAATCACAGGTGGAGGAGAGAAATTTGCTTCCAGTTATTCAATTATCCCTGCCTATTCTCGCCCTAGCATCAGCTGCGTCTATCCCTGTTCTATTCACATCGGGAGTGAGCACGTCCCGACGTGCGCACAAGCTTATAAAGAGGCTGAGTCACATGCTGCACTTGGCCAATCACAGCCTTGCCAATAGTAGGCATGGCTGCGATGGCATCTTAGGGCAAGTAGTATGATGCATGTTGATTGGCTGCTTTGCAGCCTTTCAAAATGCGCCAAAATACATGCCGAACGACGAACCCGAACCCGAACTTTTACGAAAAAGTTCGGGTTCGGGTCCGTGTCACGAACACCCCAAAATTCGGTACGGACCCGAACTATGCTCGAACTGTTCGCTCAACACTAAAATTGTGTTAAAAAAAAACGGCTATTTCCAGGCTGCAGAAAGCCTTTATAGGGGTGTAGAACACTGTGCCTTGCAGTAGCACGCATAAGGAGTCTGCTGTGGTAGTGAAACAATACCGTGAGTCAGTATGACAAGCACATGACAGGTGTCGCTTTTAGAATCGCTGCATACTTCACTTATTTGGGCAGTCATGTGACCAAAACTGACCAAATAACTCAAGTATCAACTCAGCCTTAGGCCTCATGCACACGACCGTTTTTTTTAAGGTCCGCAAAAACGGGGTCCGTAGGTCCGTGAGCCGTGACCGTTTTTTCGTCCGGGGGTCTTCCTTGATTTATGGAGGATCCACGGACATGAAAAAAAAGTCGTTTTGGTGTCCGCCTGGCCGTGCGGAGCCAAACGGATCCGTCCTGAATTACAATGCAAGTCAATGGGGACGGATCCGTTTGACGTTGACACAATATGGTGCAATTGCAAACGGATCCGTCCCCCATTGACTTTCAATGTAAAGTCAGGAGTCCCTTTTATACCATCGGATCGGAGTTTTCTCCAATCCGATGGTATATTTTAACTTCCCATCACCATGGGAACGCCTCTATGTTAGAATATACCATCGGATTTGAGTTAGATCGTGAAACTCAGATCCGACAGTATATTCTAACACAGAGGCGTTCCCATATTGATGGGGACGCTTCAGGTTAGAATACACTAAAATAACTGTGTACATGACTACCCCCTGCTGCCTGGCAGGTGCTGCCAGGCAGCAGGGGGCAGACCTCCCCCTGTATTTAACTTATTGGTGGCCAGTGCGGCCCCCCCTCCCTCCCTTGTATTTAACACATTGGTGGCTAGTGCGGCCGGCCCCCCTCCCTCCCCTGTAGTTAACACATTGGTGGCCAGTGCGGCCGGCCCCCCCTCCCTCCCCTGTAGTACTGTAGATTCATTGGTGGCCTGTGGGCCCCCCCTCCCTCCCCCTCCTAATTAAAATCTCCCCCCATATCATTGGTGGCAGCGGATAGCACAGACCTGTCACTTACCAGTAGGAGGAGCGCCCGGCCGGTCACAGACATCGCAGCTCGCAAGTATAATGCTTCAAAAAATTGCTAAGTAACCATGGCAACAGGACTGCAGTAGCGTCCTGGTTGCCATGGTTACCGATCGGAGCCCCAGCGATTAAACTGGGACTCCGATCGGGACTCTCCGCTGCCACCAATTATAGGGGGGAGATTTTAATTTGGAGGGGGAGGGAGGGGAGGGGGGCCCACTGGCCACCAATGAATCTACAGGGGAGGGAGGGGGGGCAGGCCGCACTGGCCACCAATGTGTTAACTACAGGGGAGGGAGGGGGGCCGGCGGCACTGGCCACCAATGTGTTAACTACAGGGGAGGGGGGGGCGGGAGCACTGGCCACCAATGTGTTAAATACAAGGGAGGGAGGGGGGGCCCACTGGCCACCAATGAATTTAAAACTGGGGAGGGAGGGGGGTGTCCCCTCCTGCCTGGCAGCACATGATCTCTTACAGGGGGCTATGATACGCACAAATAACCCCTCAGGTGCAGCACCTGAGGGGTTAATTGTGCGGATCACAGCCCCCTGTAAGAGATTGGGTGCTGCCAGGCAGCAAGGGGCAGTCATGTACACAGTTCAAAGTATATTCTAACTAGAAGCGTCCCCATCACTATGGGAACGCCTCTGTGTTTGAATATACTGTCGGATCTGAGTTTTCACAAAGCTTTTTATGCAGACGGATCTGCGGATCCGTCTGTGTGACAGTAGCCTACGGCCACGGACCACGGACGCGGATGCCAATCTTGTGTGCATCCGCGTTGTGCATCAAAAAAAATAGGACAGGTCTTATTTTTTTGACGGACAGGAAACACGGATCACGGATGCGGCTGCAAAACGGTGCATTTTTCCGATTTTTCCACTGACCCATTGAAAGTCAATGGGTCCGTGAAAAAAAACGGAAAACGGCACAATGGCCACGGATGCACACAACGGTCGTGTGCATGAGGCCTTACAGGTAGACGTTAGTGTCAAGAAGAAGCGCACTCCTTTTACACCGTCGTCAGCTGATTTCACAAAGATGTCTACAGAACCTGTTCTTTTAAACCAGTGCTTCTCAAATAGTGGTGCGCGGTGGGGCGCCAGGCTCCGTAAAGGGGGGCTCGTTCAGGGCCGGCCTTTGGGGTGTGCGGGCTGTGCGGCCACACAGGGCACAATAGCAACAGGGGCGCCGGTCGGCCGACAGCTCGCAGTGTAATATGCGGCAAAGAGATGAGCGCTTCCATTGTGGAAGCGCTCATCTTCCGTCTGATCAGAGGCCGGCGCAGGCGCTGGACGCGATGTACGGAGTGGGGGCCGGGGGAGGGACTGGGAAGAGGAGCTGGGGGCCAGCAAAACGGTGGGGCGGTGTGGTCACTGTACTATAGCCCCGCCCCACCGCTCCCTCCGGTATACTAATATAAAATGTATTATTGAATTAAAAGTTATTAAACATGCCTCCCTCACTCCTAATAGTACTGTATATCCGAATTTCTTCTGTATAATGCCGGCAGGCAGGCCGGGCGGCCGGCGCGTCCCTCAGTGATGTCATGTGCCTGCGCCGCCTGCTTTATGAATGAAGCAGGCGGCGCAGACAAGTGACGTCACTGAGGGACGCGCCGACCGCCCGGCCCACCTGCCGGCATTATACAGAAGAAATTCGGATATACGGTACTATTAGGAGTGAGGGGGGCATGTTTAATAACTTTAAACGGCGGCGGCGGTCACACGGCATCTGTGGATGGCACAGTTAAGGGGTGAGGGTCTGTGGATGGCACTGTATTGGGCTGGGGGGGCACTGTGGATGGCACCCTTATGGGGTGGGGGGGTCTGTGGATGGCACATATATAACAGTGCCAGCCACAGATCCCCCTGTAACAGTGCCAGCCACAGATCCCCCCCATAAGTGTCCGTCATCCACAGATCCCACCATAAGTGTCCGTCATCCACAGATCCCCCCATAAGTGTCCGTCATCCACAGATCCCCCCATAAGTGTCAGTCATCCACAGATCCCCCCATAAGTGTGTGTCCGATCCACATTTCTTTCTTTTTTTATTCTCTTATACGTTAATAAGGATACAGTGTTATGCAGAGGTGTACTTATAACAATTTTATAGACAAATGATACTATTTACAGTCGCGCGGGGGGCGCAAAATGTTTTCTTCTTCCTAGGGGGGGCATGACAGAAAATAATTGAGAAGCACTGTATTAAACACATATAAAAATAGAGCCCCCCCGACAGAATGGAGAGTAATTTGGAGCAGTAAGTTTGTGTGGATGTCACTGATTATTTTGCCCTTCATTTGATCCTTCAGTTCAGCATTTGCCTTCAGTCAGTCAGCATTTGGTCAGTAATCCATCAGTATTGCTAATGCCCCAAAAGAGTTTAGAGTGGATCTAAAACAGAGATGACACGTGAACCGAATATTTGCATGTCTTTTGTGTTTCCTACCCACTCCTACTTTTGGCTACCAAATCATAAGCCAAATCTGATGGAACTATACAGGCCTTAAAGCAGCTACACAGACAGGATCCGTTGTGAGTCTCATTTTTCCTTCCTTATGACAAATCAGAAGAAGTGTCAAATAAACGATGATGTCAGCCAGGCCGAAATCCAAAATAGTAAACCAGTCATAAAGTGGGGAAGGGTGGGAACAGCATGATAACTCCACAGAGTGGACCTATGAAATAGTGTTGAGGTGGAAGCAGCATGAGGAGACCACAGAGTGGCCCACTGACAGGGTCTGGAGGTGGAAGCAGTAAGAGGAGGCCACCAAGTGGCACAATGACAGTCTAAAGGTGGCAGCAGCAGTAGCAGCATTAGAAGAAGGCAACTGAGTTGCACAATGACCGAATATGGAGGTGGCAGCAGCATGAGTAGGCCACAGAGTGTCACAATGACAGAGTCTGGAGGTGGCAGCAGAAGCAACAGGAGGAGGCCACAGAGTGGCACAATGACTGAGTCTGGAGGTGGCAGCAGCATGTTAAATCCATAGAATAGCACAACAACAGAATCTGGAGGTGTCAGCAGCATGATTAGGCCACAATGAAAGACTCTAAGGGTGGCAGAAGCATCAGGAGGAAGCCACAAAATGGCACAATGACCGAGTCTGGAGGTGGCAGCAGCATGTGGAAGCCACAGAATGCCACAACAGAGTCTGGAGGTGGCAGAGGCATGAGCAGGCCACAGAGTGGCTCAATGACCGAGTCTGTTGTTAGCAGCAGCATGTAGAATTCATAGAAAAGCACAACGACAGAATTTGGAGGTGGAAGCAGCATGACTAGGCCACAAAGTGGCACAATGACTGAGTCTGGAGGTGGCAGCAGCATATGGAAGCCACAGAATAGCACAATGACAAAATCTGGAGGTGGCAGCAGCATGAGTAGGCCACAGAGTAGCACAATGACCGAGTCTGGAGGTGGCAGCAGCATGATTAGGCCACAGAGTGGCACAATGAAAGTCTGCAGGTGGCAGCAGCATAAGTAGGCCCCCTTTTTTAGCAGCATAAGTAGGCCACAAAATGGCACAATGACAGAGTCTGGAGGTGGTAGCAGCATGATTAGGCCACATAGTGGCACAATGACAGTCTGGATGTAGCAGCAGCATCAGGAGAAGGCCACAGAGTGGCACAATTACTGAGTCTGGAGGTGGCAGCAGCATGAGAAGGCCACAGAGTGCCACAAAGACCGAGTCTGGAGGTGGCAGCAGCATGTGGAAACCACAGTATGGCACAATGACTGAATCTGGAGGTGGCAGCAGCATAAGTAGGCCACAGAGTGGCAACATGACCGGGTCTGGAGATGGCAGCAGCATGATTAGGCCACAGAATGGCACAACAACAGAGTCTGGAGGTGGCAGCAGCATGATTAGGCTACAGAGTGGCACAACGACAGTCTGGAGGTGGCAGCAGAATAAGTAGACCAGAGAGTGGCAAAATGAAGGTGGCAGCAGCAGCATCAGGAGGAGGCCACAGAGTGGCACAATGAAAGTCTGGATGAAATGAAGGTGGCAGCAGCAGCATCAGGAGGCCACAGAGTGGCACAATGAAAGTCTGGAGGTGGCAGCAGCATAATTAGGCCACAGAGTGGCACATTGCCAGAGTTTTGAGGTGGCAGCAGCATGATAAAGCCACAGTGTGGAATAATGACAGTCTGGATATGGCAGCAGCAGAAGCATCAGGAGGAGCCCACAGAGTGGCACAATTACCTAGTCTGTGGGTGGCAGCAGCATGAGAAGGCCACAGAGTGCAACAAAGACAGAGTCTGGAGGTGGCAGCAGCATATGGAAACCACAGTATGGCACAATGACTGAATCTGGAGATTGCAGCAGCATTAGAAGGCGACAGAGTGGCACAACAATAGAATCTGGAGGTGGCAGTAGCATGAGTAGGCCACAGAGTGGCACAACAACAGAGTCTGGAGTTGGCAGAAGCAGCATCAGGAGGAGGCCACAGGGTGGCACAATGACCGAGTCTGGAGGTGGCAGCAGCATGTGGAAGCCACAGAATGGCACAACGGCAGAATCTAGAGGTGGCAGCAGCATGAGTAGGCCACAGAGTGGCGCAATGACCGAGTCTGGCGGTGGCAGCAGCATGAGCAGGCCACAGAGTGGCACAAGAACAGAGTCTGGAGGTGGCAGCAGCATGAGTAGGCTACAGAGTGGCACAATGAGAGAGTCTGGAGGTGGCCACAGCAGCACCAGGAGGAGGCCACAGAGTGGCACAATAACCCAGTCTGGAGGTGGCAGCAGCATGTGGAAGCCACAGAATAGCACAACAACAGAGTCTGGAGGTGGAATTAGCATGAGTAGGCCACAGAGTGGCACAATGACCGAGTCTGGCGGTGGCAGCAGCATGAGCAGGCCACAGAGTGGCACAAGAACAGAGTCTGGAGGGGGCAGCAGCATGAGTAGGCCACAGAGTGGCACAATGAGAGAGTCTGGAGGAGGCCGCAGCAGCATCAGGAGGAGGCCACAGAGTGGCAAGATGACCCAGTCTGGTGGTGGCAGCAGCATGAGTAGGCCACAGAGTGGCACAAGAACAGAGTCTGGAGGTGGCAGCAGCATAAGTAGGCCACAGAGTAGCACAATCACAGAGTCTGGAGGTGGCAGCAGCATGATTAGGCCACATAGTGGCACAATGAAAGTCTGCAAGTGGCAGCAGCATTAGTAGGCCACAAAATGGCACAATTACCGAGTCTGGAGGTGGTAGCAGCATGAGTAGGCCACGGAGTGGCACAATGACAGTCTGGATGTGGCAGCAGCAGCATCAGGAGAAGGCCTCAGAGTGGCACAATTACTGAGTCTGGAGGTGGCAGCAGCATGAGAAGGCCACAGAGTGCCACAAAGACCGAGTCTGGAGGTGGCAGCAGCATGATTAGGATACAGATTGGCACAACGACAGTCTAGAGGTGGCAGCAGAATGAGTAGGCCAGAGAGGGGCACAATGACAGAGTCTGGAGGTGGCAGCAGCATGTGGAAGTCACAGAATGGCAAAACAACAGAGTCTGGAGGAGGCAGCAGCAGCATCAGGAAGAGGCCACAGAGTGGCACAATGACAAAGGGTGGTGGTGGCAGCAGCATGTGGAAGTCACAGAGTGGCACAAAGACCGAGTTTGGAGGAGGCAGCAGCATTTGGAAACCACAGAATGGCTCAATGACAGAATCTGGAGGTGGCAGCAGCATAAGTAGGCCACAGAGTGGCAGAATGACAGTCTAGATGTGGCAGCAGCATCATCAGGAGGAGGCCACAGAGTGGCACAATGACCGAGTCTGGAGGTGGCAGCACCATGAGTAGGCCACAGAGTGGCACAATGACCGACTCTCGAGATGGCAGCAGCATGAGTAGGCCACAGAGTGGCACAATGACAGAATCTGGAGGTGGCAGCAGCATGAGTAGGCCACAGAGTGAAACAATGACAGAGTCTGGAGTTGGCAGCATCAGCATCAGGAGGAGGCCACAGAGTGGCACAATGAAAGAGTCTGGAGTTTTCAGCAGCATGAGAAGGCCACAGAGTGGCATAATGACAGAGTCTTGAGGTGGAAGCAGCATCAGGAGGAGGCCAAAGAGTGGCACAATGACTGAGTCTGGGGGGAAGCAGCATGAGAAGGCCACAGAGTGCCACAAACAACAAGTCTGAAGGTGGCAGCAGCATGTGAAAGACACAGAATAGCACAACAACAGAGTCTGTCTGGCACGACAGGATCTAAAGGTGGCAGCAGCATGAGTTGGCCACAGAGTGGCACAATGAGAGAGTCTGGAGGTAGCCAAAGCAGCATCAGGAGGAGGCCACAGAGTGGCACAATGACCGAGTCTGGAGTTGGCAGCAGCATGTGGAAGCCACAGAATAGCACAACAACAGAGTCTGGAGGTGGAATCAGCATGAGTAGGCCACAGAGTGGCACAATGACTGAGTTTGGTGGTGGCAGCAGCATGAGTAGGCTACAGAGGGGCACAATGACAGACTATAGAAGTGGCAGCAGTATTAGTAGCACACAGAGTGGAACAATGAAAGAATCTGTGGGTAGCAGCATCAGGAGAAGGCCACAGATTACCACAGTGACTGAGTCTGGGGTTGGCAGAAGGATGAGGAGGCCACAGAGGCAAAATGACTGAGTCTGCAGGTGACAGCAGCATAAATAAGCCACAGAGTTGCATAATGACAGAGTCTGGAGGTGACAGCAGCATGAATAGGCCACAGAGGGGCACAATGACAGAGTCTGGAGTTAGCAGGAGCATGAGTAAGCAACAGTGTGGCACAGAAAGAGATTATGTAGGTGGCAACAGCATGAGTAGGCCACAGAGTGCCACAATGACAGAATCTGGAGGTGGCAGCATCAGGAGTAGCCCACAGAGTGGCACGATGAAAGAATCTGTGGATGGCAGCAGCAGCATCAGGAGGAGGCCACAGATTACCACAATGACCGAGTCTGGAGTTGGCAGCAGTATTAGGAGGCCACAGAGTGGCACAATGACAGAGTCTGGAGGTGGCAGCAGCATGAATAGGCCACAGAGTGGCATAATGACATTCTGGCTGTGGCAGCAGCAGCATCAGGAGGAGGCCACAGAGTGGCACAAAGATCTAGTCTGGAGGTTGCAGCAGCATGTAAAAACCAAAGAATGGCACAACGACAAAATCTGGAGGAGTCAGTAGAATGAGTAGGCCACAGATTAGCACAATGACCGAGTCTGGAGGTGGCAGCAGCATGTAGAAGTCATAGAAAAGCACAACGACAGAATTTGGAGGTGGAAGCAGCATGACTAGGCCACAAAGTGGCACAATGACTGAGTCTGGAGGTGGCAGCAGCATATGGAAGCCACAGAATAGCACACTGACAAAATCTGGAGGTGGCAGCAGCATGAGTAGGCCACAGAGTAGCACAATGACAGAGTCTGGAGGTGGCAGCAGCATGATTAGGCCACAGAGTAGCACAATGAAAGTCTGCAGGTGGCAGCAGCATA
Organism: Bufo bufo; assembly: GCF_905171765.1. Taxonomy (NCBI): domain Eukaryota; kingdom Metazoa; phylum Chordata; class Amphibia; order Anura; family Bufonidae; genus Bufo; species Bufo bufo. The sequence continues at coordinate 286,040,242 of NC_053391.1, forward strand.
AGTAGGCCACAAAATGGCACAATGACCGAGTCTGGAGGTGGTAGCAGCATGATTAGGCCACAGAGTGCCACAAAGACCGAGTCTGGAGGTGGCAGCAGCATGTGGAAACCACAGTATGGCACAATGACTGAATCTGGAGGTGGCAGCAGCATAAGTAGGCCACAGAGTGCCACAAAGACCGAGTCTGGAGGTGGCAGCAGCATGTGGAAACCACAGTATGGCACAATGACTGAATCTGGAGGTGGCAGCATGTCATGGTCTTACCTTCTTGCTGTTCTCCTTCGTTTGACATGTGCTGGCGGCCATCTTGGTTTCTGGGTTTCTTGTAGCCTTCCACCCTGCGGCTCCTCCTTCCCACTGGGAGGAGCTGGATGCCTAGCTCATATATATAGGAGGTCTGTGGCTTCAGTTCCTTGCTTGGTCCTCCTGTGTTCACATGCTTCTTAGACTGCTGCTGCTTCTGGTTCCTGATCCTGGTTTCGTCTGACTACCCTGCTGGTTCCTGATCCTGGCTTCGTCCGACTACCCTGCTGGTTCCTGATCCTGGCTTCGTCTGACCACCCTTCTGGTTCCTGATCTCTGGCCTCTCAAAGACTCTCCTTCGGTTTCACCATTCGTTTGGACTTTTGCTTTACAGCTTTATTTTCAATAAAGCCTTCTTATTTTCACTTATCTCTTGTTGTACGTCTGGTTCATGGTTCCGTGACATTAGGACCAAGCCATGAGTTCTGACGGTACAGGGCCATCCTCGCTACCCATGCTGGTTGCCAGAGTTGATCAGCAGGATCACCTGTTGGGTCGGTTCGCTGTGGCGTTGCAAACCCTGCTTGAACGCACGGCTCATTTCGCTCCCGTTGCCGATGGGTTGGTTGTCGCTCCTACTGCCGCTCCGGTTGTTGCGCCAGAGTCTACCCCGACACCTGTTGTTGCGCCTGCAGTGCTTCGGGGTATGACCGGTTCTGCCCCTCTTCCACAGCGCTTTGGGGGAGAGCCAACTCAGTGCCGAGGTTTCCTTAACCAGGTGGGCATTTATTTCGAGTTGCTGCCACATGCCTTTCCTACTGAGAGATCAAAGGTGGGCTTCTTGATCTCGCTGCTCTCGGACAAGGCCTTGGCCTGGGCCAGCCCTTTATGGGAGAACAACAATCCGGTGGTTGCCGAGTTTTCCGGTTTTGTTGCTTCTCTTCGGAAGGTATTCGATGTGCCGGCTCGTGCTGCCTCTGCTGCGAAGCTCCTTATGTCCATCAGACAGGGTCCACGATCCGTAGCTGAATACGCCATTGAGTTTCGTACCCTGGCAGCAGAGGTGGGCTGGAATAATGAGGCTCTGGTCGCTGCTTTCTCTCATGGTCTCTCGGATGCCTTGAAGGATGAGGTTGCAGCTAAGGACCTACCAGTGGAGCTCGAGTCTCTTATTTCTTTCCTGATTTTGATTGACACCAGACTCAGGGAGAGACCTTCCTTTAAGGAGAGCCTGCGGAGGTCTTCTAACAGATTGGCGCCTACGTTTGCTGTCCCACCCGTGCCTCCCTCTCCTCCCACGCCTCCTGGGGATGACTCGTCTGGGGGTGAACCCATGCAGCTGGGGTTTGCTCGCCTGTCCGAGGGGGAGAGGGTACTCCGGAGACGCGAGGGTCGATGCATGTACTGTGGTCTCGGTGGGCATTTTCGGTTGACATGTCCGAACCGTCCGGGAAACGCTCGTACCTGAGATCCTGTCGGGGGCAGATCTTGGGTGGAGTCTCCTCGTCCCCGGTTTCCCGTGTTGACAAACCACTGATCACTGTTGTCCTTTCCTGGGTCGGGGGCTCGGTGACGACCCAGGCGTTGGTGGACTCTGGTGCTGGTGGTTTGTTCATTGATAGTGTGTTCGCTGCCGCCAATTCCATTCCTCTGCAGGCTCGAGGTTCCCCACTGGCTCTCGAGGCGATAGACGGCAGACCCCTTCTGTCGTCACACGTGACTCATGAGACCCTTCCAGTGGGGATAGCCATTGGTGCCGTTCACAGAGAGTCGGTCTGTCTCCAGGTTATTTTGTCTCCACACTTCTCTTGGGGTACCCCTGGCTCCAGAAGCATAATCCGACTTTCGATTGGAGATCGGCCGAGATCCTCTCGTGGTCACCGCAGTGTGGGGCTAGTTGCATCCATGGGTCTGTCAAGTTGCTGTGTACTTCCTCGGACTCTCTGTTGCCTCCTGAATACGAGGAGTACCGGGATGTATTCGATAAGGTGCGCGCGGTTGCCCTACCTCCGCACCGCCCATACGATTGTGCCATAGAGTTACAACCTGGTGCCGTTCCTCCTCGTGGCAAAGTCTATCCACTGTCGGTAGCGGAGAATGAGGCCATGGAGGAGTACGTGAGGGAGGCGCTTTCACGCGGACACATTCGCAAATCCTCGTCTCGGCAGGGGCTGGATTTTTATTTGTGAAAAAGAAGGGCGGTGAGTTGAGGCCTTGCATCGATTACAGGGGTCTCAATCGCATCACGATCAAGAACGCTTACCCGATACCCTTGATTTCCGAGCTGTTCGATCGCCTTAAAGGGGCCACGGTCTTTACCAAACTCGACCTGAGGGCGGCATATAACCTGGTAAGGATCAAGGCGGGCGATGAGTGGAAGACCGCGTTTAACACCAGGACCGGTCATTATGAATCCTTGGTTATGCCCTTTGGGTTGTGCAATGCGCCCGCAGTCTTTCAGGAATTCATCAACGATGTTTTCCGTGACCTGTTGCAGCAGTGTGTGGTGGTCTATTTGGATGACATCTTGGTATATTCTGAATCCATGGAGGCCCACATTCTGGATGTCAGACGAGTGTTGCAACGGTTACGAGAGAACAAGCTGTTCGGTAAGCTTGAGAAATGCGAATTTCACCGATCCCAGGTAACCTTCTTAGGTTACATCATTTCCGCTGAGGGGTTCTCCATGGATCCTGAGAAGGTATCGGCTGTCTTACAGTGGCCCCAGCCCAGTGGTCTTCGTTCCCTGCAGCGCTTTTTGGGCTTCACCAATTATTATCGGAAGTTCATCAGGGACTTTTCCATGCTGGCCAAGCCTCTCACGGATCTGACCAGGAAGGGCAGTAATTCCCAGGTCTGGCCGCTCGAGGCCATCCGAGCTTTTGAGGCCCTAAAGTCCGCTTTTGTGTCGGCTCCGATTCTGTCGCATCCCAACCCTGGGTTGCCCTTCGTCCTCGAGGTGGACGCGTCTGAGACGGGAGTAGGCGCCCTTCTGTCTCAGCGTAGAACACCAGAGGGTCCTCTGCTTCCTTGTGGGTTTTACTCCCGGAAACTGTCTTCCGCAGAGTGCAACTATCAGATTGGTGACAGGGAGTTATTGGCCATCGTGCAGGCCCTTAAAGAATGGAGGCACTTGCTCGAGGGTTCGGTGGTTCCGGTTCTCATCCTGACGGACCATAAGAATCTGACCTACCTTTCTGAGGCCAAGAGATTGACACCACGTCAGGCCAGATGGGCTCTGTTCTTGTCACGTTTTAATTACGTGGTCTCCTACCTACCCGGTTCCAAGAACATCAGGGCGGATGCCCTATCACGGCAGTACTCCGAGCTGTCCAGGGAGGAGTCGATTCCGACTTCGGTCATACCTCCGAATCAGATCCTGGCCGCCATTCGCACCAGCCTGACCTCTCCCCTGGGTGAGCAGATTTTGGCGGCTCAATCTGGTGCTCCCTCTGGGAGACCCAACGGCAGATGTTTTGTGCCTGAGGAGTTGCGCACTCGGTTGTTGCGAACCTACCATAACTCCAAGACCGCGGGGCATCCTGGAAAGAATCAGCTGTCCTGGGCTGTTTCACGTCTGTTCTGGTGGCCTTCCCTACGTTCCGACATCGCCGCATATGTAGCGGCATGCTCCGTTTGTGCCCAGAGTAAGTCCCCTCGGCACCTTCCGTTGGGCCTTCTGCAACCCATAGCCACCGGGGAGCGCCCATGGTCACACCTGGGGATGGATTTCATTGTAAACCTCCCTGCATCCCGAGGCCATACGGTCATTCTCATGATTGTGGATCGGTTTTCCAAAATGTGCCACTGTGTTCCTCTCAAGAAGTTACCCTCTGCACAAGAGTTGGCCACGATTTTTGCCAGGGAGGTCTTCCGGTTGCACGGTTTGCCCAAGGAGATTGTGTCGGATCGGGGGAGTCAGTTTGTGTCCAGGTTCTGGCGCGCCTTTTGCTCCCAGTTGGGGTTTCATCTCTCCTTCTCCTCGGCCTACCACCCTCAGTCCAATGGGGCCACAGAACGATCCAATCAGGCCTTGGAGCAATTTCTTCGTTGCTATGTCTCCGATCACCAAGACAATTGGGTTGACCTTCTGCCTTGGGCTGAGTTTGCCAGGAACACGGCGGTGAACTCTTCCTCTGGGAGGTCTCCCTTCATGGCCAATTATGGGTTCCAACCTGCCGTGTTACCGGAGGTATTCTCTCCCCAGGATATTCCGGCGGTGGAGGATCACCTTTCCGTCCTACGTGCTTCTTGGGTACAGATCCAGAAGTCCCTTGAGGTCTCTGCGCAGCGCCAGAGACTCCAGGCTGATCGCAGACGAGCGCCTGCTCCTTCCTACCAGGTCGGAGACCGTGTATGGTTGTCCACCCGCAACCTCAACCTTCGAGTGCCCACTCCCAAGCTGGCGCCTCGCTTTGTTGGTCCCTTCCGAGTGCTTCGCAGGGTAAACCCGGTAGCCTATGCCCTTGCGCTTCCTCCTGGCATGCGGATCTCTAACGTGTTTCATGTCTCCCTGTTGAAGCCACTGGTGTGTAATCGTTTCACTTCCTCGGTTCCTCGGCCTCGTCCGGTCCGAGTGGGCAATCATGAGGAGTATGAGGTGAGCAATATCCTGGACTCACGCCTGGTCCGCGGTCGGGTGCAGTTTTTGGTCCATTGGCGTGGTTATGGTCCAGAGGAGCGTTCCTGGGTTTCCTCCGCAGATGTCCATGCCTTGCTCCGAGCCTTCCACGCACGCTTCCCTCAGAAACCGTTTTTTGCTCCGCGGAGGAGGGGCCCTTGAGGGGGAGGTACTGTCATGGTCTTACCTTCTTGCTGTTCTCCTTCGTTTGACATGTGCTGGCGGCCATCTTGGTTTCTGGGTTTCTTGTAGCCTTCCACCCTGCGGCTCCTCCTTCCCACTGGAAGGAGCTGGATGCCTAGCTCATATATATAGGAGGTCTGTGGCTTCAGTTCCTTGCTTGGTCCTCCTGTGTTCACATGCTTCTTAGACTGCTGCTGCTTCTGGTTCCTGATCCTGGTTTCGTCTGACTACCCTGCTGGTTCCTGATCCTGGCTTCGTCTGACTACCCTGCTGGTTCCTGATCCTGGCTTCGTCTGACCACCCTTCTGGTTCCTGATCTCTGGCCTCTCAAAGACTCTGCTTCGGTTTCACCATTCGTTTGGACTTTTGCTTTACAGCTTTATTTTCAATAAAGCCTTCTTATTTTCACTTATCTCTTGTTGTACGTCTGGTTCATGGTTCCGTGACACAGCAGCATAAGTAGGCCACAGAGTGGCAACATGACCGGGTCTGGAGATGGCAGCAGCATGATTAGGCTACAGAGTGGCACAAATGACCGGGTCTGGAGGTGGCAGCAGCATGAATAGGCCACAGAGTGGCACAACAACAGAGTCTGGAGGTGGCAGCAGCATGATTAGGCTACAGAGTGGCACAACGACAGTCTGGAGGTGGCAGCAGAATAAGTAGACCAGAGAGTGGCAGCAGCATGTGGAAGCCACAGAATGGCACAACGGCAGAATCTAGAGGTGGCAGCAGCATGAGTAGGCCACAGAGTGGCACAATGACCGAGTCTGGCGGTGGCAGCAGCATGAGCAGGCCACAGAGTGGCACAAGAACAGAGTCTGGAGGTGGCAGCAGCATGAGTAGGCTACAGAGTGGCACAATGAGAGAGTCTGGAGGTGGCCACAGCAGCACCAGGAGGAGGCCACAGAGTGGCACAATAACCCAGTCTGGAGGTGGCAGCAGCATGTGGAAGCCACAGAATAGCACAACAACAGAGTCTGGAGGTGGAATTAGCATGAGTAGGCCACAGAGTGGCACAATGACCGAGTCTGGCGGTGGCAGCAGCATGAGCAGGCCACAGAGTGGCACAAGAACAGAGTCTGGAGGGGGCAGCAGCATGAGTAGGCCACAGAGTGGCACAATGAGAGAGTCTGGAGGAGGCCGCAGCAGCATCAGGAGGAGGCCACAGAGTGGCAAGATGACCCAGTCTGGTGGTGGCAGCAGCATGAGTAGGCCACAGAGTGGCACAAGAACAGAGTCTGGAGGTGGCAGCAGCATAAGTAGGCCACAGAGTAGCACAATCACAGAGTCTGGAGGTGGCAGCAGCATGATTAGGCCACATAGTGGCACAATGAAAGTCTGCAAGTGGCAGCAGCATTAGTAGGCCACAAAATGGCACAATTACTGAGTCTGGAGGTGGTAGCAGCATGAGTAGGCCACAGAGTGGCACAATGACAGTCTGGATGTGGCAGCAGCAGCATCAGGAGAAGGCCTCAGAGTGGCACAATTACTGAGTCTGGAGGTGGCAGCAGCATGAGAAGGCCACAGAGTGCCACAAAGACCGAGTCTGGAGGTGGCAGCAGCATGATTAGGATACAGATTGGCACAACGACAGTCTAGAGGTGGCAGCAGAATGAGTAGGCCAGAGAGGGGCACAATGACAGAGTCTGGAGGTGGCAGCAGCATGTGGAAGTCACAGAATGGCAAAACAACAGAGTCTGGAGGAGGCAGCAGCAGCATCAGGAAGAGGCCACAGAGTGGCATAATGACAAAGGGTGGTGGTGGCAGCAGCATGTGGAAGTCACAGAGTGGCACAAAGACCGAGTTTGGAGGAGGCAGCAGCATTTGGAAACCACAGAATGGCTCAACGACAGAATCTGGAGGTGGCAGCAGCATAAGTAGGCCACAGAGTGGCAGAATGACAGTCTAGATGTGGCAGCAGCATCATCAGGAGGAGGCCACAGAGTGGCACAATGACCGAGTCTGGAGGTGGCAGCACCATGAGTAGGCCACAGAGTGGCACAATGACCGACTCTCGAGATGGCAGCAGCATGAGTAGGCCACAGAGTGGCACAATGACAGAATCTGGAGGTGGCAGCAGCATGAGTAGGCCACAGAGTGAAACAATGACAGAGTCTGGAGTTGGCAGCATCAGCATCAGGAGGAGGCCACAGAGTGGCACAATGAAAGAGTCTGGAGTTTTCAGCAGCATGAGAAGGCCACAGAGTGGCATAATGACAGAGTCTTGAGGTGGAAGCAGCATCAGGAGGAGGCCAAAGAGTGGCACAATGACTGAGTCTGGGGGGAAGCAGCATGAGAAGGCCACAGAGTGCCACAAACAACAAGTCTGAAGGTGGCAGCAGCATGTGAAAGACACAGAATAGCACAACAACAGAGTCTGTCTGGCACGACAGGATCTAAAGGTGGCAGCAGCATGAGTTGGCCACAGAGTGGCACAATGAGAGAGTCTGGAGGTAGCCAAAGCAGCATCAGGAGGAGGCCACAGAGTGGCACAATGACCGAGTCTGGAGTTGGCAGCAGCATGTGGAAGCCACAGAATAGCACAACAACAGAGTCTGGAGGTGGAATCAGCATGAGTAGGCCACAGAGTGGCACAATGACAGACTATAGAAGTGGCAGCAGTATTAGTAGCACACAGAGTGGCACAATGAAAGAATCTGTGGGTAGCAGCATCAGGAGAAGGCCACAGATTACCACAGTGACTGAGTCTGGGGTTGGCAGAAGGATGAGGAGGCCACAGAGGCAAAATGACTGAGTCTGCAGGTGACAGCAGCATAAATAAGCCACAGAGTTGCATAATGACAGAGTCTGGAGGTGACAGCAGCATGAATAGGCCACAGAGTGGCACAATGACAGAGTCTGGAGTTAGCAGGAGCATGAGTAAGCAACAGTGTGGCACAACAAGAGATTATGTAGGTGGCAGCAGCATGAGTAGGCCACAGAGTGCCACAATGACAGAATCTGGAGGTGGCAGCATCAGGAGTAGCCCACAGAGTGGCACGATGAAAGAATCTGTGGATGGCAGCAGCAGCATCAGGAGGAGGCCACAGATTACCACAATGACCGAGTCTGGAGTTGGCAGCAGTATTAGGAGGCCACAGAGTGGCACAATGACAGAGTCTGGAGGTGGCAGCAGCATGAATAGGCCACAGAGTGGCATAATGACATTCTGGCTGTGGCAGCAGCAGCATCAGGAGGAGGCCACAGAGTGGCACAAAGATCTAGTCTGGAGGTTGCAGCAGCATGTAAAAGCCAAAGAATGGCACAATGACAAAATCTGGAGGTGTCAGAAGCATGAGTAGGCCACAGATTAGCACAATGACCGAGTCTGGAGGTGGCAGCAGCATGTAGAAGTCATAGAAAAGCACAACGACAGAATTTGGAGGTGGAAGCAGCATGACTAGGCCACAAAGTGGCACAATGACTGAGTCTGGAGGTGGCAGCAGCATATGGAAGCCACAGAATAGCACACTGACAAAATCTGGAGGTGGCAGCAGCATGAGTAGGCCACAGAGTAGCACAATGACAGAGTCTGGAGGTGGCAGCAGCATGATTAGGCCACAGAGTAGCACAATGAAAGTCTGCAGGTGGCAGCAGCATAAGTAGGTCACAAAATGGCACAATGACCGAGTCTGGAGGTGGTAGCAGCATGATTAGGCCACAGAGTGCCACAAAGACCGAGTCTGGAGGTGGCAGCAGCATGTGGAAACCACAGTATGGCACAATGACTGAATCTGGAGGTGGCAGCAGCATAAGTAGGCCACAGAGTGGCAACATGACCGGGTCTGGAGATGGCAGCAGCATGATTAGGCTACAGAGTGGCACAAATGACCGAGTCTGGAGGTGGCAGCCGCATGAATAGGCCACAGAGTGGCACAACAACAGAGTCTGGAGGTGGCAGCAGCATGATTAGGCTACAGAGTGGCACAACGACAGTCTGGAGGTGGCAGCAGAATAAGTAGACCAGAGAGTGGCAGCAGCATGTGGAAGCCACAGAATGGCACAACGGCAGAATCTAGAGGTGGCAGCAGCATGAGTAGGCCACAGAGTGGCACAATGACCGAGTCTGGCGGTGGAAGCAGCATGAGCAGGCCACAGAGTGGCACAAGAACAGAGTCTGGAGGTGGCAGCAGCATGAGTAGGCTACAGAGTGGCACAATGAGAGAGTCTGGAGGTGGCCACAGCAGCACCAGGAGGAGGCCACAGAGTGGCACAATAACCCAGTCTGGAGGTGGCAGCAGCATGTGGAAGCCACAGAATAGCACAACAACAGAGTCTGGAGGTGGAATTAGCATGAGTAGGCCACAGAGTGGTACAATGACCGAGTCTGGCGGTGGCAGCAGCATGAGCAGGCCACAGAGTGGCACAAGAACAGAGTCTGGAGGGGGCAGCAGCATGAGTAGGCCACAGAGTGGCACAATGAGAGAGTCTGGAGGAGGCCGCAGCAGCATCAGGAGGAGGCCACAGAGTGGCAAGATGACCCAGTCTGGTGGTGGCAGCAGCATGAGTAGGCCACAGAGTGGCACAAGAACAGAGTCTGGAGGTGGCAGCAGCATAAGTAGGCCACAGAGTAGCACAATCACAGAGTCTGGAGGTGGCAGCAGCATGATTAGGCCACATAGTGGCGCAATGAAAGTCTGCAAGTGGCAGCAGCATTAGTAGGCCACAAAATGGCACAATTACCGAGTCTGGAGGTGGTAGCAGCATGAGTAGGCCACAGAGTGGCACAATGACAGTCTGGATGTGGCAGCAGCAGCATCAGGAGAAGGCCTCAGAGTGGCACAATTACTGAGTCTGGAGGTGGCAGCAGCATGAGAAGGCCACAGAGTGCCACAAAGACCGAGTCTGGAGGTGGCAGCAGCATGATTAGGATACAGATTGGCACAACGACAGTCTAGAGGTGGCAGCAGAATGAGTAGGCCAGAGAGGGGCACAATGACAGTGTCTGGAGGTGGCAGCAGCATGTGGAAGTCACAGAATGGCAAAACAACAGAGTCTGGAGGAGGCAGCAGCAGCATCAGGAAGAGGCCACAGAGTGGCACAATGACAAAGGGTGGTGGTGGCAGCAGCATGTGGAAGTCACAGAGTGGCACAAAGACCGAGTTTGGAGGAGGCAGCAGCATTTGGAAACCACAGAATGGCTCAACGACAGAATCTGGAGGTGGCAGCAGCATAAGTAGGCCACAGAGTGGCAGAATGACAGTCTAGATGTGGCAGCAGCATCATCAGGAGGAGGCCACAGAGTGGCACAATGACCGAGTCTGGAGGTGGCAGCACCATGAGTAGGCCACAGAGTGGCACAATGACCGACTCTCGAGATGGCAGCAGCATGAGTAGGCCACAGAGTGGCACAATGACAGAATCTGGAGGTGGCAGCAGCATGAGTAGGCCACAGAGTGAAACAATGACAGAGTCTGGAGTTGGCAGCAGCATGAGAAGGCCACAGAGTGGCATAATGACAGAGTCTTGAGGTGGAAGCAGCATCAGGAGGAGGCCAAAGAGTGGCACAATGACTGAGTCTGGGGGGAAGCAGCATGAGAAGGCCACAGAGTGCCACAAACAACAAGTCTGAAGGTGGCAGCAGCATGTGAAAGACACAGAATAGCACAACAACAGAGTCTGTCTGGCACGACAGGATCTAAAGGTGGCAGCAGCATGAGTTGGCCACAGAGTGGCACAATGAGAGAGTCTGGAGGTAGCCAAAGCAGCATCAGGAGGAGGCCACAGAGTGGCACAATGACCGAGTCTGGAGTTGGCAGCAGCATGTGGAAGCCACAGAATAGCACAACAGAGTCTGGAGGTGGAATCAGCATGAGTAGGCCACAGAGTGGCACAATGACTGAGTCTGGTGGTGGCAGCAGCATGAGTAGGCTACAGAGTGGCACAATGACAGACTATAGAAGTGGCAGCAGTATTAGTAGCACACAGAGTGGCACAATGAAAGAATCTGTGGGTAGCAGCATCAGGAGAAGGCCACAGATTACCACAGTGACTGAGTCTGGGGTTGGCAGAAGGATGAGGAGGCCACAGAGGCAAAATGACTGAGTCTGCAGGTGACAGCAGCATAAATAAGCCACAGAGTTGCATAATGACAGAGTCTGGAGGTGACAGCAGCATGAATAGGCCACAGAGTGGCACAATGACAGAGTCTGGAGTTAGCAGGAGCATGAGTAAGCAACAGTGTGGCACAACAAGAGATTATGTAGGTGGCAGCAGCATGAGTAGGCCACAGAGTGCCACAATGACAGAATCTGGAGGTGGCAGCATCAGGAGTAGCCCACAGAGTGGCACGATGAAAGAATCTGTGGATGGCAGCAGCAGCATCAGGAGGAGGCCACAGATTACCACAATGACCGAGTCTGGAGTTGGCAGCAGTATTAGGAGGCCACAGAGTGGCACAATGACAGAGTCTGGAGGTGGCAGCAGCATGAATAGGCCACAGAGTGGCATAATGACATTCTGGCTGTGGCAGCAGCAGCATCAGGAGGAGGCCACAGAGTGGCACAAAGATCTAGTCTGGAGGTTGCAGCAGCATGTAAAAGCCAAAGAATGGCACAATGACAAAATCTGGAGGTGTCAGTAGCATGAGTAGGCCACAGATTAGCACAATGACCGAGTCTGGAGGTGGCAGCAGCATGTAGAAGTCATAGAAAAGCACAACGACAGAATTTGGAGGTGGAAGCAGCATGACTAGGCCACAAAGTGGCACAATGACTGAGTCTGGAGGTGGCAGCAGCATATGGAAGCCACAGAATAGCACACTGACAAAATCTGGAGGTGGCAGCAGCATGAGTAGGCCACAGAGTAGCACAATGACAGAGTCTGGAGGTGGCAGCAGCATGATTAGGCCACAGAGTAGCACAATGAAAGTCTGCAGGTGGCAGCAGCATAAGTAGGCCACAGAGTGCCACAAAGACCGAGTCTGGAGGTGGCAGCAGCATGTGGAAACCACAGTATGGCACAATGACTGAATCTGGAGGTGGCAGCAGCATAAGTAGGCCACAGAGTGGCAACATGACCGGGTCTGGAGATGGCAGCAGCATGATTAGGCTACAGAGTGGCACAAATGACCGAGTCTGGAGGTGGCAGCAGCATGAATAGGCCACAGAGTGGCACAACAACAGAGTCTGGAGGTGGCAGCAGCATGATTAGGCTACAGAGTGGCACAACGACAGTCTGGAGGTGGCAGCAGAATAAGTAGACCAGAGAGTGGCAAAATGACAGAGTCTGAAGGTGGCAGCAGCAGCATCAGGAGGAGGCCACAGAGTGGCACAATGAAAGTCTGGAGGTGGCAGCAGCATAAGTAGGCTTTAGATAGGCACATTGCCCGAGTCTTGAGGTGGCAGCAGCATGATAAAGGCACAGTGTGGAATAATGACAGTCTGGATATGGCAGCAGCAGAAGCATCAGGAGGAGCCCACAGAGTGGCACAATTACTGAGTCTGTGGGTGGCAGCAGCATGAGAAGGCAACAGAGTGCTAAAAAGACAGAGTCTGTAGGTGGCAGCAGCATATAAAAACCACAGTATGGCACAATGACTGAATCTGGAGATGGCAGCAGCATGAGTAGGCCACAGAGTGGAACAACAACAGAGTCTGGAGTTGGCAGCAGCATCAGGAGGAGGCCACAGAGTGGCACAATGACCGAGTCTGGAGGTGGCAGCAGCATGAGTAGGCCACAGAGTGGAACAACAACAGAGTCTGGAGTTGGCAGCAGCAGCATCAGGAGGAGGCCACAGAGTGGCACAATGACCGAGTCTGGAGGTGGCAGCAGCATGAGTAGGCCACAGAGTGGCATAATGACAGAGTCTTAAGGTGGCAGCAGCATCAGGTGGAGGCCACAGAGTGGCACAATGACTGAGTCAGGAGGTGGCAGCAGCATGAGTAGGCCACAGAGTGCCACAAAGACCGAGTCTAAAAGTGGCAGCAGCATGTGGAAACCACAGAATGGCACAACAACAGAATCTACAGGTGGCAGCAGCATGAGTAGGCCATAGAGTGGCACAATGAGAGAGTCTGGAGATGGCCACAGCAGCCCCAGGAAGAGGGCACAGAGTGGCACAATAACCCAGTCTGGAGGTGGCAGCAGCATGTAGAAGCCACAAAATAGCACAACAACAGAGTCTGGAGGTGGAATCAGCATGAGTAGGCCACAGAGTGGCACAAGAACAGAGTCTGGAGGTGGCAGCAGCATGAGTAGGCCACAGAGTGGCACAATGAGAGAGTCTGGAGGAGGCCACAGAGTGGCAAGATGACCCAGTCTGGTGGTGGCAGCAGCATGAGTAGGCCACAGAGTGGCACAAGAACAGAGTCTGGAGATGGCAGCAGCATAAGTAGGCCACAGAGTAGCACAATCACAGAGTCTGGAGTTGGCAGGAGCATGAGTAAGCCACAGAGTGGCACAATGACAGAATCTGGAGGTGGCAGCATCAGGAGTAGCCCACAGAGTGGCACGAAGAAAGAATCTGTGGGTGGCAGCAGCAGCATCAGGAGGAGGCCACAGATTACCACAATGACAGAGTCTGGAGTTTGCAGCAGCATGAATAGGCCACAGAGTGGCATAATGATATTCTGGCTGTGGCAGCAGCAGCATCAGGAGGAGGCCACAGAGTGGCACAAAGATCGAGTCTGGAGGTTGCAGCAGCATGTAAAAACCAAAGAATGGCACAACGACAAAATCTGGAGGTGTCAGTAGCATGAGTAGGCCACAGAGTGGAACATGAACGGAGTCTGGAGGTGGCAGCAGCATGAGTAGGCCACAGAGTGGTACAATGAAAGAATCTGTGGGTGAGAGCAGCAGCATCAGGATGAGGCCACAGATTACCACCATGACAGAGTCTGGAGTTGGCAGCAGCATGAGGAAGCCACAGAATGGCACAATGAACGAGTCTGGAGGTGGAAGCAGCATGAGTAGGCCACAGAGTGGCACCATGACAGTCTGGAGCTGGTAGCAGCATAAGTAGGCCAGAGAGTGGCAAAATGATAGTCTGGAGTTTGCAGCAGCAGCATCAGGAGGATGACTTAGAGTGGCACATCGACAGAGTCTGGAGGTGGCAGCAGCATAAGTAGGCCACAAAATGGCACAATAACAGACTGGCTGTGGCAGCAGCAGCATCAGGAGGAGGTCACAGAGTGGCACAAAGACCGAGTCTCGAGGTGGCAACAGCATGTGGAAACCACAGAATATCACAACAGAATCTGGAAGTGGCAGCAGCATGGCACAATGACAGTCTGAAGGTGGCAGCAGCATGAGTAGGCCACAGAGTGGCACAATGACAGTCTGAAGGTGGCAGCAGCATGAGTAGGCCACAGAGTGGCACAATGACAGTCTGAAGGTGGCAGCAGCATCATCAGGAGGAGGCCACAGAGTGGCACAAAGACCGAGTCTGGAGGTGGCAAAAGCATGAGTAGGCCAGAGAGAGGCACAATGACCGAGTCTGAAGATGGCAGCAGCATGAATAGGACACATTGTGGCACAATGACAGTCTAGATGTGGCAGCAGCAGCATCAGGAGGAGGCCACAGATTGGCACAATGACTGAGTCTGGAGGAGGAAGCAGCATGAGTAGGCCACAGAGTGTCACAAAGACAAAGTCTGGAGGTGGCAGCAGCATGTGGAAGCCACAGAATAATACAACAACAGAAACTAGGTGGCAGCAGCATGAGTAAGACACAGATTGGCACAATGACAGAGTCTGAAGGTGGCCACAGCAGCAGCAGCAGGAGGAGGCCACAGAGTAGAATAATTTGAAGAAAATTGAGAACCGCACACTACTAATATTTTGGTGCCGATCAAGGGCTGCAAGCAGCCAATATACATGAAAGTAAAATTGAGGCACACAATTTTTGGTATTTGCAATTCAGGCGATTTATTCTTTGTATCATATAGTGATATCATCCATTTGCCCAATCTGTTTCATGATAGGAACATTTTCATAAACGGTTTATGAAAATGTTCCTATCATGAAACAGATTGGGCAAATGGATGATATCACTATATGATACAAAGAATAAATCGCCTGAATTGCAAATACCAAAAATTGTGTGCCTCAATTTTACTTTCACAGAGTAGAATAATGACCGAGTCTGGAGGTGGCCGCAGCAGCAGCAGCATCAGGAGGAGGCCACAGAGTGGCACAATGACTGAGTCTGGTGGTGGCAGCAGTATGAGTAGGCCACCAAGTGGCACAAGAACAGAGTCTGGAGGTGGCAGCAGCATGAGTAAGCCACAGAGTGCCACAATGACAGAATATAGAGGTGGCAGCAGCATGAGTATCCCACAGAGTGGCACAATGAAAGAATCTGTGGGTGGCAGCAGCATCAGGAGAAGGCCACAGATTACCACAATGACTGAGTCTGGAGTTGACAGCAGCATGAGGAGGCCAAAGAGTGGCAAAATGACCAAGTCTGGAGGTGGCAGCAGCATAAATAGGCCACAGAGTGGCACAATGACAGAGTCTGGAGTTAGCAGTAGCATGAGTAAGCAACAGTGTGGCACAACAAGAGATTATGGAGGTATCAGCAGCATGAGTAAGCCACAGAGTGCCACAATGACAGAATCTGGAGGTGGCAGCATCAGGAATAGCCCACAGAGTGGCACAATGAAAGAATCTGTGGGTGGCAGCAGCATCAGGAGGAGGCCACAGATTACCACAATGACCTAGTCTGGAGTTGGCAGCAGCATTAGGAGGCCACAGAGTGGCACAATGACCGAGTCTGGAGGTGGCAGCAGCATGAATAGGCCACAGAGCGGCACAATTACCGAGTCTGGAGGTGGCAGCAGCATGAATAGGCCACAGAGCAACATAATGACAGTCTGCCTGTGGCAGTTGCAGCATTAGGAGTAGGCCACAGAGTGGCAAAAAGATCGAGTCTGGAGGTTGCAGCAGCATGTGGAAACCACAGAATGGCACAATGACAAAATCTAAAGCTGTCACTAGCATAAGTAGGCCACAGAGTGGCACAATGACAGAGTCTGGAGGAGGCAGCAGCATGAGTATGCCACAGAGTGGCACATGGAAAGAATCTGTGGGTGGCAGCAGCAGCAGCATCAGGATGAGGCCACAGATTACCACCATGACAGAGTCTGGAGTTGACAGCAGCATGAGGAAGCCAAAGGGTGGCCCAATGACCGAGTCTGGAGGTGGCAGCAGCAAGGGTAGGCCACCGAGTGGAACCATGAACGAATCTGGAGGTGGCAGCAAGTGGAAGCCACAGAATGGCACATTGACCGAGTCTGGAGGTGGCAGCAGCATGAGTATGCCACAGAGTGGCACAACAGAGTCTGGATGTGGCCGCGCATGATTATGCCACAGAATAGTACAATGATAGTCTGGAGTTGGCAGCAGCATAAGTAGGCAACAGAGTGGCACAATGACCAAGTATGGAGGTGGCAGCAGCATGATTAGGCCACAGAGTGGCACAATGACAGTCTAGATGTGGCAGCAGCATCAGAAGGAGGCCTCAGAATGGCACAACAACAGAATCTGAAGGTGGCAGCAGCATGGGTAGGCCACAGAGTGGTACAATGAAAGTCTGGAGGTGGCAGCAGCATAAGTAGGCCACAGAGTGGCACAATGACCGAGTCTGGAGGTGGCAGCAGCATGATTAGGCCACAGTGTGGAACAATGACTTTCTGGATATGGCAGCAGCAGCATCAGGAGGAGGCCACAGAGTGGCACAATGACCGAGTCTGGAGGTGGCAGCAGCATGAGTAGCACAGATTACCACCATGACAGAGTCTGGAGTTGACAGCAGCATGAGGAAGCCAAAGGGTGGCCCAATGACCGAGTCTGGAGGTGGCAGCAGCAAGGGTAGGCCACCGAGTGGAACCATGAACGAGTCTGGAGGTGGCAGCAGCAAGTGAAAGCCACAGAATGGCACATTGACCGAGTCTGGAGGTGGCAGCAGCATGAGTATGCCACAGAGTGGCACAATGACCAAGTATGGAGGTGGCAGCAGCATGATTAGGCCACAGAGTGGCACAATGAACGAGTCTGGAGGTGGCAGCAGCAAGTGGAAGCCACAGAATGTCACAATGACAGAGTCTGGAGATGGCAGCAGCATAAGTAGGCCACAGAGTGGTACAATGAAAGTCTGGAGGTGGCAGCAGCATAAGTAGGCCACAGAGTGGCACAATGACCGAGTCTGGAGGTGGCAGCAGCATGATTAGGCCACAGTGTGGAACAATGACTTTCTGGATATGGCAGCAGCAGCATCAGGAGGAGGCCACAGAGTGGCACAATGACCGAGTCTGGAGGTGGCAGCAGCATGAGTAGGCCACAGAGGGGCATAATGACTGATTCTGGAGGGAAAGCAGCATGAGTAGGCCACAGAGTGCCACAAAGTCTGAAGGTATCAGCAGCAGCAGCATGTGGAAGCCACAGAATGACACAATGACATAATCTAGAGGTGGCAGCATCAGGAGTAGGCCACAGAGTGGCACAATGACCGAGTCTGGTGGTGGCAGCAGCATGAGTAGGCCAGAGAGTGGCACAAGAACAGAGTCTGGAGGTGGCAGCAGCATGAGCAGCCCACAGAGTGGCACAATGAAAGAATCTGTGGGTGGCAGCAGCTGCATTAAAAGAAGGCCACAGATTACCACAATGACCGAGTCTGGAGGTGGCAGCAGCATTAGGAGTCTACAGAGTGGCACAATGACCAAGTCTGGAGGTGGCAGCAGAATGAGTAGGCCACAGAGTGTCCCAATGACAATCTGAAGGTGGCAGCAGCATGAGTAGGCCACAGAGTGGCACAATGACAGTCTGAAGGTGGCAGCAGCATGAGTGGGCCACAGAGTGGCACAATGACAGTCTGGCTGTGGCAGCAGCATCATCAGGAGAAGGCCACAGAGTGGCACAAAGACCGAGTCTGGAGGTGGCAGCAGCATGTGGAAGCCACAGAATAACACAATGACAGAAACTACAGGTGGCAGCAGCATGAGTAGGCCACAGAGAGGAATAATGACCGAGTCCGGAGGTGGCTGCAGCAGCAGCATCAGGAGGAGCCCACAGAGTAGAATAATGACCGAGTCTGGAGGTGGCCGCAGCAGCAGCAGCATCAGGAGGAGGCCAAAGAGTGGCACAATGACCGAGTCTGGAGGTGTCAGCAGCATGATTAGGCCACAGTGTGGCACAAGGACAGAGTCTGGAGGTGGCAGCAGCATGAGTAGGCCACAGAGTGCCCCAATGACAGATTCTTGCGTTGGCTGCAGCATGAATAGGCCACAGAGTGGCACAATGAAAGAATCTGTGGGTGGCAGCAGCATCAGGAGGAGGCCACAGATTACCACCATGACCAAGTCTGAAGTTGGCAGCAGCATGAGGAAGCCACAGAATGGCCAAATGACCGGATATGGAGGTGGCAGCAGCATGTGGAAGCCACAGAGTGGCAAAATTAATGAGTCTGGAGTTGGCAGCAGCGGTGGCAGCAGCATGAGTAGGCCACAGAGTGCACAAAGACCGATTCTGGAGGTGGCAGCAGCAAGTGGAAGCCACAGAATGGCACAATGACCGAGTCTGGAGGTGGCAGCAGCATGAGTAGGCAACCAATTGGCACAATGAACGAGTATGGAGGTGGCAGCAGCAAGTGGAAGCCACAGAATGGCACAAAGACCTAGTCTGGAGGTGGCAGCAGCATGAGTATGCCACAGAGTGGCACAACAACAGAGTCTGGAGGTGGCAGCAGCATGATTATGCCACAGAGTGGTACAATGACAGTCTGGATGTGGCAGCAGCATCAGGAGGAGGCAACAGAGTGGCACAATGACAGAGTCTGGAGTTGGCCGCAGCAGCAGTATCACTAGTAGGCCACAGAGTGGAACAATTACAGAGGCTGGAGGTAGCAGCAGCATGTGGAAACCACAGTATGGCACAATGACTGAATGTGGAGATGGCAGCAGCATAAGTAGGACACAAAGTGGCACAACAACAGAATCTGGAGGTGGCAGCAGCATGAGAAGGCCACATAGTAGAACAATGACAAAGTCTGGAGTTGGCAGCAGCAGCATCAGGAGGAGGCCACAGAGTGGAACAATGACCGAGTCTGGAGGTGACATCAGCATGAGTAGGCCACAGAGTGGCATAATGACAGAGTTTTGAGGTGGCAACAGCATTAGGAAGAGGCCACAGAGTGGCACTATGACTGAGTCTGGAGGGGAAGCAGCATGAGTAGGCCACAGAGTACCACCGAGTCTGGAGGTGGCAGCAGCATGTGGAAGCCACAGAATGGCACAACGACAGAATCTGGAGGTGGCAGCAGCATGAGTATGCCACTGAGTTGCACAACAGAGTCTGGAGGTTGCAGCAGCATGATTATGCCACAGAGTGGTACAATGACAGTCTGGAGTTGGCAGCAGCATAAGTAGGCGACAGTGGCACAATGACAGAGTCTGGAGATGGCAGCAGCATAAATAGGCCACATTGTGGCACAATGACAGTCTAGATGTGGCAGCAGCAGCATCAAGAGGATGCCACAGAGTGGCACAATGACCTAGTCTGGAGGTGGCAGCAGCATCAGGAGGAAGCCACAGATTGGCACAATGACTGAGTCTGGAAGAGGAAGCAGCATGAATAGGCCACAGAGTGTCACAAAGACCGATTCTGGAGGTGGCAGCAGAAAGTGGAAGCCACAGAATAACACAACGACAGAACCTACAGGTGGCAGCAGCATGAGTAGGCCACAGATTGGCACAATGACAGAGTATGGAGGTGGCCACAGGAGCAGCATCAGGAGGAGGCCACAGAGTGGAATAATGACAGAGTCTGTAGGTGGCCGCAGCAGCAGCATCAGGAGGAGGCCACAAAGTGGCATAATGACCGAGTCTGGAGGTGGCAACAGCATGATTAGGCCACAGAGTGGCACAAGGACAGAGTCTGGAGGTGGCAGCAGCATGAGTAGGCCACAGAGTTGCATAACAACAGAGTCTGGAGGTGGCAGTATCATGAGTAGGCCACAGAGTGGCACAATGACCGAGTCTGGAGGTGGCAGCAGCATGAGTATGCCACAGAGTGGCACAACAACAGAGTCTGGAGGTGCCAGCAGCATGAGTAGGCCACTGAGTGACACAATGACAGAGTGAGGAGGTGGCAGCAGCAGCATCAGGAGGAGGCCATAGAGTGGCACAATGACGGAGTCTGGAAGTGGCAGTGACAAGTGGAAGCCACAGAATGGCACAACAACAGAATCTGGAGGTGGCAGCAGCATGAATGGGCCACAGAGTGGCAGAACAACAAAGTCTGGAAGTGGCAGCAGCATGATTAGTCCACAGAGTGGTAAAATGATAGTATGGAGGTGGCAGCAGCATAATTAGGCCACAGAGTGGCACAATGACCGAGTCTGGAGGTCGCAGCAGCATGTGTAGGCCACAGAGTGGTACAATGACAGTCTGGTAGTGGCAGCAGCAGCATCAGAAGGAGGCCACAGAGTGGCAAAATAACAGTGTCTGGAGGTGGCAGATGCAAGTGGAAGCCTGTTGTGCCTTTTCATAGGTAAATGCATTGATATCCAAATTATTCTAGTCAAGATGAATGTTCATTGCCCTTAAGAGCCATGCTCGACTATAGTTGCAATTTTGTATGTCTTGAGTAGGCCGAAGTAAGGTCACACAAAGGTTTCTGCTTTTTAGTGTTATTCTTTTCATGAATGTACCAGTCTGAGAAGAGGCCTCCTTGTCTACTTTTAAATTTATGACGGGAGATAAAGATAATGTAACGGTCACGTCCACACACACACAGGGGGAAGGGTAGTGACCACTGCGCTCCACCCTCACCCCTGGCCCTGCCTACTTGCCTCACGAGTCCTGATGACAGGGGACAACTGGACGGCAGTCCCTAACTTAGGATATGTGCAGGGAAGACAGACAGACAAACAACAGGACGTGAACGGACCGAGTCAATACCAGGAAAGCTACAAAGTACAAAGGATTAAGCAAAGAATGGTCAGGAGAAGCCGGGGTCAAATACCAGGAGAGCAGAGAAGTACAAGAGGAGTCCTAAGAGAGTAGTCAGGTGGGAGCCGAGGTCACAATACCAGGACGGATGCGCAGTACAGGAGGATCAGGCAAAAGGATGGTCAAGGAACAGGATCAGGTAAGTATTCAGCAGTCCAACAAATAGCCAGGAACCTAGAAATTAACAGGCAACCTGTAGCCAGCAGGCTGCCTGTATTTATAGTGGGGAGTGAGGGTCATGTGACGTGGCCAGCGTCACATGACCGACAGACCAACCAGTCGAGCACCGAGTGATCAGCTCGGCGCTCAAGGCAGACTTAGGAGCAGGGAGCCACCCAGCTAGTAAAGCCGCCCTGGGAATGAGGTCAAACACAGATCCTCATTCCCAAAGCTAAGCAACAGGTCTGCGGGCGATGGGGGACCGAGTCCACCTTCGGAACCCCGTGACAGTACCCCCCCTTTTACGAGGGGCCACCGGACCCAAGACTTCAGGCGATGGCTTTTCAGGGTGTTCTAAATTAAATTTACGAACAAGTCTAGGAGCATGAACCTCCCTGGCAGGTACCCAAGATCTCTCTTCAGGTCCATACCCCTTCCAGTGAATCAGGTACTGCAAGGAATTACGCACCTTCCGGACATCCACTATTTTAGACACCACATACTCTACAGCATCATTAACAAGAACCGGCGGAGGCGAGGCTTTTGATGGTACTACCGGTTCAAAATATTTTTTAAGTAGAGATTTATGGAACACATTATGAATATGGAATGACTCGGGCAGCTCCAACCTAAATGATACCGGGTTAATCACCTCCGTGATCTTATATGGTCCAATAAAACGAGGAGCAAATTTTCTAGAAGCTACCTTGAGAGATAGATTCTTGGAGGACAACCATACTTTATCCCCAACCTGAAAGTTCACCCCCCTTGAACGTCTCCTATCGGCCTTGAGTTTTTGAGAACTTTGAGCCTTTTCTAGGTTCGATTGAACCCGGGCCCAAACTGTGCACAGTTCGGAGGAGAGTTTATCAGCTTCAGGGTTAGAGGAGGAGACGGACGACCCAGAATGAAAACGGGGATGAAAACCATGGTTACAAAAGAAAGGGGAGGCCCCAGCAGAAGAATTGACACGGTTATTCAGAGCAAATTCAGCCAACGGAAGGAATTTGACCCATAATTGCTGGTCATCAGCAACATACAACCTCAGGAATTGTTCCACAGACTGATTAAGGCGTTCAGTCTGCCCATTACTCTCAGGATGGTAGGCGGAAGAAAAAGACAACGAAATTTTACATCTTTGACAGAAGGCCCTCCAGAATTTCGACACAAACTGCACACCCCTGTCCGAAACAATATTTTCCGGGATGCCATGTAAACAAACAATCTCTCTCACAAAAATAGACGCCAGGGTTTTAGCATTCGGAAGTTTAGACAGGGGAATGAAATGAACCATCTTGCTAAACCTATCGACCACTACCCAAACCACAGTCTTACCCTCCGCCAGCGGTAGGTCAGTTATAAAGTCCATCGAGATATGGGACCAGGGTCTACTGGGAATGGGTAGGGGTCATAGGTTACCAGTAGGGCGAGTCCTAGGTGTCTTAGACCTGGCACAAACCTCACAGGCTGACACGTAGGACTTGACATCCCTGGTCAGAGTGGGCCACCAATAAGATCTAGAAACCAGATCCTTACTGCCCTCAATACCCGGATGTCCACAAAAGGCAGAATCGTGACACTCACCCAACAGCTGGAGACGAAATTGTACGGGAACAAACAACTTATCTGTTGGGGTGGATGCCGGTGCCAGATGTTGTTCAGCCTTAATGCGAGCCGAGATATCCTGGGTTAGAGCCGCTAAGAAGATGTTTGCTGGTAGGATGGATTCAGGCGGCGACTCAGTGGGTTGAAAAGCATGGAAGCTCCGAGATAATGCGTCTGCCTTCACATTTTTACTTCCCGGCCTGAACGTAATGGAGAAATCAAAACGGGTAAAAAACAGAGCCCATCGGGCTTGTCGGGGATTCAACCTCTTAGCGGACTCGAGAAACATTAGGTTTTTATGGTCAGTGACAACAGTTACTCGATGCCTTGCCCCCTCCAAAAAATGTCTCCACTCCTCAAATGCCCATTTAATGGCCAACAGCACCCTATTCCCTATGTCGTAGTTTCTCTCCGTGGGAGAGAATTTCCTATAGAAGAAGGCACACGGTCTCAGGTTAGTGAGGCTAGCAGGACCTTGTGAAAGGACTGCTCCTGCGCCGTCCTCGGACGCATCCACCTCCACAATAAAGGGTCTCTCCTGATCAGGCTGGATCAGAATGGGAGCGCTACTAAATGCCTTTTTTAATGTTTCAAATGAAGAAATGGCCTTGGTAGACCAATTCTCCAAATCCGCTCCTTTCTTAGTAAGGTCGGTCAATGGCTTAGCAATTACAGAAAAATTCATGATAAATTTACGGTAGTAATTAGCGAAACCCAAAAACCGTTGTAAAGCCTTTAAGGATGAAGGCCTTACCCATTCCTTAATTGCTAGTACCTTACCAGGATCCATCTTAAAGGCGTGAGGAGTCAAAACATGCCCTAGAAACAGTATCTCTGTAACGGTCGCGTACACACACACACAGGGGGAAGGGAAGTGACCACTGCTCTCCACCCTTACCCCTGGCCCTGCCTACTTGCCTCGCGAGTCCTAATGACAGGGGACAACTGGACGGCAATCCCTAACTTGGAGTAAGTGCAGGGATGACAGACAGACAAACAACAGGACGTGAACGGACCGAGTCAATACCAGGAAAGCTGCAAAGTACAAATGGAGAAAGCAGAGAATTGTCAGGAGAAGCCGGGGTCATAAATACCAGGAGAGCAGAGAAGTACAAGAGGAGTCCTAAGAGAGTAGTCAGGTGGGAGCCGAGGTCACAATACCAGGACGGATGCGCAGTACAGGAGGATCAGGCAAAAGGATGGTCAAGGAACAGGATCAGGTAAGTATTCAGCAGTCCAACAAATACCAGGAACCTAGAAATTAACAGGCAACCTGTAGCCAGCAGGCTGCCTGTATTTATAGTGGGGAGTGAGGGTCATGTGACGTGGCCAGCGTCACATGACCGACAGACCAACCAGTCGAGCACCGAGTGATCAGCTCGGCGCTCAAGGCAGACTTAGGAGCAAGGAGCCACCCAGCTAGTAAAGCCGCCCTGGGAATGAGGTCAAACACAGAACCTCATTCCAAAAGCTAAGCAACAGTTCTGCGGGCAATGGGGGACCGAGTGCACTTTCGGAACCCCGTGACAATCTCCTGTACACCAAAGACACATTTCTCTTGCTTAGCGGATAGCTGGTTCTCCCTCAACACCTCTAATACTTGTTTGACAAGGGACACATGAGATTCGAAATCAGGAGAGAATATCAAAATGTTGTCAAGATAGACAATAATAAATTTACCTAAGAACTCCCTAAGAATATCGTTCATTAAGTTTTGGAACACAGTTGGGGCATTGCTGAGTCCAAAAGGCATCACCTGATATTCAAAGTGTCCTATCGGAGTATTGAACGCTGTCTTCCATTCGTCTCCCTCCTTGATTCGGATTAGATTGTATGCCCCTTTCAGGTCAATCTTGGAAAACCAGGTTGCCCCCAAAACCTGGTTAAATAAATCCGGAATCAATGGGAGAGAGTATCTATTTTGGACAGTGATTTTATTTAATCTCCGGTAATCAATACAAAGCCTAAGACCACCATCCTTCTTTTTAACAAAGAAAAACCCTGCTCCCATAGGAGAGACTGAAGGTCTAATATGCCCTTTAGCAAGGCTCTCCTTAATATAATCTTCCATAGCCTTGCGTTCGGGCCCTGAAAGATTATAAATTCGACCTTTAGGAAATTCGGCACCCTCAATTAGCTCTATGGCGCAATCATAAGGTCTATGGGGGGGTAGAACCTCTGGAGTAAGGGATGAGAACACATCAGAATATTCCTTAATAACAGAGGGTAATGTATTAGACCTTACTGAAACCCCAGCCTGGACAACGGACAAGCATGAGTCACACTTAGGTCCCCATTTCACCAACTCTCCTTTGGACCAATCAATTGTGGGGTTATGTAAACGGAGCCAAGGCAACCCTAGTACCACCTCAACCGGTAGGTTCTCCAGGACTAGAAGAGAACATCTTTCAGAGTGGCACACACCCACGGACAGAGAAATTTCAGAGGTACATGACCTCACCGTACCACCAATCAGGGGAGTAGCATCAATAGCCATTACATGGATAGGTGTAGGTAACGCAAACATTGGAATACCCAATTTACAAGCAAACTCAAAGTCAATAAAGCTGGCCGCTGAACCGGAGTCAATAAAGGCCTTACCCGGCCACTTAATAACCCCCAGAGAAATTGTTATGGGTACCAAAAGCTTACCTTTAGAAAAATCAGGGTGTACCTGGTCTTTAGGTTGTCTTGCCTTAGAAGACTTGTCAGAGAGGTCCCTCTTAGGACACTTGTTGATCCAATGGCCAGGATCTCCACAGTAGAAGCACTCTCCGCGTCTGCGACGAAGATTACCCCGGGTCAGGCCAACCTGCATGGGTTCCTCGGTGGAGACCTCAGTGTTGTCCCTGGAAAAGGCCTCTGGCTGGACCACCATCTGAGAACATAACTGTCGTTCTTGTCGTCTCTCTCTAACTCGTCTGTCAAGTCGGACAACTAGGGTCATCATCTCCTCTAAGGTCTCAGGAATTTGGTAATTGACCAATAGATCTTTTAAATTATCAGATAGACCAGACCTAAACTGACTCTTCAGGGCTGGTTCATTCCATCCTGAGGGGACACACCACCGTCTGAATTGGGTGCAATACTCCTCCGCAGGGAGATGGCCCTGAACCAGTGCCCTAAGAGCTGTCTCGGCTACCAGGGCCCTGTCTGGTTCGTCATAGAGGGTACCCAGGGCCTGAAAAAACCCCTCCACAGAAGTTAGACAACTGGCCCCAGGAGGTAACGAAAATGCCCAGTCCTGGGGATCACCCTGTAGTAGAGAAATGATAATTCCCACGCGTTGGCTCTCGGGACCGGAGGACACGGGGCGCAAACGGAAGTAGAGTTTGCAATTCTCCTTAAAGGAGAGAAACCTCTTCCGGTCTCCAGAAAAGGGTTCTGGGAGCTTGATCTGGGGTTCAAAATATGGACTGGAGGACAGAGGAGTGGAAGAACCTTGCCCTAACTCACAAGAACGGAGTTTCTCTCCTAGCTCCTGCACCCTCTGTGTCAAGTTAGAGACATGGTCAGTCAGGGTAGTAAGAGGATTCATGATACAGTGGTTATTAGGCCTGTTAATCTGTAACGGTCACGTCCACACACACACAGGGGGAAAGGTAGTGACCACTGCGCTCCACCCTCACCCCTGGCCCTGCCTACTTGCCTCACGAGTCCTGATGACAGGGGACAACTGGACGGCAGTCCCTAACTTAGGATATGTGCAGGGAAGACAGACAGACAAACAACAGGACGTGAACGGACCGAGTCAATACCAGGAAAGCTACAAAGTACAAAGGATTAAGCAAAGAATGGTCAGGAGAAGCCGGGGTAAAATACCAGGAAAGCAGAGAAGTACAAGAGGAGTCCTAAGAGAGTAGTCAGGTGGGAGCCGAGGTCACAATACCAGGACGGATGCGCAGTACAGGAGGATGAGGCAAAAGGATGGTCAAGGAACAGGATCAGGTAAGTATTCAGCAGTCCAACAAATAGCCAGGAACCTAGAAATTAACAGGCAACCTGTAGCCAGCAGGCTGCCTGTATTTATAGTGGGGAGTGAGGGTCATGTGACGTGGCCAGCGTCACATGACCGACAGACCAACCAGTCAAGCACCGAGTGATCAGCTCGGCGCTCAAGGCAGACTTAGGAGCAGGGAGCCACCCAGCTAGTAAAGCCGCCCTGGGAATGAGGTCAAACACAGATCCTCATTCCCAAAGCTAAGCAACAGGTCTGCGGGCGATGGGGGACCGAGTGCACCTTCGGAACCCCGTGACAGATAAGCTCTATGCAGCTGGTGATCATTACCTATACAATTAGATATTTATTAATGAAGTAAAATATATAATTCATATATTCATTTAATGAGCCTTAGTTAGTCCTTAGCATAAGACAATCAGTAGGATATATATATATATATATATTTGATTATATTGTTATATGTTACGAAGACAACATGTATCCAGTATATTATATATATATTTCTCATTAGGAGAATATCTGTCTCAAAAAGAGTGTCTGTGAAGATGTGTGTTTTGTAACAATTAATCACATCTTTGGTATGACAGAGGAAGTACTGATATCTCTGTGAGAAAACAAGGCCATTCATATCAATAAATCAACAGTGTGAGAAACATTCAGAGAGACGCCTAGAGGTCTGTCTCTAATTGCTACAAGTGTCAGAATTAATCCCTATGGCTTTGAATTAAAGCTTCTAAGGTCAAATGTATAAGAATACGTTTTATTCAGACTTACATAAGTTAACCCTTTATACTATGATGCAAATAGCTTATACAGCAGTGCCACCTAGGTATCAGTAGGTGACAATACAACATTAGCAAAAGTGCATTCTGGGTAGGGTTATGATGTCACATTTTTTATCAATGGTCACGCCCATCCGACAATGATTGGAAAGTTCCAAACTAGGAAGGTGTGTCTAACTGATAAGTTTGTGATCATAAACCATACACAAAAGGGAAAAAAAAGGAGAAAGGAGAGAGAAAAAAGAGAGAAAAGGAGAGAGGAGACAAGTAAAGCTCTCTAGAGGGGTCTATCAAGATGAAAGCCATGGTGAGATGTGCTATGATGGACCACCCAGCTTTCCTAGGAGCAGAAGTGAGATTCCTACTAGGACTTGGTAAGAGACACAGAAAATGATATTTCATTTTATTAAGACTAATTTGATAGTGTGGGTGAAATTATACCATCTAGATTGGCGAATAAATAAATAATTAAATTAATTGATCATCTCCATATTGAGATGTAGTCTTAGGATATTGTGAGGCTTCATTCTACATGCAGAAGAATCTAGACTCATAATCTAGCAAAGCATTAAATAATTGCTTATATACACTCACCTAAAGAATTATTAGGAACACCATACTAATACGGTGTTGGACCCCCTTTTGCCTTCAGAACTGCCTTAATTCTATGTGGCATTGATTCAACAAGGTGCTGATAGCATTCTTTAGAAATGTTGTCCCATATTGATAGGATAGCATCTTGCAGTTGATGGAGATTTGAGGGATGCACATCCAGGGCACGAAGCTCCCGTTCCACCACATCCCAAAGATGCTCTATTGGGTTGAGATCTGGTGACTGTGGGGGCCATTTTAGTACAGTGAACTCATTGTCATGTTGAAGAAACCAATTTGAAATGATTCGAGCTTTGTGACATGGTGCATTATCCTGCTGGAAGTAGCCATCAGAGGATGGATACATGTTCTCATTCTGTTTACGCCAAATTCGGACTCTACCATTTGAATGTCTCAACAGAAATCGAGACTCATAAGACCAGGCAACATTTTTCCAGTCTTCAACAGTCCAATTTTGGTGAACTCGTGCAAATTGTAGCCTCTTTTTCCTATTTGTAGTGGAGATGAGTGGTACCCGGTGGGGTCTTCTGCTGTTGTAGCCCACCCGCCTCAAGGTTGTGCGTGTTGTGGATTCACAAATGCATTGCTGCATACCTCGGTTGTAACGAGTGGTTATTTCAGTCATCATTGCTCTTCTATCAGCTTGAATCAGTCGGCCCATTCTCCTCTGACCTCTAGCATCCACAAGGCATTTTTGCCCACAGGACTGCCGCATACTGGATGTTTTTCCCTTTTCACACCATTCTTTGTAAACCCTAGAAATGGTTGTGTGTGAAAATCCCAGTAACTGAGCAGATTGTGAAATACTCAGACCGGCACCAACAACCATGCCACGCTCAAAATTGCTTAAATCACCTTTCTTTCCCATTCTGACATTCAGTTTGGAGTTCAGGAGATTGTCTTGACCAGGACCACCCCCCTAAATGCATTGAAGCAACTGCCATGTGATTGGTTGAATAGATAATTGCATTAATGACAAATAGAACAGGTGTTCCTAATAATTCTTTAGGTGAGTGTGTATATATATATATATATATATATATATATATATAAATACAGTACAGACCAAAAGTTTGGACACACCTTCTCATTCAAAGAGTTTTCTTTATTTTCATGACTATGAAAATTGTAGATTCACACTGAAGGCATCAACACTATGAATTAACACATGTGGAATTATATACATAACAAACAAGTGTGAAACAACAGAAAATATGTCATATTCTAGGTTCTTCAAAGTAGCCACCTTTTGCTTTGATTACTGCTTTGCACACTCTTGGCATTCTCTTGATGAGCTTCAAGAGGTAGTGAAATGGTTTTCACTTCACAGGTGTGCCCTGTCAGGTTTAATAAGTGGGATTTCTTGCCTTATAAATGGGGTTGGGACCATCAATTGCGTTGAGGAGAAGTCAGGTGGATACACAGCTGATAGTCCTACTGAATAGACTGTTAGAATTTGTATTATGGCAAGAAAAAAGCAGCTAAGTAAAGAAAAACGAGTGGCCATCATTACTTTAAGAAATGAAGGTCAGTCAGTCAGCCCAAAAAATTGGGAAAACTTTGAAAGTAAGGGCTATTTGACCATGAAGGAGAGTGATGGGGTGCTGCGCCAGATAACCTGGCCTCCACAGTCACCGGACCTGAACCCAATCGAGATGGTTTGGGGTGAGCTGGACCGCAGAGTGAAGGCAAAAGGGCCAACAAGTGCTAAGCATCTCTGGGAACTCCTTC
Organism: Bufo bufo; assembly: GCF_905171765.1. Taxonomy (NCBI): domain Eukaryota; kingdom Metazoa; phylum Chordata; class Amphibia; order Anura; family Bufonidae; genus Bufo; species Bufo bufo. Next base: position 286,070,089 of record NC_053391.1, read on the forward strand.
AAGACTGTTGGAAGACCATTTCAGGGGACTACCTCTTGAAGCTCATCAAGAGAATGCCAAGAGTGTGCAATGCAGTAATCAAAGCAAAAGGTGGCTACTTTGAAGAACCTAGAATATGACATATTTTCTGTTGTCTCACACTTGTTTGTTATGTATATAATTCCACATGTGTTAATTCATAGTTTTGATGCCTTCCTAGTCATGAAAATAAAGAAAACTCTTTGAATGAGAAGGTGTGTCCAAACTTTTGGTCTGTACTGTATATATTTTGATAGAACATTCTTCGCCAAGCTAAGTGATGGATTCCCACAGGAAAGACTTGTGTCAAGTCCTTCCCGTTTAAGATCCTAGATCCCTGTTATTTGTCTTAATAGTCTTACCAAAGTTATATATGTGAAAATAGTCCAGGATGGGACGGAAGGATACAGTTGTCTCTTCTAAGTTATATCCTTGAATGGATTTGCCCATCTTGAAGTCATGTGATGTGTAGTTGGTTAGAGGGGGGTGGAATGTATTTAGCATTCTATATTGATGTCTAGGATTAGACATGCCCATCCTGATATCATGAGGTTTTCTCTGAACAGAAGTTATGTATATAGCTTATGTTCATATTTTGATATCCTAACCTATTAATAGCTTGTGTATAATGTGACAAGTTATTTCCACTCACATGTATTATTAAGCTTGTAATGCTTTATATTAACGCTATATATATTCATTTGCATGTATCATTGTGTTTATTTACTTATATATGTTTATAATCTTGTAACCAATAAATCTGCATATTTTTATAATACCTGTGTATTATTGTATAATGCAGACCTACGTTTTATCATTAATGTCATCTCACGTCAAAAAGAACTTATTTATCTGAGGAAATAGTCAGACTCAGATGTGAATTGTATTAATTAGGTTGTCTACAATTCACCAGGTCATGATTTTAAGAATTTATGACAAATTTTATAAATTTTATTTTTTTATGGTTAATTATTTTTATGACCATAATTAATAAATATTAATTTAATTATTACCCCCTGACAAGCCACAGAGTGGTACTGTCACGACTGTGACTGATCCAGACAGGTCTGGGAGGAGAAGGTCGCAGCGACTTGCTACTCGCGATAGCTTGTGAGTTTGCTCCGTGGTTCAGGGTATGTCATCCAGGTTTTGCCTTGTGAACCTTTTTGTCCTGACTGGGAGTTTGTAGGCATCCTTCTCAGGTGAGTCCTGTCTGCCACTCCCAGATACTATATTAGTTTCAGTTTCACTTGCAGTCATTGCCAGCTATAGTCCTTACTTCCAGTGCTACTCTGACCTTTGAAGGAGATCGTTTGATGGTGTTACTGTGGAGCTCTTGTCCGGCGTGGACTGTCGTGTTTGGGATCGCCTTCTCTGCTCGTGACTGGATAAGTCTATCTCTGCTGTTGTTTGTTTGTTGCTGTCTTCCCCTGTTGTTTTCCTAGACGTGAGTGATGGTGACTAGTGCTCCCATCGGCCTTTCCCCAGTCCAGTCTTGTTAGGGCGACTGAGGGTTTAGGCATCCTGCTCGCCGCACGGGTTCACACCCCGTCTAGGGTATCAGGGCAGACAGGTGCCAGCTTAGGGTTAGTCAGGGGTGGCCATTCTATTTTCCATCCGTAGATAAGGGTCCCCCTTCCCCTCCGTCTGGTGCAACATGACTGCTGCTGGGATAGCGGTCGTGACAGTATATCTGGCCTTTTTAAAAAAAAATAATAAAAAAAAGTGAAATTTCTTTTTTTTTTTGCTTGCTGTTTTGCTTTGTATTTTGTCTGTTCCACTATGGATCCGGTTTCGGTTTTGGCGAAACAATTACAGGGGTTATCCCTTGAAGTGGCAGGATTAAAAGCAGCAGTGCTGCAGCAGCAATCCTTGGGTTCCACCGTTGCTACGGGAAACCAAGGTACTCCTGAGCCAAAAGTGGCTTTACCTGATAGGTTCTCAGGAGGGAGAGACCAATTTGTAACCTTCAGAGAAGCTTAGAAGCTTGCAAATTGTTCTTCAGGTTACGCCCTAGATCCTCCGGCGGTGAGGAACAACGGGTGGGCATTGTAATTTCTCTCCTGCAAGGAGATCCGCAGGCTTGGGCTTTCTCCCTACTATCTGACTCTCCGGCCTTACGATCAGTGGAGGAGTTTTTTGAAGCCCTAAGTCTCGTATATGATGACCCGGAGTCTAAGCTACGTAGACTTCGGCAAGAGAACCAGTCGGCTGAACTATATTGTTCCGAATTCCGTAGGTGGGCTACTGATACGTTATGGAACGACTCGGCCCTTAGGAGTCAGTTCTGCCAGGGGTTGTCTGAAAAATTAAAAGACGCGCTGGCGGTATACGAGGTCCCTGGGTCTCTTGAGGCTGCTATGTCTCTGTTCATATATTCATTTAATGAGCCTTAGTTAGTCCTTAGCATAAGACAATCAGTAGGATATATATATATATATATTTGTTTATATTATATTGTTATATGTTACGAAGACAACATGTATCCAGTATATTATATATATATTTCTCATTAGGAGAATATCTGTCTCAAAAAGAGTGTCTGTGAAGATGTGTGTTTTGTAACAATTAATCACATCTTTGGTATGACAGAGGAAGTACTGATATCTCTGTGAGAAAACAAGGCCATTCATATCAATAAATCAACAGTGTGAGAAACATTCAGAGAGACGCCTAGAGGTCTGTCTCTAATTGCTACAAGTGTCAGAATTAATCCCTATGGCTTTGAATTAAAGCTTCTAAGGTCAAATGTATAAGAATACGTTTTATTCAGACTTACATAAGTTAACCCTTTATACTATGATGCAAATAGCTTATACAGCAGTGCCACCTAGGTATCAGTAGGTGACAATACAACATTAGCAAAAGTGCATTCTGGGTAGGGTTATGATGTCACATTTTTTATCAATGGTCACGCCCATCCGACAATGATTGGAAAGTTCCAAACTAGGAAGGTGTGTCTAACTGATAAGTTTGTGATCATAAACCATACACAAAAGGGAAAAAAAAGGAGAAAGGAGAGAGAAAAAAGAGAGAAAAGGAGAGAGGAGACAAGTAAAGCTCTCTAGAGGGGTCTATCAAGATGAAAGCCATGGTGAGATGTGCTATGATGGACCACCCAGCTTTCCTAGGAGCAGAAGTGAGATTCCTACTAGGACTTGGTAAGAGACACAGAAAATGATATTTCATTTTATTAAGACTAATTTGATAGTGTGGGTGAAATTATACCATCTAGATTGGCGAATAAATAAATAATTAAATTAATTGATCATCTCCATATTGAGATGTAGTCTTAGGATATTGTGAGGCTTCATTCTACATGCAGAAGAATCTAGACTCATAATCTAGCAAAGCATTAAATAATTGCTTATATACACTCACCTAAAGAATTATTAGGAACACCATACTAATACGGTGTTGGACCCCCTTTTGCCTTCAGAACTGCCTTAATTCTATGTGGCATTGATTCAACAAGGTGCTGATAGCATTCTTTAGAAATGTTGGCCCATATTAATAGGATAGCATCTTGCAGTTGATGGAGATTTGAGGGATGCACATCCAGGGCACGAAGCTCCCGTTCCACCACATCCCAAAGATGCTCTATTGGGTTGAGATCTGGTGACTGTGGGGGCCATTTTAGTACAGTGAACTCATTGTCATGTTGAAGAAACCAATTTGAAATGATTCGAGCTTTGTGACATGGTGCATTATCCTGCTGGAAGTAGCCATCAGAGGATGGATACATGTTCTCATTCTGTTTACGCCAAATTCGGACTCTACCATTTGAATGTCTCAACAGAAATCGAGACTCATAAGACCAGGCAACATTTTTCCAGTCTTCAACAGTCCAATTTTGGTGAACTCGTGCAAATTGTAGCCTCTTTTTCCTATTTGTAGTGGAGATGAGTGGTACCCGGTGGGGTCTTCTGCTGTTGTAGCCCACCCGCCTCAAGGTTGTGCGTGTTGTGGATTCACAAATGCATTGCTGCATACCTCGGTTGTAACGAGTGGTTATTTCAGTCATCATTGCTCTTCTATCAGCTTGAATCAGTCGGCCCATTCTCCTCTGACCTCTAGCATCCACAAGGCATTTTTGCCCACAGGACTGCCGCATACTGGATGTTTTTCCCTTTTCACACCATTCTTTGTAAACCCTAGAAATGGTTGTGTGTGAAAATCCCAGTAACTGAGCAGATTGTGAAATACTCAGACCGGCACCAACAACCATGCCACGCTCAAAATTGCTTAAATCACCTTTCTTTCCCATTCTGACATTCAGTTTGGAGTTCAGGAGATTGTCTTGACCAGGACCACCCCCCTAAATGCATTGAAGCAACTGCCATGTGATTGGTTGAATAGATAATTGCATTAATGACAAATAGAACAGGTGTTCCTAATAATTCTTTAGGTGAGTGTGTATATATATATATATATATATATATATATATATATAAATACAGTACAGACCAAAAGTTTGGACACACCTTCTCATTCAAAGAGTTTTCTTTATTTTCATGACTATGAAAATTGTAGATTCACACTGAAGGCATCAAAACTATGAATTAACACATGTGGAATTATATACATAACAAACAAGTGTGAAACAACAGAAAATATGTCATATTCTAGGTTCTTCAAAGTAGCCACCTTTTGCTTTGATTACTGCTTTGCACACTCTTGGCATTCTCTTGATGAGCTTCAAGAGGTAGTGAAATGGTTTTCACTTCACAGGTGTGCCCTGTCAGGTTTAATAAGTGGGATTTCTTGCCTTATAAATGGGGTTGGGACCATCAATTGCGTTGAGGAGAAGTCAGGTGGATACACAGCTGATAGTCCTACTGAATAGACTTAGAATTTGTATTATGGCAAGAAAAAAGCAGCTAAGTAAAGAAAAACGAGTGGCCATCATTACTTTAAGAAATGAAGGTCAGTCAGTCAGCCCAAAAAATTGGGAAAACTTTGAAAGTAAGGGCTATTTGACCATGAAGGAGAGTGATGGGGTGCTGCGCCAGATAACCTGGCCTCCACAGTCACCGGACCTGAACCCAATCGAGATGGTTTGGGGTGAGCTGGACCGCAGAGTGAAGGCAAAAGGGTCAACAAGTGCTAAGCATCTCTGGGAACTCTTTCAAGACTGTTGGAAGACCATTTCAGGGGACTACCTCTTGAAGCTCATCAAGAGAATGCCAAGAGTGTGCAATGCAGTAATCAAAGCAAAAGGTGGCTACTTTGAAGAACCTAGAATATGACATATTTTCTGTTGTTTCACACTTGTTTGTTATGTATATAATTCCACATGTGTTAATTCATAGTTTTGATGCCTTCCTAGTCATGAAAATAAAGAAAACTCTTTGAATGAGAAGGTGTGTCCAAACTTTTGGTCTGTACTGTATATATTTTGATAGAACATTCTTCGCCAAGCTAAGTGATGGATTCCCACAGGAAAGACTTGTGTCAAGTCCTTCCCGTTTAAGATCCTAGATCCCTGTTATTTGTCTTAATAGTCTTACCAAAGTTATATATGTGAAAATAGTCCAGGATGGGACGGAAGGATACAGTTGTCTCTTCTAAGTTATATCCTTGAATGGATTTGCCCATCTTGAAGTCATGTGATGTGTAGTTGGTTAGAGGGGGGTGGAATGTATTTAGCATTCTATATTGATGTCTAGGATTAGACATGCCCATCCTGATATCATGAGGTTTTCTCTGAACAGAAGTTATGTATATAGCTTATGTTCATATTTTGATATCCTAACCTATTAATAGCTTGTGTATAATGTGACAAGTTATTTCCACTCACATGTATTATTAAGCTTGTAATGCTTTATATTAACGCTATATATATTCATTTGCATGTATCATTGTGTTTATTTACTTATATATGTTTATAATCTTGTAACCAATAAATCTGCATATTTTTATAATACCTGTGTATTATTGTATAATGCAGACCTACGTTTTATCATTAACGTCATCTCACGTCAAAAAGAACTTATTTATCTGAGGAAATAGTCAGACTCAGATGTGAATTGTATTAATTAGGTTGTCTACAATTCACCAGGTCATGATTTTAAGAATTTATGACAAATTTTATAAATTTTATTTTTTTATGGTTAATTATTTTTATGACCATAATTAATAAATATTAATTTAATTATTACCCCTTGACAAGCCACAGAGTGGTACTGTCACGACTGTGACTGATCCAGACAGGTCTGGGAGGAGAAGGTCGCAGCGACTTGCTACAGTAGGTGAACCCGATTTTGTGTCAATCTCGGAAAATAAAATAAAATGAAGTCTCTGTAGAAAATACTCGTCCTCTCTAGCGCTGCAAATCCAAAGACAATGTGGGAAAAGTCCGTTGTATAGGAGTATATAGAAGGATTGCGCTGCAGGAGAGAAATCTTATTTGTGTGAATAAATGTTCCTTTTATCAGTCTTCAACTAGTGTGAACACAGGCCAACCTCACAATCCGACACTGGTATGGAGACCTGTGGTGTAATAAAAAGCGCACTATGGTGTAGCAAATTCCAAGCACTTAACGCACCATGTGAATAGATTATACTCACAGGATTTCCAGTGGGTAAATGCGTGTAGAAAACTGGATGGTATCTTCAATTAGATTCTGCTGAAAGAAGAGAACTATAGCGTAGTATGTAGTGACACTTAATGCGCCTGCAACAAAATTCTACTCACAGAACTTCACTGGTAAAGTGCATGGAAAAATTCTCTGCGGAGTCTTCACAGACAGCTGGGCAAATGGAACAGGCACGAATCAGGACACTTAGGCATGAGAAATCCTAAAAACAGTCCAGCAGATGAAACGCTTCTACACCTAGATGGCAATGAACCACAGCTTCCAAAAAGGACTAGCAGGTAGGATGGATACGCACCAAAGGGTCAGATAAAAAATTATTTAATAAAAGCCAAAAATTACAGCTTTAAAACATATATTAAAAATCTCTGTAATGCCCATTGTGTCAATCTCGCTGTATTTCTCGGCGAGATTGAGCACATACGAGCCCCATCGCGGGAGCCAGCGCCGAGCTGGCTTGCCGTGATGGAGACAGAGCCGTCATAGAAGCGACGGGAGATCCGACTTGGATTCCCGCCAATTCTACACGTGTGCGGCGTTTGTTATGAATCCTGAGGGGGAAGTCCCCGCCGGATTTTAAATAAAAATCCGGCCTGGGTCCCGCCCTCAGGAGCATACCGGGCCCTTAGGTCTGTTATGGGTTGTAAGGAGAGCCCCCCCTACGCCGAAAAAAACGGCGTAGGGGGTCCCCCTACAATCCATACCAGACCCGTATCCAAAGCACGCTACCCGGCCAGCCAGGAAGGGAGTGGGGACGAGCGAGCGCCCCCCCCCCCTCCTGAGCCGTACCAGGCTGCATGCCCTCAACATGGGGGGTTGGGTGCTCTGGGGCAGGGGGCGCACTGTGGCCCCCCCACCTCAGAGCACCCTGTCCCCATGTTGATGAGGACAGGGCCCCTTCCCGACAACCCTGGCCGTTGGTTGTCGGGGTATGCGGGCGGGAGGCTTATCGGAATCTGGGAGCCCCCTTTAATAAGGGGGCCCCCAGATACCGGCCCCCCACCCTAAGTGAATGAGTATGGGGTACATCGTACCCCTACCCATTCACCTGCAAGAAAAGTGGTAAAAACACAAATAAACCACACAGTGTATTAAAATATTTTATTTTTCTGCTCCGGAGGCCGCCCCCTGTCTTCTTTATTAGCTCTTTTACCAGGGGGGGGCTCTTCTTCTTCCGATATCCCGACGGGTCTTCTCCGCTATCCGGGGGGTCTTCTCAACTCTCCGGGGTTCTCCTTCTGTCTTCTCCTTCTGTCTTGTTGTCTCCTTCTGTCTTCTGTCTCCGGGGTTCTCCTTCTGTTTTCGCCTCTCTCTGTTGTTGACTCGGCGCACCCCGGTTCTTCGTCTCGCGAGACTCGGCGCACCCCGATTCTTCGTCTCGCGAGACGTCTCGCGAGACGAAGAATCGGGGTGCGCCGAGTCTCGCGAGACGAAGAACCGGGGTGCGCCGAGTCAACAACAGAGAGAGGCGAAAACAGAAGGAGAACCCCGGAGACAGAAGACAGAAGGAGACAACAAGACAGAAGGAGAAGACAGAAGGAGAACCCCGGAGAGTTGAGAAGACCCCCCGGATAGCGGAGAAGACCCGTCGGGATATCGGAAGAAGAAGAGACGAAGAATCGGGGTGCGCCGAGTCTCGCGAGACGAAGAACCGGGGTGCGCCGAGTCAACAACAGAGAGAGGCGAAAACAGAAGGAGAACCCCGGAGACAGAAGACAGAAGGAGACAACAAGACAGAAGGAGAAGACAGAAGGAGACAACAAGACAGAAGGAGAAGACAGAAGGAGAACCCCGGAGAGTTGAGAAGACCCCCCCGGATAGCGGAGAAGACAGAAGGAGAACCCCGGAGACAGAAGACAGAAGGAGACAACAAGACAGAAGGAAAAGACAGAAGGAGAACCCCGGAGAGTTGAGAAGACCCCCCCGGATAGCGGAGAAGACAGAAGGAGAACCCCGGAGAGTTGAGAAGACCCCCCGGATAGCGGAGAAGACAGAAGGAGAACCCCGGAGAGTTGAGAAGACCCCCCGGATAGCGGAGAAGACCCGTCGGGATATCGGAAGAAGAAGAGCCCCCCCCTGGTAAAAGAGCTAATAAAGAAGACAGGGGGCGGCCTCCGGAGCAGAAAAATAAAATATTTTAATACACTGTGTGGTTTATTTGTGTTTTTACCACTTTTCTTGCAGGTGAATAGGTAGGGGTACGATGTACCCCATACTCATTCACTTAGGGTGGGGGGCCGGTATCTGGGGGCCCCCTTATTAAAGGGGGCTCCCAGATTCCGATAAGCCTCCCGCCCGCATACCCCGACAACCAACGGCCAGGGTTGTCGGGAAGGGGCCCTGTCCTCATCAACATGGGGACAGGGTGCTCTGAGGTGGGGGGGCCGCAGTGCGCCCCCTGCCCCAGAGCACCCAACCCCCCATGTTGAGGGCATGCAGCCTGGTACGGCTCAGGAGGGGGGGGGGCGCTCGCTCGTCCCCACTCCCTTCCTGGCTGGCCGGGTAGCGTGCTTTGGATACGGGTCTGGTATGGATTGTAGGGGGACCCCCTACGCCGTTTTTTTCGGCGTAGGGGGGGGCTCTCCTTACAACCCATAACAGACCTAAGGGCCCGGTATGCTCCTGAGGGCGGGACCCAGGCCGGATTTTTATTTAAAATCCGGCGGGGACTTCCCCCTCAGGATTCATAACAAACGCCGCACACGTGTAGAATTGGCGGGAATCCAAGTCGGATCTCCCGTCGCTTCTATGACGCGCTTGCTGGGATGTGCTGTCACTATCCCAGTGAGTGCGAGATCTCGGCACCATGTCGCCGAGTATCAGCGCGACGCTGTCGTGCTAAAAACACAATGTCAGAAACACCTACTGTACTCGCGATAGCTTGTGAGTTTGCTCCGTGGTTCAGGGTATGTCATCCAGGTTTTGCCTTGTGAACCTTTTTGTCCTGACTGGGAGTTTGTAGGCATCCTTCTCAGGTGAGTCCTGTCTGCCACTCCCAGATACTATATTAGTTTCAGTTTCACTTGCAGTCATTGCCAGCTATAGTCCTTACTTCCAGTGCTACTCTGACCTTTGAAGGAGATCGTTTGATGGTGTTACTGTGGAGCTCTTGTCCGGCGTGGACTGTCGTGTTTGGGATCGCCTTCTCTGCTCGTGACTGGATAAGTCTATCTCTGCTGTTGTTTGTTTGTTGCTGTCTTCCCCTGTTGTTTTCCTAGACGTGAGTGATGGTGACTAGTGCTCCCATCGGCCTTTCCCCAGTCCAGTCTTGTTAGGGCGACTGAGGGTTTAGGCATCCTGCTCGCCGCACGGGTTCACACCCCGTCTAGGGTATCAGGGCAGACAGGTGCCAGCTTAGGGTTAGTCAGGGGTGGCTATTCTATTTCCCATCCGTAGATAAGGGTCCCCCTTCCCCTCCGTCTGGTGCAACATGACTGCTGCTGGGATAGCGGTCGTGACAGTATATCTGGCCTTTTTAAAAAAAAAATAATAAAAAAAAGTGAAATTTCTTTTTTTTTTTGCTTGCTGTTTTGCTTTGTATTTTGTCTGTTCCACTATGGATCCGGTTTCGGTTTTGGCGAAACAATTACAGGGGTTATCCCTTGAAGTGGCAGGATTAAAAGCAGCAGTGCTGCAGCAGCAATCCTTGGGTTCCACCGTTGCTACGGGAAACCAAGGTACTCCTGAGCCAAAAGTGGCTTTACCTGATAGGTTCTCAGGAGGGAGAGACCAATTTGTAACCTTCAGAGAAGCTTAGAAGCTTGCAAATTGTTCTTCAGGTTACGCCCTAGATCCTCCGGCGGTGAGGAACAACGGGTGGGCATTGTAATTTCTCTCCTGCAAGGAGATCCGCAGGCTTGGGCTTTCTCCCTACTATCTGACTCTCCGGCCTTACGATCAGTGGAGGAGTTTTTTGAAGCCCTAAGTCTCGTATATGATGACCCGGAGTCTAAGCTACGTAGACTTCGGCAAGAGAACCAGTCGGCTGAACTATATTGTTCCGAATTCCGTAGGTGGGCTACTGATACGTTATGGAACGACTCGGCCCTTAGGAGTCAGTTCTGCCAGGGGTTGTCTGAAAAATTAAAAGACGCGCTGGCGGTATACGAGGTCCCTGGGTCTCTTGAGGCTGCTATGTCTCTGTCCATAAGAATCGACAGACGACTCAGGGAGAGACTATTCAATTTTACGGAGGCCTCTATAGGGCAGGGATCGGTCTGTTATGGTCCAGTCGAACCAATGCAAATAGGGGGCGCCACTAGACGGGTGAATCCTCCTAAGTTCCACCGTAGGTCAGAGGTTTGTTTTCGTTGTGGGGGGAGGGGTCATTTTGTAAAGGTTTGTCCCTCAGAACCCAAGAGACCACAAACAAAGGAGCCGCCGGAAAACTAGAGTCCCCAGATTGTGCGGAGGAGAACAGTCTGGGCGTATTAGTTTCCTCCATATGCATGTCTCAGTTTTTGTTGTCCGCTACCGTTGAGGCGGGCAATAAAACTGAGATCTGTTCCGTCTTTTTGGACAGTGGGGCGGGGGTCAACTTGGTGGATTCACGGTTTGCTCAGGCTCTGGGTTTTACTCCGGAACCGGTATGCAGAACTATTCCTGTTTTTGCCATCGACTCCTCCCCTCTTACTCAGAGAGAGTTAACTCAGATCATTCATAATATCCATCTGCAGGTAGGGGACCTCCATAAAGAGCATATCTCTTGTTATGTCCTGGACGGTCTTCCGGCTCCTATGGTATTGGGGCTTCCCTGGCTGGTGACTCACAATCCAGTGGTGGATTGGCAGGCCGGGGAGATTGTGGAGTGGAGTGAACATTGTAAGGACAACTGCTTGAGTAGTAGGTGCTCTACACTCTCTGTAACATCTTTACCTGCCTTTCTGTCAGATTTTATGGATGTGTTCTCTGAGAAGGGTTGTCAGGGGTTACCACCTCATCGTCCATATGATTGCCCGATTAATCTATTACCTGGGACAAAACTACCTAAAACCCGGTTATACAATCTTTCCGGCTATGCAAGATTATATTTCGGAGAGTTTGGCTAAAGGACACATCAGACCCTCTTCTTCACCCGTGGCTGCAGGGTTCTTTTTCGTTAAAAAGAAAGATGGGGGCCTGCGTCCTTGCCTGGATTTCCGGGAATCAAACCGGATAACTATCCGAGATCCCTATCCTCTTCCTCTCATTCCCGACCTCTTTAATCAGGTTGCTGGTGCTAAATGGTTCTCCAAAATGGATCTCAGAGGAGCCTATAACCTGGTTCACATCAAAGAGGGGGATAAGTGGAAAATGGCTTTTAATACTCTGGAAGGGCATTATGAAAATCTGGTCATGCCATTTGGTTTTACTAATGCACCTGCGGTGTTCCAACATTTTGTCAACGATATTTTTAGTCACCTTATCGTGAGATTTGTCGTGATATATCTTGATGACATCCTGGTCTATTCCCCGGATCTGGATACACATAAGATCCATGTGAGACAAGTGCTGCAGATATTAAGGGCCAACAAATTGTTTGCTAAATTAGAGAAATGTGTGTTCGCCGTAAAAGAACTGCCATTTCTGGAGTATGTGTTGTCAGATTCAGGTTTCCGCATGGATCCAGAGAAAGTCCAGGCGATTATGGAATGGGATCTGCCTGAGAACCTGAAGGCATTGCAACGCTTCCTGCGGTTTGCCAATTTTTATAGAAAGTTTATAAAGAACTATTCCTTGGTGGTCAAACCACTGACGGACATGACCCAAAAGGGATCCGATTTTTCCAAATGGTCACATGCATGCAGCCAAAACTGCCTTTACATCTCTGAAGGAGAGATTCATCTCGGCCCCTATTCTCGTACAGCCAGATGTCTCGCTTCCTTTTATTGTAGAGGTTGACGCATCAGAGGTGGGGGTGGGAGCGGTACAATCTCAGGGCCCGTCCCCTGGTGAATGGCGTCCGTGTGCTTTCTTTTCGAAGAAGTTGTCTACTGCAGAAAGGAACTATGATATTGGCAACAGGGAACTTTTGGCTATTAAGTTGGCCTTTGAGGAGTGGCGTCATTTTTTGGAGGGGGCGGTTCATCCCGTCACGGTGATTACTGATCACAAAAACTTATTATATCTGGAGTCTGCTAAACGTCTCACCCCTAGACAGGCTCGGTGGTCGTTATTTTTTACTAGGTTTAATTTTGTGCACTTTATTGCTCTTGCCGCATTGCCTAATGCTAACACACTGGCTCAGGTTTTTATTGACCACATCGTAAAGCTTCACGGGGTCCCTTCCGATATTGTTTCAGATCGTGGTTTTGGAAAGCTTTTTGTTCTCGTTTAGGGGTTCATCTGTCGTTTTCTTCATCTTTCCATCCACAGTCCAACTGTCAGACTGAACGTACCAATCAAAACCTAGAGACATATTTGAGATGCTTTGTTTCCGAAAATCAGGAGGAATGGTCATCTTATTTACCGTTAGCCGAGTTTGCCATTAATAATCGTCGTCAAGAATCTACCGATAAGTCACCATTTTTTGGTGCGTATGGTTTCCATCCTCAGTTTTGTACGTTTAGTGAGGGGGGGCCGTCTGGGATTCCCGAGGAGGAACGATTTGCGTCTTCACTTTCTTCAGTGTGGCAGAGTGTGCAAGAAAGTTTGAAGAGAATGGGTGGTAGATACAAAAGTGTGGCTGATAGGAAGCGCTCTGAAGGTCCGGACCTTGGGGTGAATGACTTGGTGTGGTTGTCTACCAGAAATATCAAGTTGAATGTTCCCTCGTGGAAATTAGGTCCGAGATTTATTGGTCCTTATAGGGTAATTAAGATCATTAACCCGGTGGCTTTTCGTCTGGAGCTACCTCAGACTCTAAGGATCCATAATGTCTTCCACAGGTCTCTGCTTAAGAGATATGTAGAACCTCCTGAACCATTGCCGCTACCGCCTCCACCGGTGGTTGTTGATGGCAGTCTTGAGTTTCAGGTAGAAAAGATTGTTGATTCACGATATGTTCGCCGCTCTCTTCAGTACCTGGTGCACTGGAAAGGTTATGGTTCCGAAGAGAGAATGTGGGTTCCAGCATCAGAGATAAAAGCGGACAGACTCATTCGGGCTTTTCATAGCTCCCATCCGGAGAGGCCTGGTCTTGAGGGTCCGGGGGCCCCTCGTAGAAAGGGGGGTACTGTCACGACTGTGACTGATCCAGACAGGTCTGGGAGGAGAAGGTCGCAGCGACTTGCTACTCGCGATAGCTTGTGAGTTTGCTCCGTGGTTCAGGGTATGTCATCCAGGTTTTGCCTTGTGAACCTTTTTGTCCTGACTGGGAGTTTGTAGGCATCCTTCTCAGGTGAGTCCTGTCTGCCACTCCCAGATACTATATTAGTTTCAGTTTCACTTGCAGTCATTGCCAGATATAGTCCTTACTTCCAGTGCTACTCTGACCTTTGAAGGAGATCGTTTGATGGTGTTGCTGTGGAGCTCTTGTCCGGCGTGGACTGTCGTGTTTGGGATCGCCTTCTCTGCTCGTGACTGGATAAGTCTATCTCTGCTGTTGTTTGTTTGTTGCTGTCTTCCCCTGTTGTTTTCCTAGACGTGAGTGATGGTGACTAGCGCTCCCATCGGCCTTTCCCCAGTCCAGTCTTGTTAGGGCGACTGAGGGTTTAGGCATCCTGCTCGCCGCACGGGTTCACACCCCGTCTAGGGTATCAGGGCAGACAGGTGCCAGCTTAGGGCTAGTCAGGGGTGGCAATTCTATTTCCCATTCGTAGATAAGGGTCCCCCTTCCCCTCCGTCTGGTGCGACACGACTGCTGCTGGGATAGCGGTCGTGACAGGTACAATGACCAAGTCTGAAGGTGGCAGAAGCATGATTACGCCACAGAGTGGCACAATGACCGAGTCTGGAGGTGGCAGCAGCATGAGAAGGCCACAGAGTGGCACAATGACAGTCTGGAAGGGGCAGCAGCAGCAGAAGGATGCCACAGAGTGGCACAATGACCGAGTCTGGAGGTGGCAGCAGCATGTGGAAACCACAAATTGGCACAACAACAGAATCTGGAGGTGTCAGCAGCATGAGTAGGCCACAGATAGACACAATGACAGAGTCTGGAGGTGGCAGCAGCATGAGTAGGCCACAGAGTGGCACAATGAAAGTTTGGAGGTGGCAGCAGCAACAGCATCAGAAGGAGGCCACAGAGTGGCACAATTAATGAGCCTGGAGTTGGCAGCATCAGGAGAGGCCACAGATTGGCACAATGACAGAGTCTGGAGGTGGTAGCAGCAAGTGGAAGATACAGAATGGCACAACAGAGTCTGGAGGTGGCAGCAGCAGCATCAGGAGGGGGCCACAGAGTGGCACAATTACTGATTCTGGACGTGGCAGCAGCATGAGTAGGTGACAGAGTGGCACAATTACAGATTCTGGAGTTGGTAGCATTATGTGGAAGCCACAGAATGGCACAACGACAGAATCTGGAGGTGGCAGCAGCATGAGTAGGCAACAGAGTGGAACAACAAAACAGTCTGGAGGTGCCAGCAGCAGCATCAGAAGGAGGCCACAGAGTGGCATAATGACCGAATCTGTAGGTGGCAGCAGCAAGTGGAAGCCACAAAATGGCACAACAACAGAATCTGGAGGTGTCAGCAGCATGAGTAGGCCACAGAGAGACACAATGACAGAGTCTGGAAGTGGCAGCAGCATGCGTAGGCCACAGAGTGGCACAATGACAGTTTGAAGGTGGCAGCAGCATGAGTATGCCAGAGAGTGGCACAATTACTGAGTCTGGAGTTAGCAGCAGCATCAGGAGGAGGCCACAGAGTGGCACAATGACTGAATCTGTAGGTGGCAGCAGCAAGTGGAAGCTACAAAATGGCACAACAGAATCTGGAGGTGGCAGAATCTTGGAGGAGGCCACAGAATGTCCCAATGACAGAGACTGGAGTTGGCAGCAGCAGCATCAGGAGGAGGCCACAGAGTGGCGCAATGACAGTTTGGAGGTGGCAGCAGCATGAGTATGCCAGAGAGTGGCACAATTACTGAATCTGGAGTTGGCGGCAGCAGCAGCATCAGGAGGAGGCCACAGAGTGTAACAATGACTGAGTCTGGGAATGGCAGCAGCATGAGTACGCCACTGAGAGGCCCAATGACAGTCTGGAGGTGGCAGCAGCACCGGCATCAGGAGGAGGTCACAGAGTGGCACTATGACTGAGTCTGGGGGTGGCAGCAGCATGAGTAGGCCACAGAGTGCCACAAAGACCGAGTCTGGAGGTGGCAGCAGCATGTGGAAACCACAGAATGGCACAACCACTGAATCTGGAGGTGGCAGCAGCATTAGTAGGCCACAGAGTGGCACAATGACAGTTTGGAGGTGGCAGCAGCATGAGTATGCCAGAGAGTGGCACAATTACTGAGTCTGGAGTTGGCAGCAGCGGCAGCATCAGGTGGAGGCCACAGAGTGTAACAATGACTGAGTCTGAGGTTTGCAGCAGCATGAATAGGCCACAGAGAGGCCCAATGAAAGTCTGGAGGTGGCAGCAGCACCGGCATCAGGAGGAGGCCACAGAGTGGCCCTATGATTGAGTCTGGGGGTGGCAGCAGCATGAGTAGGCCACAGAGTGCCACAAAGACCGAGTCTGGAGGTGGCAGCAGCATGTGGAAACCACAGAATGGCAGAACCACAGAATCTGGAGTTGGCAGCAGCATAAGTAAAAAAAAAAAAATCATGTTGAGGGACACATATTACGGGCAAAAGAGGGGCACCGCAATGGAAGTGAATGTGGCCCCCCATATGCAAATGCTTATATAATGGCCTTTGAGGAGGACTATGTATACACACATCCCCTGTTTCACCAATTTTCTGTCACCTGGCTCCGATTCATAGACGATATCTTTTAGATATGGAGGAGACCCACTCCAACTATTGAGGAATTTGTAGAAGACCTCAACTAAATTTACCCTGAACTATGCACATCAATCAGGAGGAAATTAGTTTCCTAGATACTGTAGTCAAACTTGACTCAAGAGACAACATTACACTAGACATTTTCAACAAACCTACCGTCCGCAATAGCCGCCTTCATTACATCAGCTGTCATCCTAGAGCCACGAAGAACTCCCTTCCCAAGTCACAATACATACGAGTCAATTGCATTGTCTCTGACAATGACACACTAGAAAAAAGACTTAACGAGATGACAAAAGTTTCAGACAAGGGGGTATCCACAATCTCTCCTTGATTCTGCAAAAAAGTAGCCTAGGGTAAACCACTGTACCACATAGGAATGAGTCTAAACAAGTGGAATGTGTCACAACATACCATCCCCTAATCCCCAAAATCCATCAGGAACTGTGGAAACACTGGCCAATATTAACAAAGGCATATCTCAATATAGAGGAGTTCAGCCAACCTCCACTCACATGCTACAAGAAACCCCAAAACATCAGAGACAAGCTCGTCAACGCGGACGTAGGAAGTTTTACCAAACTCATCAGGCAAACATTCCTTAAAAGCCGACGACAGGGAACATGTCTAGGCTTACATTGCGCACAATGTTCCAGCATTGTAAGAGGTGAATATGTCACTCAACATATTCGCAACAGAATAAGCAAACACAAATCCACATACAGACTTGAACACACTATGTTGCCTATCTCTCACCACTTTGGCGAGAAAAAACATAAAATTTCACAGTTGGGGTTCCAAGTATTGGAACAAATATATCTCCCTAGATGTGGTGGCAACCGGACTTTGCTTTTGAAACAAAGAGAAGCATTTTGAATCTATAAACTGGGAACTCTGTCGCCACATGGTCTCAACTGTGAATGTGATTTCTTCATAAATGTATAAGATGAATACTGTTATTATGTGATACTAACACACTCTTCACTTCTTTTCTAGACTCGTTGAAACCACATCTAGTAAGGGTGAGAAAAATTCCCCACCCCTCCTTCCTTTTCATTCTCCCCTTCCCTTTCCCCTCCCTAACCCTCCTTTCCTAATTTTCCTGTTTTCCCTCCTGCTCAGGGAGATGCAAAGTTCATTCAATAACTTGTGAACCACCAATTCTTATGTATAATCAATACATGGATCTGCTGGAGGGGCGGAGTCTGCCCCGGAGTCTGATGGTTGTGTGAAGTGCAGCTCTCCTGCCAGCATATCCCTCATAGCACCTTAATATCAGCCTACTGGACCCCAAAATGGTCAAGATCGGTGGCCAGAAGTCTTCTGACCAGACGGGACATAGTCGCTTCCTTAGCCAATCTGGAGAAATGGAGAAATTCATAAAAAAGGCTGGTGAGCAAAGAGCCTTTTTTATGGAGATGTCACAAAAATAGAGGCTCCTTTATCCACATCTGGTGGTCTTGTGAGCTAATCAAACCCTGGTGGCACAACATAATTAAACTGAGCAATCAGATTTGCCAGACCTCCTTCCCCTGCACCCCCGAACTAACTTTATTATCCCTGGGAGTTGGGGGAGTGGGCCCCCATAGATCATCACTCTTCTCCCTTATGATAGCTGCTGCCAGATTGCTCCTACCGATTCATTGGTTGTCCCCCGAGATTCCCAGTATGGAACATTGGGTTAACAAAGTAGACCATATCTACAGGATAGAAGAAATTTCTCACTGAGAGTCACGCTCCAGATCCACCAAATTTGGTCTCCCTGGAGGACTTACAGAAAATTCTCTTAGCACTCACCTCTTGCTAGTTGTATAGCCCACAATCCAAACTTAAGATGTTCATGCACTAGAAAATCCCTACCTCATAACACATTATCTGTGCTTAGGTACTTATGTCATACTGTTATCTTAAACCAGTATAATAGTTTAACCCTATTTGTTACCTGTCCTTACTGGGCCTTGCCGGCTATGTTTTGTACAAGCTAGTCCTATTTGTGACTGTTTCATTTCAATATTTCACCTGTAATATTATATTAACTGTAATATTTCACCTGTAATATTATTATATACTGGCAATTTACAAACGTATGAAAAAGAAAAACAATAAAAATTGTCAATATCCCAAAATTTTTAAAAAAATACATGGATCTGCTATAAACTGTCTCACCTTTATTGAGGTTAATTTAGATGTATATATCTGTGAACAAGTGGGAGGAGACCTTCTTACACACAGCCTTGCTCCCTATGCCAATAGTTTTGCCAATTATAGCCAAATTCATTGTATATGTACACCTCTCAAGACATGTGACATCTCTATCACATGACTAATAGAGATGTCCCGAATAGTTCGCCGGCGAATAGTTCCCGGCGAACATAGCTTGTTCGTCATCATTGGGTAAACTTTGACCCTGTACCTCACAGTCAGCAGACACATTCCAGCCAATCAGCAGCAGACCCTCCCTCCCAGACCCTCCCACCTCCTGGACAGCATCCATTTTAGATTCATTCGGAAGCTGCATTCTTAGTGAGAGGAGGGACAGTGTAGCTGCTGCTGATTCAATAGGGTAATCGATAGCTAGGCTAGTGCATTCTGTGTCCACTACAGTCCTGAAGGACTCATCTGATCTCTGCTGTAAGGACAGCACCCCAAAAAGCCCTTTTTAGGGCTAGAACATCAGTCTGCTTCTTTTTTTTTTTCTGTGTAATCTAATTGCAGTTGCCTGCCTGCCAGCGTGTGTGTCAGGCTCACAGCGTATACTGTGCCCACTTGCCCAGTGCCACCACTCATATCTGGTGTCACAATAGCTTGCATTTAAAAAAAATATATAATTTTTGACTGTAATATAATAGCAGTCAGTTGCCTGCACGCGTGTGCGTTTCAGGGCCTGCCAGGGCACAGTGTCACACCAGTGCAACTCATATCTGGTGTAACAGTAGTGCACATTTAAAAAAATAAATATAATTTGACTGTAATAGATTGAATAGCAGTTAGTTGTCTGCAAGCGTGTGTGTCAGGCCTACAGCGTCTACTCTGCCAACTTCTGCCAGTACACAGTGCCACTCATATCTGGTGTCACAGTAGCTTGCACGCATAGTACAACTTAACTAATCTAAAAAAAAAATGACAGGCAGAGGCAGGCCACCCCGCAGGGGCCGTCGTGGTCGTGGTGCTGTGATTCTCTTTGGCCCTAGAATAATGACCATTGTTCAGAGGCCACGTACCCTGAACTCGAAAAGTTCTGAGGACATAGTTGACTGGCTAACACAGGACACCCAATCTTCTACAGCTTCCGCTCGGAACCTTGACGCACCATCCTCCTCCAGCTTAGCACCACAGCCGCTTCACTTGATCTGTCAGAAGAGTTATTTACACATCAGTTGGAAGAAATTAGTGATGCGCAACCATTATTGCCAGAGGATGTAGATAAGAGGGATATGTCTCAGTCAGGCAGCATTACACACATGGACGTACGGTGTGATGATAATGATGTTGTACCCGCTGCTGATTCCTTTGCTGAGTTGTCAGATACAAGTGAAGCGGTTGATGATGACGATGTGTCCGTGGATGTCACGTGGGTGCCCGCTAGAAGAGAAGAACAGGGGGAAAGTTCAGATGGGGAGACAGAGAGGAGGAGGAGACGAGTTGGAAGCAGGGGAAGGTCGTCGCAAGGAGCTAGTGGCACAGTCAGACAGCATGCATCGGCACCCGGGGTCAGCCAGACAGCACGCCAATCAACGCATGCTGTTGCCACCACCAGAATGCCGTCATTGCAGAGCTCAGCAGTGTGGCATTTTTTTTGTGTGTCTGCCTCTGACAACAGCGATGCCATTTGCAACCTGTGCCAAAAGAAACTGAGTCATGGGAATTCCAACACCCACCTAGGTACAACTGCTTTGCGAAGGCACATGATCGCACATCACAAACGCCTATGGGATCAACACATGAGTACAGGCAGCACACAAACTCAAAGCCGCCAACCTCCTCCTGGTCCAGCATCTTCAGCCACGTCAACCACTGCTGTCCTACTTGCCCCCTCTCAACCATCCGCCACTCCGTCTCTCGCCTTGAGCAGTTCCTGCTCATCTGCCCACAGTCAGGTGTCTGTCAAGGACATGTTTGAGCGTAAGAAGCCAATGTCACAAAGTCACCCCCTTGCCCGGCATCTGACAGCTGGCTTGTCTGAACTCTTAGCCCGCCAGCTTTTACCATACAAGCTGGTGGAGTCTGAGGCGTTCCAAAGATTTGTAGCTATTGGGACACCGCAGTGGAAGGTACCCGGCCAAAATTTCTTTGCACAAAAGGCAATCCCTAACCTGTACTCGATTGTGCAAAAGGAAGTAATGGCATGTCTGGCACACAGTGTTGGGGCAAGGGTCCATCTGACCACTGATACCTGGTCTACAAAGCACGGTCAGGGCAGGTATATCACCTACACTGCGCATTGGGTAAACCTGCTGACGGCTGCCAAGCATGGAATGCGTGGCACTGCAGAGGAGTTGGTGACACCGCCACGACTATTCCACATCCTGGATACGGCAGTGTCACGCCGTCTTGGGGTTGACTTGCCTGAAAGCAGAGAGTCACACCGGACCAGCACTCCTGTCCGCCCTGAACGCACAGGTGGATCAGTGTCTTACTCCGCACCAACTGGAGATCGGCAAAGTGGTGTGTGACAACGGAAGCAATTTGTTGGCTGCATTGAATTTGGGCAAGTTGACACATGTGCCGTGCATGGCACATGTGTGTAATCTGATCGTACAATGCTTTGTGCATAAGTACCCAGGCTTACAGGACGTCCTGAAGCAGGCAAGGAAGGTGTGTGGCCATTTCAGGCATTCCTACACGGCCATGGCGCACTTTTCAGATATCCAGCGGCGAAACATGCCAGTGAGGCGCTTGATTTGCGACAGCCCGACACGTTAAAATTCAACACTCCTAATGTTCGACCGCCTGCACCAACAAGAAAAAGCAGTTAACGAGTATTTGTTTGACCGCGGTGCTAGGACAGCCTCTGCGGAGCTGGGAATTTTTTTGCCACGTTACTGGACGCTCATGTGCAATGCCTGTAGGCTCATGCGTCCTTTTGAGGAGGTGACAAACCTAGTCAGTCGCACTGAAGGCACCATCAGCGACATCATTTGTTTTCTTCCTGGAGCGTGCACTGCGAAGAGTGCTGGATCAGGCCGTAGATGAGCGTGAAGAGGAAGAGTTGTGGTCACCATCACCACCAGAAACAGCCTTATCAGCATCGCTTGCTGGACCTGCGGCAACGCTGGAAGAGGATTGTGAGGAAGAGGAGTCAGAGGAGGAATGTGGCTTTGAGGAGGAAGAGGAAGACCAACCACAACAGGCATCCCAGGGTGCTCGTTGTCACCTATCTGGTACCCGTGGTGTTGTACGTGGCTGGGGGGGAAGAACATACCTTCAGTGAGATCACTGAGGATGAGGAACGGGACATGAGTAGCTCGGCATCCAACCTTGTGCAAATGGGGTCTTTCATGCTGTCGTGCCTGTTGAGGGACCCTCGTATAAAAAGGCTGAAGGAGAACGACCTGTACTGGGTGTCCACGCTACTAGACCCCCGGTATAAGCAGAAAGTGCCTGAAATGTTACCGAATTACCGCAAGTCGGAGAGGATGCAGCAGTTCCAAAATAAATGAAAAAGTATGCTTCACACAGCGTATAAGAGTGATGTCCCAGCACAACAGGAATCTAACAGGGGAAGAGGTGAAAGTAATCCTCCTCCTCCCACGACCACGCCGGCAAGGACAGGACGCTTTACAGACGTGTTGTTGATGGAGGACATGCGGAGCTTTTTAAGTCCTACGCATCGCCACAGCCCTTCGGGGTCCACTCTCAGAGAACGACTCGACCGACAGGTAGCAGACTACCTCGCCTTAACTGCAGATAGCGACACTCTGAGGAGCGATGAACCCCTTGACTACTGGGTGTGCAGGCTTGACCTGTGGCCTGAGCTATCCCAATTTGCGATAGAACTTCTGGCCTGCCCCGCTTCAAGTGTCCTGTCAGAAAGGACCTTCAGTGCAGCAGGAGGTATTGTCACTGAGAAGAGAAGTCGTCTAGGTCAAAAAAGTCTAGATTACCTCACCTTTATTAAGATGAATGAGGGATGGATCCCGAAGGGACTGACAGTGGGCGATACATTCGACTAAAAAAGGCCTGATGAGATAAGCTGTCTTGGGCTAAAAATGGTCCACCCGTTGCTGTATTTTATCTCTGAATGCCAGATGACTTGCGTGACTTATCCGCCACCAACTAGGGTTCAAGCCGCAATGTTTTAGGGCACTTTCTGCCTGGGAAACAAACATAAATTTTTCTGGCTGCTACCAAATTTTTCAGGCATGTGTACATGTCTAATTTTTATGGCCTCTGGTGCTGCACTGTGGCTTCAAAAACCCCCAAAAAAAAAGGCATATACATGTGTCAATTCCCCTTCATGATCGTTACCTTGTCGTGGTGAAGGGGCTTGCGTATCACAATGAAGCGACCACCTGCGACCATGAGTGTGTTGGCAATGGCAATGTTGGCACACCCCAGATGATAAGGTCGTTGCTTCATTGTGAACAGACCAAAAGCGATCGGCTGGATAATTTTGCATAGAAAAACATTAATTTTCTTTTTTTCTTTGTGATCATCTAAGGTGATCATTAAAGCCTACTAGGCCAACAATGGGCCCACACTGCAGAATCATTGTTTTCTGGGTCACTTAACTGTCACTGAACTACCTCAGCACGACCATAGGCTTTGTAAAACCCCCATCGCCTGCAATCTCTCAAACGTGCGCACGAGCACAGTCATAACTACACCAAGATTGACGCATAGAGGTATAAAATTTATGTCATGAGTGTGTCAACTATTGACAACTCTTTGCGGTTGTCTAAAATCTATTCCATACACGTCCCCTGATAGGGGACGTAACAGGGATTAAACTGATAAGAATAGAACTACTTAACACACTACTCCTATCTGGTGGCACATTAGATTACACGCGCAGTGCCCCAAATTTGAAGTAGGAGGACCGACCAAGCATCTTTTTCCATCTCCTGGTTCCTAAAATCGATGCCATATACACGTCCCCTGATAGGAATAGTACTATTTAACACACCTTATAATAACGCAGAGAGAGGCAACGCAGTGAGAGGAGTCTGAAGAAGAGGAGTCAGAGGAGGGAGGCGGAAGACCAACCACAGCAGGCGTCCCAGGGGGCTTGTTGTCACCTTTCGGGGACCCTTGGTGTTGTACGTGGCTGGGTGGAGGAAGATACCTTCAATGACATCAGTGATACCTGGGTGGAGGAAGATACCTTCAATGACATGTGTGCCTTATGATGCACCTCTGACACTGCAGTCATGTGTTTGCTTGATCACTCTGTCAGCCCAGTCCTGCCCGCATCAGGTGCTTTTGCCTCCACTGATTGTCTCTCAAGTACTGGGGCTCCAACTCCATTGGTGCTGACGTCATTCAGGTCCTGCAACCTTAATTATCTTCCACACACCTGTGGGCACTATATATAGGGGAGATGTTTTTATATGTTTCCATATCCCCGGAAGAAGCCAGGTCTACTGGCGAAACGGCTTTTGGGTCAGGAGTCGGCCGAGAGATCTTTGCACCACTCAGGGTATGTCTAATTTTGTTACTTTCATCTTAACCTCAATCTCTATAATCGTCTCCTTTGCATTTTGTTTGGGGCGTTGCTGCTAAGAGGTTCTGAGGTATGCTCTTTTAGCTAGCATTCTTTTTCCCTGTTATTTCGTGCACTGATCTCCCAGCCTCTCCTTGGGTCCTGCTCCTCATCTGTGTGTCCCGCCTTGTGCTGCCTCTTAAATTATACATCTATGTATTGTTCATTCATATATATTTACAATAAAGTTTTTGGGATTTTCATATACAAACCGGATTCCAAAAAAGTTGGGACACTATACAAATCGTGAATAAAAACTGAATGCAATGATGTGGAGGTGCCAACTTCTAATATTTTATTCAGAATAGAACATAAATCACGGAACAAAAGTTTAAACTGAGAAAATGTACCATTTTAAGGGAAAAATATGTCGAATCAGAATTTCATGGTGTCAACAAATCCCCCAAAAGTTGGGACAAGGCCATTTTCACCACTGTGTGGCATCTCCCCTTCTTCTTACAACACTCAACAGACGTCTGGGGACCGAGGAGACCAGTTTCTCAAGTTTAGAAATAGGAATGCTCTCCCATTCTTGTCTAATACAGGCCTCTAACTGTTCAATCGTCTTGGGCCTTCTTTGTTGCACCTTCCTCTTTATGATGCGCCAAATGTTCTCTATAGGTGAAAGATCTGGACTGCAGACTGGCCATTTCAGTACCCGGATCCTTCTCCTACGCAGCCATGATGTTGTGATTGATGCAGAATGTGGTCTGGCATTATCTTGTTGAAAAATGCAGGGTCTTCCCTGAAAGAGATGACGTCTGGATGGGAGCATATGTTGTTCTAGAACCTGAATATATTTTTCTGCATTGATGGTGCCTTTCCAGCCATGCAAGCTGCCCATGCCACACGCACTCATGCAACCCCATACCATCAGAGATGCAGGCTTCTGAACTGAGCGTTGATAACAACTTGGGTTGTCCTTGTCCTCTTTGGTCCGGATGACATGGCGTCCCAGAATTCCAAAAAGAACTTCGAATCGTGACTCGTCTGACCACAGAACAGTCTTCCATTTTGCCACACTCCATTTTAAATGATCCAGGGCCCAGTGAAAACGCCTGAGCTTGTGGATCTTGCTTAGAAATGGCTTCTTCTTTGCACTGTAGAGTTTCAGCTGGCAACGGCGGATGGCACGGTGGATTGTGTTCACTGACAATGGTTTCTGGAAGTATTCCTGAGCCCATTCTGTGATTTCCTTCACAGTAGCATTCCTGTTTGTGGTGCAGTGTCGTTTAAGGGCCCGGAGATCACGGGCATCCAGTATGGTTTAACGGCCTTGACCCTTACGCACAGAGATTGTTCCAGATTCTCTGAATCTTCGGATGATGTTATGCACAGTTGATGATGATAGATGCAAAGTCTTTGCAATTTTTCGCTGGGTAACACCTTTCTGATATTGCTCCACTATCTTTCTGCGCAACATTGTGGGAATTGGTGATCCTCTACCCATCTTGGCTTCTGAGAGACACTGCCACTCTGAGAAGCTCTTTTTATACCCAATCATGTTGCCAATTGACCTAATTAGTGTTAATTGGTCTTCCAGCTCTTCGTTATGCTCAAATTTACTTTTTCCAGCCTCTTATTGCTACTTGTCCCAACTTTTTTGGGATTTGTTGACACCGTGAAAATTGGAATCAACGTATTAAACGTTTGATCTGTCATCTACGTTCTATTACAAATAAAATATTGACATTTGCCATCTCCACATCATTGCATTCAGTTTTTATTCACAATTTGTTTAGTGTCCCAACTTTTTTGGAATCCGGTTTGTATACGAAAGTCAGTTTCATTTTTTGGTGATCAATTTTATGATGTATCCGGTCACTCATGGAATATGTGTTATTGTTTTTCTCAGATAATAGACCACTAAGGAAGGCCTCCACAGGCCGGAACGTCCGGTCGCTATATCTATTGAATGTGATCATTGTAAATATCCTATGACATAACTGGATCATGAACTTTATGTAATGTAATACCAATAAATATCATTAACTGCAGATAAAAGAAACTGTGTGCTGCAATTCTCTACTATTTGGCTATGACTTTACAACAGTGTGGCAGCATAAGTAGGCCACAGAGTGACACAACGACAGAGTCTGGAGATGGCAGCAGCATGAGTAGGCCACAGAGTGGCACAATGACTGTAATATGTCTCCAAATATAAAATATTTATGTATGAAAAATTTATCAACCTGATTTGGTAATCGTCTCCAAATCTAGTGTATGTTTATTTGGAGTAAAGAACACCTGGGGGACTCATCACCAGGATTCAACAATAGATATATATAAAAAATGAATAATGTGATTTATTTTCAGTCTTCATAAGAGTTGATTACTTACAGAAATAGGTTAGCAAAAGTCTTAGGCCTCTTTCACACTTGCGTTGTCCGGATCCATCGTGTACTCCATTTGCCGGAAGTGCCCGCCGGATCCGTAACACCGCAAGTGAACTGAAAGCATTTGAAGACTGATCCGTCTTCAAAATGCGTTCAGTGTTACTATGGCACCCAGGACGCTATTAAAGTCCTGGTTCCCATAGTAGTAGTGGGGAGCGGGGGAGCAGTATACTTACCGTCCGTGCGGCTCCCGGGGCGCTCCAGAATGACGTCAGGGCGCCCCATGCGCATGGATGACGTGATCCATACGATCACGTCATCCATGCGTGTGGGGCGCCCTGACGTCACTCTGAAGCGCCCCGGGAGCTGCACGGATGGTAAGTATACTGCTCCCCCGCTCCCCACTACACTTTACCATGGCAAACAGGACTTTAGTGTCCTGGCAGCCATGGTAACCATTCAGAAAAAGCTAAACGGCGGATCCGGTAATGCGCCGAAACGACGTTTAGCTTAAGGCCGGATCCGGATTAATGCCTTTCAATGGGCATTAATTCCGGATCCGGCCTTGCGGCAAGTGTTCAGGATTTTTGACCGGAGCAAAAAGCGCAGCATGCTGCGGTATTTTCTCCGGCCAAAAAACTTTCCGTTTCGGAACTGAAGACATCCTGATGCATCCTGAACGGATTTCTCTCCATTCAGAATGCATGGGGATAATCCTGATCAGGATTCTTCCGGCATAGAGCCCCGACGAAGGAACTCTATGCCGGAACAGAACAACGCAAGTGTGAAAGAGCCCTAAGTCTTATTTGTCCATGAGTGAAAGTTGGTAGTCCTTTAGGTATTATTGTTGAAGGTCAGGAATCATCTTCACAAGACTCCATGTGTCTTCTCTTCTATCCATCGTAAAACAACCCCCAACAGAGTGTGAGAGTGAGAGTCAGAAGAGCACGCCTTGTCTGTACCTGTCAGTCATTTATACCATAGATACAGGCGTGTCTTTACTAATGTATGGGCTTATACATTGTCATATATGGTAGACTTCAAATATAGTTCTTGACCTTCCCATACAGAGCTCCCATTGCCAAGTGTATTACTATAAATGGTGTCACTGTATAGTGTAATACATACTTTATATTAAATATTAATTAATATTATATCACATATTATTTAACAAGATAATATTTTCGACCTCACAACATCAAACTTTACAATTATCTTGGACTCTTCATTCTTCTTTTCTTCTTTATAAATTAATTTAATTGTCCGTCAATTATTTATTTGACATCAAAATAATAATATTTGCTGAACATATGGTAAACTGTGATTGAATACCAATGAAATAAATTTAGGAACTAAGCTACTATGTGATTAGGCATCTTTTTCTCTTCATCATCTTCCTCTGGTCTTGTCATGATCTTGATACTGTAATTTCACTTATTAATTTTAAATTTGAATCACATAAAGTCTATGATAAGATTTATAGAACTGTATGTAGATGATGTGCAGTCCTTAAATTGAATCATATTTTCCAATGATGTTCGTGTACAAGATTTATCACCTTTTACTATTTGTGGGATGAGCTGAGCGAGGAAACAGAATAGGCATGCCTACGGACTGTCCTGACCTGACTGGCTGGAGTGTGCCCGACGCCAGTGACGAGGTAAGGCCTGAATAAGTGGGCCACCCAAGAGGAGAGTATGATGAAAGGAATGGGAGGGAGGGGCAAGAACCGGGCGCCCTCCTGCTTGTAGGAGGGGGTTTAAATAGGGTAAGTGCGCTCCTCCCACAATTACAGGCTGCAAGCAGCCTTCAATATTTGTGGGAGGAGCTGAGCGAGGAAACAGAATAAGCATGCCTACGGACTGTCCTGACCTGACTGGCTGGAGTGTGCCCGACGCCAGTGACGAGGTAAGGCCTGAATAAGTGGGCAAAAGAGAACAGGCACGTTGCAGGGTATGAAACATTTATTGAAGCATTATGGTAACCTACAATGCCAAGGAACAAAAGGCTCTGGATATCTCAGCCCGTGGATTCGGAATGTACCTTGTGAAGCAGGACGACCTCCAATGACCCATCTTGCGGATGATGCGCCGGTATCTGGTGACTAGAAGCTGCGGACGCGGCCCCTATACGAAATGAGTGCCCGGATATTGTGCTAGGGTTGTAACCCAACCCTGCGGCCAGGGTGCGGATATTGGAGATGAAAAGGTTTGAAGACAGGGGCTTACCGTTAACTGGGAGCAACGGGCCGTCTAAAGCGGGAGATTGGAGGGAGGCCAAGAGCTCCTGGAGCACCTTTATAGGACACCAACAGTTGGCTGTAGGGTAAAATCCCACCTCTGTGGGAGGACCGGTTTGACTGGTCTTGGAGGACGGAATGGACAGAATGAAGTGGTCGGAGTGCCAGGCAAGATGTCGCCTGAGCAGGGTTGTTCGGGAGATGGCGCTGCAGGTGAATTCTCCGGGTCTGAGGAACCCATAGAACCCAAGATACATGGCCGCTTTTGTAATGATGCTTGCCGATTGGCCAAAAGGAAGACCATCCAGGGCTATGGATAACCTGCGGAAAAGCTCACCTGAAACCGGTTGCCTGCGCACCTGGACCGCCGTACTGACTTTCTGAATGCCCCTGAGGGTGGCTTTGATGGCCTGATTTGAAAATATGGATCTGGCCGAGGGGTCGCTGAGCATCCGGTGGTGTTGGATGCCGGCCAAATACAGCTTGATGGTATTAAACGAGAGGTGGCGGTGGGAGTGGCGATGGGCTATGAAGGCCATGATGAAAGTGACCTCGTCCAATTCCCCTTGTGGATGGGTGTCAGCGAACCGCTTAAACATGCTGAACCCGGTGTCATAGTTCCTGGCGGTGTTGGCGGCTAGCGACCGCCGGACTAATGACTGCGCGGTTGCTATCAGGGGCTCTAGTCCAGCAGGAGGGCGCTGTATGGTGGAACTGGAACGCCGACGGGATCTGCCTCTGGGAGTTCCTGAAAAAAAACATTGAGGTTAAAACGGGACAGGGCGTCGGCCGCCACGTTCTGCGCTCCCTGGATATGGAAAGCGAAGACATGGAAGTTGAACTCCAAGGACAGCCAGACAAGCTTACGTAGCAGGGACATTATCCTGAGAGATTTGGCCCTTCCCTTGGAGATCACCTCTACCAGGACCTGACTGTCCGTCCTAAATATGACTGACCTGTTTGCCCAGAGCGGACCCCAGACGTGGGCAGCCGCCACTATGGGGTATAACTCCAACAGTGGCGAGGACCTCCATAGCCTCAGCCTCGGACAGGAGCTCCACCGGCCAACTGCCGACCAACCAGTGCGGATAGAAGATTGCCGCGAACCCGCGGGAGGCCGCGGCGTCTGTGTAAACCGTGGGGGATGCTGCATCCGGGGATGGCACGAACAAGGAAATGCCATTCCACCCAGTCAGGAAGGTTCGCCACATCTGAAGATCCGCCATGGCGGGACCGTCCAGCCGGACGGTGGAGTCCTGATCCGGAGCAGACGGGAGGAGATTGAGAAGCCGAGAAATGAAGGACCTGCCCTGTGGCATGATTTTGAAAGCGCAGGTAAGGAAACCTAACAGGGACTGGAGCTCTCGCTTGGACAAGACTCCAGAAGAGGCCGCGGAGGAAACGGCGGTCTTGATCTTAGCCAGCTTGGCCGCGGGGAGGCTGGCCTCCATGCGGACCGAATCTAGAGTAACGCCCAAGAAGGTAACCCCAGTGCCTGGACCCTCTGTCTTGGCGGATGCCACGGGGACCTTGAGACCGGCGAACAGCTGGAGCAAGCTCGCCAAGCCTGAAGGGGGGCCCTGGGGTCTCTCGACGATCAGGAAGTCATCTAAGTAATGTATGACCATGTCCAGACCCCCATGATGGACAAGGATCCAGTGCAGCGCACAGGCGAACCTGTCGAACAGCCACGGGCTGCTTTTCGACCCAAAGGTGAGGCGGTTAGCGAAATAAAACCCGTCTGCCCAGTGCAACCCATAATATTGCCATAACCGAGGAAGGATGGGGAGCAGTTTAAAGGCGTCCGCAATGTCGGCCTTGGCCAACCAAGCCCCCTCCCCAGCCAGCAGGATGTACTGGATGGCCTCGTCGATGGATGCATAGGACATTGAGAATTCCCCTGACGGGATCAGGGAGTTAAGACTGGGGATCGGCGACATGTGTGGAGCTGACAAATCGTATATCAGACGTTTTTTATTGGAGGCCTGCTTGGAGACTAGACCAATGGGATTAATCTTCCACTCAGCAAGGGAATGGATTTGAACGGGCCTAGCAGGAACCCCTTGCGAACCTCGTCCTGCAACAGGGTGGCCACCGCCTCTGGGTCCTGACTAGCCGACTGTAGGTACCTTCCCTCCCAGGAAACTTGAGAGAGGGCAATGAAGCCCGTATTGAAGCCCCTCTCGAAACCGGTAAGAAGGTACTCTACTGACTGGCGATCGGGGTGATCTCGCAACAGGACGCCCAAGAGCTCGATGTTGATGTCGGCTAGTCATAGAGTCTTACGTTGCCTCTTCGGGCAGCTGGAGCGGGGGTGAGCCCTGAAGCAAAGGGAGCACACGTGCAAGGCTCTACAACTATTGAAACCACAACCCCCGGCGTTAAAGTTGTTGCAGACTTGACTCTGCCCTAAGAAAGTAATGGGCCTGCCCAGCTTGTCGGTGGAAACTTGGAACCGTTGCGTGCCAGAGGGGCCTGGCTGGGAGCCCTCCCGGGTCGGGGTGCGGAGGTTGGGACACCAGTCGGCCGTGTGCTGTATGGACTGGCACGCTGCGCACGTGGGGGCCTGCAACCCGGCAAAATGGCGGCAGAACAGCTGCATGTCCAGGTTCGCCCAGTCCATGATGAATTGGAACTGGGCGAGGGCGGCGGCTGCCTTGGCTGAAAAAGACCTGTGGTAATCGTAGAAGTTTGTCCCGCCGTATTTGTATCAGAAGTCAGTGACCTGGTACAAATAGGAGTCCAGCTCCTCATGCCTGTGTGGCTGGACGCCGCAGATGGTATCTTGGTAGAGGCTAAACGCAATGACAAATTCGGGGACCGATAGTTTTCGGTTCAGGCGGGCATCCTTGGCCCGAAGAACCACCGAGACCTCCCCGCAATTAATTCTCAGATACGTCTTGTGACGCAATGAGAATGGACGCCAGGTTGACATCCCTCCCCGCCAGGATGTCCCTTTTCAGGTTTTCTGGAATGTAATGCGAGGGGGCGATCTGGGGTCTGGAACGGACCGTACCTGGCGCCGAATCCTGGAATGTAGAAGGTAAGGCCGGAAGGGCTGGGGAAGGCAGTGCCGGAGGAGGCCGGAACTCCCATTCCCCCATCCTAGTTTGGATATCTGCAACCGAACCTGCCAGACTGACCATGGTGGCCTGCAACTGCAGGAGGGATAGCTGGATCGACGAGGGAGAAGGCTCGTCACTTGAGCCTGATGGTGCCGTCATTAGGAGACGGTACAGCTCCGCTTTTCTCGCGGAGGCGGGATGGTGAATTCCTCCACTACTCTCTCAGTAAAGTAATACTTCCTTATATTACTTTTAAACCTTTGCCCCTCTAATTTAAAACTGTGTCCTCTTGTGGTAGTTTTTCTTCTTTTAAATATGCTCTCTTCCTTTACCGAGTTGATTCCCTTTATGTATTTAAAAGTTTCTATCATATCCCCTCTGTCTCTTCTTTCTTCCAAGCTATACATATTAAGGTCCTTTAACCTTTCCTGGTAAGTTTTATCCTGCAATCCATGTACTAGTTTAGTAGCTCTTCTCTGAACTCTCTCTAGAGTATCTATATCCTTCTGGAGATATGGCCTCCAGTACTGCGCACAATACTCCAAGTGAGGTCTCACCAGTGTTCTGTACAGCGGCATAAGCACTTCACTCTTTCTACTGCTTATACCTCTCCCTATACATCCAAGCATTCTGCTGGCATTTCGTGCTGCTCTATTACATTGTCTTCCCACCTTTAAGTCTTCTGAAATAATTACTCCTAAATCCCTTTCCTCAGATACTGAGGTCAGGACTGTGTCAAATATTCTATATTCTGCCCTTGGGTTTTTACGCCCCAGGTGCATTATCTTGCACTTATCCACATTAAATTTTAGTTTCCAGAGTTCTAACCATTCTTCTAGTTTTCCTAAATCCTTTTCCATTTGGCGTTTCCCTCCAGGAACATCAACCCTGTTACATATCTTTGTGTCATCAGCAAAAAGACAAACCTTACCAGCGAGGCCTTTTGCAATATCACTTATGAAGATATTAAACAAAATCGGTCCCAGTACAGATCCCTGTGGAACCCCACTGGTAACATTACCTTGTTTTGAATGTTCTCCATTGACTACAACCCTCTGTTGTCTGTCACTCAGCCACTGCCTAATTCACTCAACAATATGGGAGTCCATGCTCAATGACTGCAGTTTATTGATAAGTCTTCTATGAGGGACAGTGTCAAAAGCCTTACTAAAATCTAGATATGCGATGTCTACTGCACCTCCACCGTCTATTATTTTATTCACCCAGTCAAAAAAATCTATAAGATTTGTTTGACATGATCTCCCTGAAGTAAACCCATGTTGTTTTTCATCTTGCAATCCATGGGATTTTAGATGTTCCACAATCCTATCCTTTAATAGGGTTTCCATTAATTTGCCTACTATTGATGTCAGACTCACTGGTCTATAGTTGCTCGATTCTTCCCTACTACCTTTCTTGTGAATGGGCACGACATTTGCCAATTTCCAATCTTCCGGGACGACTCCTGTTACTAATGATTGGTTAAATAAATCTGTTAACGGTTTTGCCAGCTCACAACTAAGCTCTTTGGGACGGTCCAGCTCCGCAGAGAGGGGTTGCTGGCGCGCCCTGACACGGAGGTCCCGGGTAAGGACAAGTTATCATCCGACTCCGGGGCCTGCGACATCTTCAAGCTGCATGGAGGAGGTACGAAGGTAACAGATGAGATTTCCTTCCCCCCCCGGGTGACCGAACAAGAGCTGCAGGGGAACGGGTTCGACCGTAAGGCGGTGTCCGCTACTTACCTGGAACGAAACGGACCACGCTACCGACTTCTGTAGTGAGACGGAGACCTATGAACGGGAGCTCGTGACAACGAATACCCAACGCAGTGACAGGGTGTAACAGCAGCCCCGTGGCTGGATCTTACCTGAACAGGGAGGAAACTTTGGCGCAACGACAGTGGCTTGCTTGCAGCTCTGGTGGCCGAGGCCCTGTTTACGTGAAGAAATAAGCTGTGTTTTGACCGATGCCCAGCGAGGGACGCGAACTGCTAGTCCCTTATGCAGCGTAAGGGCGTGCGACCCCGACCCACGCGAACCTGGACCGGAATCGTGCCCGAGTGACTCAGGAATGAATGACACCTGGCCTCACTGCACATGACACCTGACCCACCTGGGAACACATGACCACCGAACAACAGAGAACACATGACCCCTGAATGCACAGGAACACAAGACGCCCTGACCAAGGGGATTCATGATACCCGAGCGAACGGGAAACCACATGTCCCCGGAACAAGGGACACATGCCCCATAGCGGCCCAGCGAACACGTAACCACAACGCGAAGTCGGGCGGGCACCGCACCCGAATCAAGGGAGCACGACATCTGCGCGATTCGGGTAGACATAACACCTGAGCGATTCAGGGAGACGTTGCCCCTGAGCGATTCAGGGAGACCTTGCCCCTGAGCAATTCAGGGAGACATTGCATCTGAGCGATTCAGGGAGACCTTGCACCTGAGCGATTCAGGGAGACCTTGCACCTGAGCGATTCAGGGAGACATTGCACCTGAGCGATTCAGGGAGACATTGCACCTGAGCGATTCAGGGAGACATTGCACCTGAGCGATTCAGGGAGACATTGCACCTGAGCGATTCAGGGAGACATTGCACCTGAGCGATTCAGGGAGATATTGCACCTGAGCGAGTCAGGGAGACATTGCACCTGAGCGATTCAGGGAGACATTGCACCTGAGCGATTCAGGGAGACATTGCACCTGAGCGATTCAGGGAGACATTGCACCTGAGCGATTCAGGGAGACATTGCACCTGAGCGATTCAGGGAGACATTACCTGAGCGATACCTGGAAGAAATTGTACTTGAGTGATTTAGGGAAGACATTGCACCTGAGCGATTCAGGGAAGACATTGCACCTGAGCGATTCAGGGAGACATTGCACCTGAGCAATTCAGGGAGACATTGCACCTGAGCGATTCAGGGAGACATTGCACCTGAGCGATTCAGGGAGACATTACCTGAGCGATACCTGGAAGAAATTGTACTTGAGTGATTCAGGGAAGACATTGCACCTGAGCGATTCAGGGAAGACATTGCACCTGAGCGATACAGGGAAGACATCAACCTGAGCGATTCAGGGAAGACATCACGCCTGAGCAGCTCAGGGCCTACATTGCCAGCGTGAATCAGGAGTACCTAACCTGAGTGTTGCAGGGAGACCCCCCACCCCTGAGTGCGCCGGGAAGACATTGTACCCGACGGTTCAGGGGTCAAGACACCTGGGTGCTAGTCAATGTAATGTTTATGGTTTTCAGGCGCCCAGCCTGGCATAGGATCAAAGGTTCCCCTTTATTTAATTTTTTTTTTTTTTTTTCAGCAGCGCGGGGGTTACAGGGCAGCAGGCCAACAGTCAGAATCAGCCGGCAATTGATCGGAGGCACGGAGCCTGCTGTGCTGCTAGTCCTGCCGCCCGGCACCCCCGCACCAGGAATACACCCGGAAGATGGCAGGAACGCCACGGTCCCGCTGCATACACAAATGGATTATTCCTTCAGAGCAAAACAGTCAGATCAAATGTAGTTCTGCGTGAATAGATCAGTGTTATATTATAGTTGTGGGAGGAATCAGCAGCGACAATGAACATCCCTGACTGAACCACCCCGCATGTGACGTATGTGACTGATCCGCTCTCCCCCCCGCTCCCGGAGGCGCCGCCCCAATTAGCGGCGCATGCGCCGGACCGGCACCTGGAGGAGGGGGGGGGTTCGCCGCGATGGCACACGCTGATAGCAGCCGCGGCAGCGGCAGAGCGGGGTTGAACCGGGCAGCTGCTGTGCTGCCAGCCCCGGACCCGACGGGCTTCTGTCGGTCGAACAGGGACACGAGGTGCCGGTGGCAAGGTGATACTCACGAGAGACGACGCGGCTGTCTATACGAACGGGATGCGGGGTGACGAACCGACGGAAAGACGCGACCGGAAGTGACGTCAGGTGCTTGATGCTGCAGAAGCAAGAACCGGGCGCCCTCCTGCTTGTAGGAGGGGGTTTAAATAGGGTAAACCCACAATTACAGGCTGCAAGCAACCTTCAATATTTGTGGTGACACAGCTTTCCTGGACACAGATTTTACCTTACATACCAGGAATTCCTTGGTCTTCAGAAGCATCTGTGAACAGTTGTGACTTCTTTGTCATTCCCCTTCTTTCTCACCAGGTTTTACATGGTAGAACATTATAAGGAATTTAGAGTAACTGTCCATTCAGCCTCATATGAAGAATTCCACGCTCTCAGCATGATTGTGGACAATCAAGTAAAATGAATGTAGTCCTTTAACAAAGCTTTTAACTTTGGTATGACAAGTAGCAGATTCCTGAAATTCACTGAGATGTTTATGGCAATCCAATGGAACAACTTTTTCAGAAAAATAAAAACACCCTAGGCTTTACATAGGTGTTAAATATCTCACTTCTTGAACCCTAACTATTATAACTCTAAATCACTTACTGAAGCTCTTCAGCACTCTTCTTGAGCTCAGTTCTCCATTTTGGATGCCAGTACATCTGTCACATTTTCAGGTAGAGATCTATGGCACACCACACATTGTGATATTAAAGGTGGTAGTTTTAATTCATTAATTCATGTATTTTATCTTTACAACACTTTGTGTTATTCCACATCCAGTATTACATATTAGGCATAACATAGGGTCATATACAGAAGTCCTGACGTTTTGGTCAGTTGTGACCTATATCAAGGGATCTAGGAAAAATGTAGTAAAGTCATATAAATAGGAGGGAATAAAAGGTGTATGTAAAGAAAACAGTGAGCCGGGATAAAGTTATATGCAAGAAGAATATACAAGGAATTATTAGTAATGAAAGACTAGGTGTGGTCTATCTATGATTAAATGCCATTGTAAACCATGAAATAGGAGAGCTGGAGGCGTAATATAGTATTGAATTAGAGTTGAGCGAACACCTGAATGTTCGGGTTCGAGAAGTTCGGCCGAACTTCCCGGAAATGTTCGGGTTCGGGATCCGAACCCGACCCGAACTTCGTCCCGAACCCCATTGAAGTCAATGGGGACCCGAACTTTTGGGCACTAAAAAGGCTGTAAAACAGCCCAGGAAAGAGCTAGAGGGCTGCAAAAGGCAGCAACATGTAGTTAAATCCCCTGCAAACAAATGTGTATAGGGAAATAAATTAAAATTAAAAAAATAAAAATTAACCAATATCAATTGGACAGAGGTCCCATAGCAAAGAATCTGGCTTCACGTCAGCAGAGAATCAGTCTCTTCATGCCATAGCAAAGAATCTGGCTTCATGTCAGCAGAGAATCAGTCTCTTCATGCCATAGCAGAGAATCTGGCTTCATGTCAGCGCAGAATCAGTCTTCATGTCATAGCAGAGAATCTGGATTCACGTCACCCACCACTGGAACAGGCCACTGTCACATATTTAGGCCCCGGCACCCAGACAGAGGAGAGAGGTCCCGTAACAGAGAATCTGGCCTTATGTCAGCACAGAATCTGTCTTCATGTCATAGCAGAGAATCAGGCTTCATGTCACCCACCACTGGAACAGGCCACTGTCACATATTTAGGCCCCGGCACCCAGACAGAGGAGAGAGGTCCAGTAACAGAGAATCTGGCCTTATGTCAGCACAGAATCAGTCTTCATGTCATAGCAGAGAATCAGGCTTCATGTCACCCACCACTGGAACAGGCCACTGTCACATATTTAGGCCCAGGCACCCAGGCAAAGGAGAGAGGTCCCGTAACAGAGAATCTGGCCTTATGTCAGCACAGAATCTGTCTTCATGTTATAGCAGAGAATCAGGCTTCACGTCACCCACCACTGGAACAGGCCACTGTCACATATTTAGGCCCCGGCACCCAGACAGAGGAGAGAGGTCCCGTAACAGAGAATCTGGCCTTATGTCAGCACAGAATCTGTCTTCATGTCATAGCAGAGAATCAGGCTTCACGTCACCCACCACTAGAACAGGCCACTGTCACATATTTAGGCCCCGGCACCCAGACAGAGGAGAGAGGTCCCGTAACAGAGAATCTGGCCTTATGTCAGCACAGAATCTGTCTTCATGTCATAGCAGAGAATCAGGCTTCACGTCACCCACCACTGGAACAGGCCACTGTCACACATTTAGGCCCCGGCACCCAGGCAGAGGAGAGAGGTCCCGTAACAGAGAATCTGGCCTTATGTCAGCACAGAATCTGTCTTCATGTCATAGCAGAGAATCAGGCTTCACGTCACCCACCACTGGAACAGGCCACTGTCACATATTTAGGCCCCGGCACCCAGACAGAGGAGAGAGGTCCCCTAACAGAGAATCTGGCCTTATGTCAGCGCAGAATCAGTCTTCATGTCATAGCAGAGAATCAGGCTTCACGTCACCCACCACTGGAACAGGCCACTGTCACATATTTAGGCCCCGTCACCCAGACAGAGGAGAGAGGTCCCGTAACAGAGAATCTGGCCTTATGTCAGCGCAGAATCAGTCTTCATGTCATAGCAGAGAATCAGGCTTCACGTCACCCACCACTGGAACAGGCCACTGTCACATATTTAGGCCCAGGCACACAGGCAGAGGAGAGAGGTCCCGTAACAGAGAATCTGGCCTTATGTCAGCACAGAATCACTCTTCATGTCATAGCAGAGAATCAGGCTTCACGTCACCCACCACTGGAACAGGCCACTGTCACATATTTAGGCCCCGGCACCCAGACAGAGGAGAGAGGTCCCGTAACAGAGAATCTGGCCTTATGTCAGCACAGAATCTGTCTTCATGTCATAGCAGAGAATCAGGCTTCACGTCACCCACCACTGGAACAGGCCACTGTCACATATTTAGGCCCAGGCACCCAGGCAGAGGAGAGAGGTCCCGTAACAGAGAATCTGGCCTTATGTCAGCACAGAATCTGTCTTCATGTCATAGCA
This sequence comes from Bufo bufo, assembly GCF_905171765.1. Classification (NCBI taxonomy): domain Eukaryota; kingdom Metazoa; phylum Chordata; class Amphibia; order Anura; family Bufonidae; genus Bufo; species Bufo bufo. Next base: position 286,108,834 of record NC_053391.1, read on the forward strand.
GAGAATCAGGCTTCACGTCACCCACCACTGGAACAGGCCACTGTCACATATTTAGGCCCCGGCACCCAGACAGAGGAGAGAGGTCCCGTAACAGAGAATCTGGCCTTATGTCAGCGCAGAATCAGTCTTCATGTCATAGCAGAGAATCAGGCTTCACGTCACCCACCACTGGAACAGGCCACTGTCACATATTTAGGCCCAGGCACCCAGGCAGAGGAGAGAGGTCCCGTAACAGAGAATCTGGCCTTATGTCAGCACAGAATCTGTCTTCATGTCATAGCAGAGAATCAGGCTTCACGTCACCCACCACTGGAACAGGCCACTGTCACATATTTAGGCCCAGGCACCCAGACAGAGGAGAGAGGTCCCGTAACAGAGAATCTGGCCTTATGTCAGCGCAGAATCAGTCTTCGAGTCATAGCAGAGAATCAGGCTTCATGTCACCCACCACTGGAACAGGCCACTGTCACATATTTAGGCCCAGGCACCCAGGCAAAGGAGAGAGGTCCCGTAACAGAGAATCTGGCCTTATGTCAGCACAGAATCTGTCTTCATGTCATAGCAGAGAATCAGGCTTCACGTCACCCACCACTGGAACAGGCCACTGTCACATATTTAGGCCCCGGCACCCAGACAGAGGAGAGAGGTCCCGTAACAGAGAATCTGGCCTTATGTCAGCACAGAATCTGTCTTCATGTCATAGCAGAGAATCAGGCTTCACGTCACCCACCACTAGAACAGGCCACTGTCACATATTTAGGCCCCGGCACCCAGACAGAGGAGAGAGGTCCCGTAACAGAGAATCTGGCCTTATGTCAGCACAGAATCTGTCTTCATGTCATAGCAGAGAATCAGGCTTCACGTCACCCACCACTGGAACAGGCCACTGTCACACATTTAGGCCCCGGCACCCAGGCAGAGGAGAGAGGTCCCGTAACAGAGAATCTGGCCTTACGTCAGCACAGAATCTGTCTTCATGTCATAGCAGAGAATCAGGCTTCACGTCACCCACCACTGGAACAGGCCACTGTCACATATTTAGGCCCCGGCACCCAGACAGAGGAGATAGGTCTCCTAACAGAGAATCTGGCCTTATGTCAGCGCAGAATCAGTCTTCATGTCATAGCAGAGAATCAGGCTTCACGTCACCCACCACTGGAACAGGCCACTGTCACATATTTAGGCCCCGACACCCAGACAGAGGAGAAAGGTCCCGTAACAGAGAATCTGGCCTTATGTCAGCGCAGAATCAGTCTTCATGTCATAGCAGAGAATAAGGCTTCACGTCACCCACCACTGGAACAGGCCACTGTCACATATTTAGGCCCAGGCACCCAGGCAGAGGAGAGAGGTCCCGTAACAGAGAATCTGGCCTTATGTCAGCACAGAATCAGTCTTCATGTCATAGCAGAGAATCAGGCTTCACATCACCCACCACTGGAACAGGCCACTGTCACATATTTAGGCCCCGGCACCCAGAGGAGAGAGGTCCCGTAACAGAGAATCTGGCCTTATGTCAGCGCAGAATCAGTCTTCATGTCATAGCAGAGAATCAGGCTTCACGTCACCCACCACTGGAACAGGCCACTGTCACATATTTAGGCCCCGGCACCCAGAGGAGAGAGGTCCCGTAACAGAGAATCTGGCCTTATGTCAGCGCAGAATCAGTCTTCATGTCATAGCACAGAATCAGGCTTCACGTCACCCACCACTGGAACAGGCCACTGTCACATATTTAGGCCCTGGCACCCAGGCAGATGAGAGAGGTCCCATAACAGAGAATCTGGCCTTATGTCAGCACAGAATCTGTCTTCATGTCATAGCAGAGAATCAGGCTTCACGTCACCCACCACTGGAACAGGCCACTGTCACATATTTAGGCCCCGGCACCCAGACAGAGGAGAGAGGTCCCGTAACAGAGAATCTGGCCTTATGTCAGAACAGAATCTGTCTTCATGTCATAGCAGAGAATCAGGCTTCACGTCACCCACCACTAGAACAGGCCACTGTCACATATTTAGGCCCCGGCACCCAGACAGAGGAGAGAGGTCCCGTAACAGAGAATCTGGCCTTATGTCAGCACAGAATCTGTCTTCATGTCATAGCAGAGAATCAGGCTTCACGTCACCCACCACTGGAACAGGCCACTGTCACACATTTAGGCCCCGGCACCCAGGCAGAGGAGAGAGGTCCCGTAACAGAGAATCTGGCCTTACGTCAGCACAGAATCTGTCTTCATGTCATAGCAGAGAATCAGGCTTCACGTCACCCACCACTGGAACAGGCCACTGTCACATATTTAGGCCCCGGCACCCAGACAGAGGAGATAGGTCTCCTAACAGAGAATCTGGCCTTATGTCAGCGCAGAATCAGTCTTCATGTCATAGCAGAGAATCAGGCTTCACGTCACCCACCACTGGAACAGGCCACTGTCACATATTTAGGCCCCGGCACCCAGACAGAGGAGAAAGGTCCCGTAACAGAGAATCTGGCCTTATGTCAGCGCAGAATCAGTCTTCATGTCATAGCAGAGAATAAGGCTTCACGTCACCCACCACTGGAACAGGCCACTGTCACATATTTAGGCCCAGGCACCCAGGCAGAGGAGAGAGGTCCCGTAACAGAGAATCTGGCCTTATGTCAGCACAGAATCAGTCTTCATGTCATAGCAGAGAATCAGGCTTCACATCACCCACCACTGGAACAGGCCACTGTCACATATTTAGGCCCCGGCACCCAGAGGAGAGAGGTCCCGTAACAGAGAATCTGGCCTTATGTCAGCGCAGAATCAGTCTTCATGTCATAGCAGAGAATCAGGCTTCACGTCACCCACCACTGGAACAGGCCACTGTCACATATTTAGGCCCCGGCACCCAGAGGAGAGAGGTCCCGTAACAGAGAATCTGGCCTTATGTCAGCGCAGAATCAGTCTTCATGTCATAGCACAGAATCAGGCTTCACGTCACCCACCACTGGAACAGGCCACTGTCACATATTTAGGCCCTGGCACCCAGGCAGATGAGAGAGGTCCCATAACAGAGAATCTGGCCTTATGTCAGCACAGAATCTGTCTTCATGTCATAGCAGAGAATCAGGCTTCACGTCACCCACCACTGGAACAGGCCACTGTCACATATTTAGGCCCCGGCACCCAGACAGAGGAGAGAGGTCCCGTAACAGAGAATCTGGCCTTATGTCAGAACAGAATCTGTCTTCATGTCATAGCAGAGAATCAGGCTTCACGTCACCCACCACTGGAACAGGCCACTGTCACATATTTAGGCCCCGGCACCCAGACAGAGGAAAGAGGTCCCGTAACAGAGAATATGGCCTTATGTCAGCACAGAATCAGTCTTCATGTCATAGCAGAGAATCAGGCTTCACGTCACCCACCACTGGAACAGGCCACTGTCACATATTTAGGCCCCGGCACCCAGACAGAGGAGAGAGGTCCCGTAACAGAGAATCTGGCCTTATGTCAGCACAGAATCTGTCTTCATGTCATAGCAGAGAATCCGGCTTCACGTCACCCACCACTGGAACAGGCCACTGTCACATATTTAGGCCCAGGCACCCAGGCAGAGGAGAGAGGTCCCGTAACAGAGAATCTGGCCTTATGTCAGCACAGAATCTGTCTTCATGTCATAGCAGAGAATCAGGCTTCATGTCACCCACCACTGGAACTGGCCACTGTCACATATTTAGGCCCCGGCACCCAGACAGAGTAGAGAGGTCCCGTAACAGAGAATCTGGCCTTATGTCAGCGCAGAATCAGTCTTCATGTCATAGCAGAGAATCAGGCTTCACGTCACCCACCACTAGAACAGGCCACTGTCACATATTTAGGCCCAGGCAGAGGAGAAGGGTCCCGTAACAGAGAATCTGGCCTTATGTCAGCACAGAATCTGTCTTCATGTCATAGCAGAGAATCAGGCTTCACGTCACCCACCACTAGAACAGGCCACTGTCACATATTTAGGCCCAGGCAGAGGAGAAGGGTCCCGTAACAGAGAATCTGGCCTTATGTCAGCGCAGAATCAGTCTTCATGTCATAGCACAGAATCAGGCTTCATGTCACCCACCACTGGAACAGGCCACTGTCACATATTTAGGCCCAGGCACCCAGGCAAAGAAGAGAGGTCCCGTAACAGAGAATCTGGCCTTATGTCAGCACAGAATCTGTCTTCATGTCATAGCAGAGAATCAGGCTTCACGTCACCCACCACTGGAACAGGCCACTGTCACATATTTAGGCCCCGGCACCCAGACAGAGGAGAGAGGTCCAGTAACAGAGAATCTGGCCTTATGTCAGCACAGAATCTGTCTTCATGTCATAGCAGAGAATCAGGCTTCACGTCACCCACCACTGGAACAGGCCACTGTCACACATTTAGGCCCCGGCACCCAGGCAGAGGAGAGAGGTCCCGTAACAGAGAATCTGGCCTTATGTCAGCACAGAATCTGTCTTCATGTCATAGCAGAGAATCAGGATTCACGTCACCCACCACTGGAACAGGCCACTGTCACATATTTAGGCCCCGGCACCCAGACAGAGAAGATAGGTCTTCTAACAGAGAATCTGGCCTTATGTCAGCGCAGAATCAGTCTTCATGTCATAGCAGAGAATCAGGCTTCACGTCACCCACCACTGGAACAGGCCACTGTCACATATTTAGGCCCCGGCACCCAGACAGAGGAGAGAGGTCCCGTAACAGAGAATCTGGCCTTATGTCAGCGCAGAATCAGTCTTCATGTCATAGCAGAGAATCAGGCTTCACGTCACCCACCACTGGAACAGGCCACTGTCACATATTTAGGCCCAGGCACCCAGGCAGAGGAGAGAGGTCCCATAACAGAGAATCTGGCCTTATGTCAGCACAGAATCAGTCTTCATGTCATAGCAGAGAATCAGGCTTCACGTCACCCACCACTGGAACAGGCCACTGTCACATATTTAGGCCCCGGCACCCAGACAGAGGAGAGAGGTCTCGTAACAGAGAATCTGGCCTTATGTCAGCGCAGAATCAGTCTTCATGTCATAGCAGAGAATCAGGCTTCACGTCACCAACCACTGGAACAGGCCACTGTCACATATTTAGGCCCAGGCACCCAGGCAGAGGAGAGAGGTCCCGTAACAGAGAATCTGGCCTTATGCCAGCACAGAATCTGTCTTCATGTCATAGCAGAGAATCAGGCTTCACGTCACCCACCACTGGAACAGGCCACTGTCACATATTTAGGCCCTGGCACCCAGGCAGATGAGAGAGGTCCCATAACAGAGAATATGGCCTTATGTCAGCACAGAATCTATCTTCATGTCATAGCAGAGAATCAGGCTTCACGTCACCCACCACTGGAACAGGCCACTGTCACATATTTAGGCCCCGGCACCCAGACAGAGGAGAGAGGTCCCGTAACAGAGAATCTGGCCTTATGTCAGCACAGAATCTGTCTTCATGTCATAGCAGAGAATCAGGCTTCACGTCACCCACCACTGGAACAGGCCCCTGTCACATATTTAGGCCTTGGCACCCAGACAGAGGAGAGAGGTCCCGTAACAGAGAATCTGGCCTTATGTCAGCACAGAATCTGTCTTCATGTCATAGCAGAGAATCAGGCTTCACGTCACCCACCACTAGAACAGGCCACTGTCACATATTTAGGCCCCGGCACCCAGACAGAGGAGAGAGGTCCCGTAACAGAGAATCTGGCCTTATGTCAGCACAGAATCTGTCTTCATGTCATAGCAGAGAATCAGGCTTCATGTCACCCACCACTGGAACAGGCCACTGTCACACATTTAGGCCCCGGCACCCAGGCAGAGGAGAGAGGTCCCGTAACAGAGAATCTGGCCTTATGTCAGCACAGAATCTGTCTTCATGTCATAGCAGAGAATCAGGCTTCACGTCACCCACAACTGGAACAGGCCACTGTCACATATTTAGGCCCCGGCACCCAGACAGAGGAGAGAGGTCCCCTAACAGAGAATCTGGCCTTATGTCAGCCCAGAATCAGTCTTCATGTCATAGCAGAGAATCAGGCTTCACGTCACCCACCACTGGAACAGGGCACTGTCACATATTTAGGCCCCAGCACCCAGACAGAGGAGAGAGGTCCCGTAACAGAGAATCTGGCCTTATGTCAGCGCAGAATCAGTCTTCAAGTCATAGCAGAGAATCAGGCTTCACGTCACCCACCACTGGAACAGGCCACTGTCACATATTTAGGCCCAGGCACCCAGGCAGAGGAGAGAGGTCCCGTAACAGAGAATCTGGCCTTATGTCAGCACAGAATCAGTCTTCATGTCATAGCAGAGAATCAGGCTTCACGTCACCCACCACTGGAACAGGCCACTGTCACATATTTAGGCCCCGGCACCCAGACAGAGGAGAGAGGTCTCGTAACAGAGAATCTGGCCTTATGTCAGCGCAGAATCAGTCTTCATGTCATAGCAGAGAATCAGGCTTCACGTCACCAACCACTGGAACAGGCCACTGTCACATATTTAGGCCCAGGCACCCAGGCAGAGGAGAGAGGTCCCGTAACAGAGAATCTGGCCTTATGTCAGCACAGAATCTGTCTTCATGTCATAGCAGAGAATCAGGCTTCACGTCACCCACCACTGGAACAGGCCACTGTCACATATTTAGGCCCCGGCACCCAGACAGAGGAGAGAGGTCCCGTAACAAAGAATCTGGCCTTATGTCAGCGCAGAATCAGTCTTCATGTCATAGCAGAGAATCAGGCTTCACGTCACCCACCACTGGAACAGGCCACTGTCACATATTTAGGCCCTGGCACCCAGGCAGATGAGAGAGGTCCCATAACAGAGAATCTGGCCTTATGTCAGCACAGAATCTATCTTCATGTCATAGCAGAGAATCAGGCTTCACGTCACCCACCACTGGAACAGGCCACTGTCACATATTTAGGCCCCGGCACCCAGACAGAGGAGAGAGGTCCCGTAACAGAGAATCTAACCTTATGTCAGCGCAGAATCAGTCTTCATGTCATAGCAGAGAATCAGGCTTCACGTCACCCACCACTGGAACAGGCCACTGTCACATATTTAGGCCCCGGCACCCAGAGGAGAGAGGTCCCGTAACAGAGAATCTGGCCTTATGTCAGCGCAGAATCAGTCTTCATGTCATAGCACAGAATCAGGCTTCACGTCACCCACCACTGGAACAGGCCACTGTCACATATTTAGGCCCTGGCACCCAGGCAGATGAGAGAGGTCCCATAACAGAGAATCTGGCCTTATGTCAGCACAGAATCTGTCTTCATGTCATAGCAGAGAATCAGGCTTCACGTCACCCACCACTGGAACAGGCCACTGTCACATATTTAGGCCCCGGCACCCAGACAGAGGAGAGAGGTCCCGTAACAGAGAATCTGGCCTTATGTCAGAACAGAATCTGTCTTCATGTCATAGCAGAGAATCAGGCTTCACGTCACCCACCACTGGAACAGGCCACTGTCACATATTTAGGCCCCGGCACCCAGACAGAGGAAAGAGGTCCCGTAACAGAGAATATGGCCTTATGTCAGCACAGAATCAGTCTTCATGTCATAGCAGAGAATCAGGCTTCACGTCACCCACCACTGGAACAGGCCACTGTCACATATTTAGGCCCCGGCACCCAGACAGAGGAGAGAGGTCCCGTAACAGAGAATCTGGCCTTATGTCAGCACAGAATCTGTCTTCATGTCATAGCAGAGAATCCGGCTTCACGTCACCCACCACTGGAACAGGCCACTGTCACATATTTAGGCCCAGGCACCCAGGCAGAGGAGAGAGGTCCCGTAACAGAGAATCTGGCCTTATGTCAGCACAGAATCTGTCTTCTTGTCATAGCAGAGAATCAGGCTTCATGTCACCCACCACTGGAACTGGCCACTGTCACATATTTAGGCCCCGGCACCCAGACAGAGTAGAGAGGTCCCGTAACAGAGAATCTGGCCTTATGTCAGCGCAGAATCAGTCTTCATGTCATAGCAGAGAATCAGGCTTCACGTCACCCACCACTAGAACAGGCCACTGTCACATATTTAGGCCCAGGCAGAGGAGAAGGGTCCCGTAACAGAGAATCTGGCCTTATGTCAGCACAGAATCTGTCTTCATGTCATAGCAGAGAATCAGGCTTCACGTCACCCACCACTGGAACAGGCCACTGTCACATATTTAGGCCCCGGCACCCAGACAGAGGAGAGAGGTCCCGTAACAGAGAATCTGGCCTTATGTCAGCGCAGAATCAGTCTTCATGTCATAGCACAGAATCAGGCTTCATGTCACCCACCACTGGAACAGGCCACTGTCACATATTTAGGCCCAGGCACCCAGGCAAAGAAGAGAGGTCCCGTAACAGAGAATCTGGCCTTATGTCAGCACAGAATCTGTCTTCATGTCATAGCAGAGAATCAGGCTTCACGTCACCCACCACTGGAACAGGCCACTGTCACATATTTAGGCCCCGGCACCCAGACAGAGGAGAGAGGTCCAGTAACAGAGAATCTGGCCTTATGTCAGCACAGAATCTGTCTTCATGTCATAGCAGAGAATCAGGCTTCACGTCACCCACCACTGGAACAGGCCACTGTCACACATTTAGGCCCCGGCACCCAGGCAGAGGAGAGAGGTCCCGTAACAGAGAATCTGGCCTTATGTCAGCACAGAATCTGTCTTCATGTCATAGCAGAGAATCAGGATTCACGTCACCCACCACTGGAACAGGCCACTGTCACATATTTAGGCCCCGGCACCCAGACAGAGAAGATAGGTCTTCTAACAGAGAATCTGGCCTTATGTCAGCGCAGAATCAGTCTTCATGTCATAGCAGAGAATCAGGCTTCACGTCACCCACCACTGGAACAGGCCACTGTCACATATTTAGGCCCCGGCACCCAGACAGAGGAGAGAGGTCCCGTAACAGAGAATCTGGCCTTATGTCAGCGCAGAATCAGTCTTCATGTCATAGCAGAGAATCAGGCTTCACGTCACCCACCACTGGAACAGGCCACTGTCACATATTTAGGCCCAGGCACCCAGGCAGAGGAGAGAGGTCCCATAACAGAGAATCTGGCCTTATGTCAGCACAGAATCAGTCTTCATGTCATAGCAGAGAATCAGGCTTCACGTCACCCACCACTGGAACAGGCCACTGTCACATATTTAGGCCCCGGCACCCAGACAGAGGAGAGAGGTCTCGTAACAGAGAATCTGGCCTTATGTCAGCGCAGAATCAGTCTTCATGTCATAGCAGAGAATCAGGCTTCACGTCACCAACCACTGGAACAGGCCACTGTCACATATTTAGGCCCAGGCACCCAGGCAGAGGAGAGAGGTCCCGTAACAGAGAATCTGGCCTTATGTCAGCACAGAATCTGTCTTCATGTCATAGCAGAGAATCAGGCTTCACGTCACCCACCACTGGAACAGGCCACTGTCACATATTTAGGCCCCGGCACCCAGACAGAGGAGAGAGGTCCCGTAACAGAGAATCTAACCTTATGTCAGCGCAGAATCAGTCTTCATGTCATAGCAGAGAATCAGGCTTCACGTCACCCACCACTGGAACAGGCCACTGTCACATATTTAGGCCCCGGCACCCAGAGGAGAGAGGTCCCGTAACAGAGAATCTGGCCTTATGTCAGCGCAGAATCAGTCTTCATGTCATAGCACAGAATCAGGCTTCACGTCACCCACCACTGGAACAGGCCACTGTCACATATTTAGGCCCTGGCACCCAGGCAGATGAGAGAGGTCCCATAACAGAGAATCTGGCCTTATGTCAGCACAGAATCTGTCTTCATGTCATAGCAGAGAATCAGGCTTCACGTCACCCACCACTGGAACAGGCCACTGTCACATATTTAGGCCCCGGCACCCAGACAGAGGAGAGAGGTCCCGTAACAGAGAATCTGGCCTTATGTCAGAACAGAATCTGTCTTCATGTCATAGCAGAGAATCAGGCTTCACGTCACCCACCACTGGAACAGGCCACTGTCACATATTTAGGCCCCGGCACCCAGACAGAGGAAAGAGGTCCCGTAACAGAGAATATGGCCTTATGTCAGCACAGAATCAGTCTTCATGTCATAGCAGAGAATCAGGCTTCACGTCACCCACCACTGGAACAGGCCACTGTCACATATTTAGGCCCCGGCACCCAGACAGAGGAGAGAGGTCCCGTAACAGAGAATCTGGCCTTATGTCAGCACAGAATCTGTCTTCATGTCATAGCAGAGAATCCGGCTTCACGTCACCCACCACTGGAACAGGCCACTGTCACATATTTAGGCCCAGGCACCCAGGCAGAGGAGAGAGGTCCCGTAACAGAGAATCTGGCCTTATGTCAGCACAGAATCTGTCTTCTTGTCATAGCAGAGAATCAGGCTTCATGTCACCCACCACTGGAACTGGCCACTGTCACATATTTAGGCCCCGGCACCCAGACAGAGTAGAGAGGTCCCGTAACAGAGAATCTGGCCTTATGTCAGCGCAGAATCAGTCTTCATGTCATAGCAGAGAATCAGGCTTCACGTCACCCACCACTAGAACAGGCCACTGTCACATATTTAGGCCCAGGCAGAGGAGAAGGGTCCCGTAACAGAGAATCTGGCCTTATGTCAGCACAGAATCTGTCTTCATGTCATAGCAGAGAATCAGGCTTCACGTCACCCACCACTGGAACAGGCCACTGTCACATATTTAGGCCCCGGCACCCAGACAGAGGAGAGAGGTCCCGTAACAGAGAATCTGGCCTTATGTCAGCGCAGAATCAGTCTTCATGTCATAGCACAGAATCAGGCTTCATGTCACCCACCACTGGAACAGGCCACTGTCACATATTTAGGCCCAGGCACCCAGGCAAAGAAGAGAGGTCCCGTAACAGAGAATCTGGCCTTATGTCAGCACAGAATCTGTCTTCATGTCATAGCAGAGAATCAGGCTTCACGTCACCCACCACTGGAACAGGCCACTGTCACATATTTAGGCCCCGGCACCCAGACAGAGGAGAGAGGTCCAGTAACAGAGAATCTGGCCTTATGTCAGCACAGAATCTGTCTTCATGTCATAGCAGAGAATCAGGCTTCACGTCACCCACCACTGGAACAGGCCACTGTCACACATTTAGGCCCCGGCACCCAGGCAGAGGAGAGAGGTCCCGTAACAGAGAATCTGGCCTTATGTCAGCACAGAATCTGTCTTCATGTCATAGCAGAGAATCAGGATTCACGTCACCCACCACTGGAACAGGCCACTGTCACATATTTAGGCCCCGGCACCCAGACAGAGAAGATAGGTCTTCTAACAGAGAATCTGGCCTTATGTCAGCGCAGAATCAGTCTTCATGTCATAGCAGAGAATCAGGCTTCACGTCACCCACCACTGGAACAGGCCACTGTCACATATTTAGGCCCCGGCACCCAGACAGAGGAGAGAGGTCCCGTAACAGAGAATCTGGCCTTATGTCAGCGCAGAATCAGTCTTCATGTCATAGCAGAGAATCAGGCTTCACGTCACCCACCACTGGAACAGGCCACTGTCACATATTTAGGCCCAGGCACCCAGGCAGAGGAGAGAGGTCCCATAACAGAGAATCTGGCCTTATGTCAGCACAGAATCAGTCTTCATGTCATAGCAGAGAATCAGGCTTCACGTCACCCACCACTGGAACAGGCCACTGTCACATATTTAGGCCCCGGCACCCAGACAGAGGAGAGAGGTCTCGTAACAGAGAATCTGGCCTTATGTCAGCGCAGAATCAGTCTTCATGTCATAGCAGAGAATCAGGCTTCACGTCACCAACCACTGGAACAGGCCACTGTCACATATTTAGGCCCAGGCACCCAGGCAGAGGAGAGAGGTCCCGTAACAGAGAATCTGGCCTTATGTCAGCACAGAATCTGTCTTCATGTCATAGCAGAGAATCAGGCTTCACGTCACCCACCACTGGAACAGGCCACTGTCACATATTTAGGCCCCGGCACCCAGACAGAAGAGAGAGGTCCCGTAACAAAGAATCTGGCCTTATGTCAGCGCAGAATCAGTCTTCATGTCATAGCAGAGAATCAGGCTTCACGTCACCCACCACTGGAACAGGCCACTGTCACATATTTAGGCCCTGGCACCCAGGCAGATGAGAGAGGTCCCATAACAGAGAATCTGGCCTTATGTCAGCACAGAATCTATCTTCATGTCATAGCAGAGAATCAGGCTTCACGTCACCCACCACTGGAACAGGCCACTGTCACATATTTAGGCCCCGGCACCCAGACAGAGGAGAGAGGTCCCGTAACAGAGAATCTGGCCTTATGTCAGCACAGAATCTGTCTTCATGTCATAGCAGAGAATCAGGCTTCACGTCACCCACCACTGGAACAGGCCCCTGTCACATATTTAGGCCTTGGCACCCAGACAGAGGAGAGAGGTCCCGTAACAGAGAATCTGGCCTTATGTCAGCACAGAATCTGTCTTCATGTCATAGCAGAGAATCAGGCTTCACGTCACCCACCACTAGAACAGGCCACTGTCACATATTTAGGCCCCGGCACCCAGACAGAGGAGAGAGGTCCCGTAACAGAGAATCTGGCCTTATGTCAGCACAGAATCTGTCTTCATGTCATAGCAGAGAATCAGGCTTCACGTCACCCACCACTGGAACAGGCCACTGTCACACATTTAGGCCCCGGCACCCAGGCAGAGGAGAGAGGTCCCGTAACAGAGAATCTGGCCTTATGTCAGCACAGAATCTGTCTTCATGTCATAGCAGAGAATCAGGCTTCACGTCACCCACAACTGGAACAGGCCACTGTCACATATTTAGGCCCCGGCACCCAGACAGAGGAGAGAGGTCCCCTAACAGAGAATCTGGCCTTATGTCAGCCCAGAATCAGTCTTCATGTCATAGCAGAGAATCAGGCTTCACGTCACCCACCACTGGAACAGGGCACTGTCACATATTTAGGCCCCAGCACCCAGACAGAGGAGAGAGGTCCCGTAACAGAGAATCTGGCCTTATGTCAGCGCAGAATCAGTCTTCAAGTCATAGCAGAGAATCAGGCTTCACGTCACCCACCACTGGAACAGGCCACTGTCACATATTTAGGCCCAGGCACCCAGGCAGAGGAGAGAGGTCCCGTAACAGAGAATCTGGCCTTATGTCAGCACAGAATCAGTCTTCATGTCATAGCAGAGAATCAGGCTTCACGTCACCCACCACTGGAACAGGCCACTGTCACATATTTAGGCCCCGGCACCCAGACAGAGGAGAGAGGTCCCGTAACAGAGAATCTAACCTTATGTCAGCGCAGAATCAGTCTTCATGTCATAGCAGAGAATCAGGCTTCACGTCACCCACCACTGGAACAGGCCACTGTCACATATTTAGGCCCAGGCACCCAGGCAGAGGAGAGAGGTCCCGTAACAGAGAATCTGGCCTTATGTCAGCATAGAATCTGTCTTCATGTCATAGCAGAGAATCAGGCTTCACGTCACCCACCACTGGAACAGGCCACTGTCACATATTTAGGCCCCGGAACCCAGACAGAGGAGAGAGGTCCCGTAACAGAGAATCTGGCCTTATGTCAGCGCAGAATCAGTCTTCATGTCATAGCAGAGAATCAGGCTTCACGTCACCCACCACTGGAACAGGCCACTGTCACATATTTAGGCCCAGGCACCCAGGCAGAGGAGAGAGGTCCCGTAACAGAGAATCTGGCCTTATGTCAGCATAGAATCTGTCTTCATGTCATAGCAGAGAATCAGGCTTCACGTCACCCACCACTGGAACAGGCCACTGTCACATATTTAGGCCCCGGAACCCAGACAGAGGAGAGAGGTCCCGTAACAGAGAATCTGGCCTTATGTCAGCGCAGAATCAGTCTTCATGTCATAGCAGAGAATCAGGCTTCACGTCACCCACCACTGGAACAGGCCACTGTCACATATTTAGGCCCAGGCACACAGGCAGAGGAGAGAGGTCCCGTAACAGAGAATCTGGCCTTATGTCAACATAGAATCTGTCTTCATGTCATAGCAGAGAATCAGGCTTCACGTCACCCACCACTGGAACAGGCCACTGTCACATATTTAGACCCCGGCACCCAGGCAGAGGAGAGAGGTCCCGTAACAGAGAATCTGGCCTTATGTCAGCACAGAATCTGTCTTCATGTCATAGCAGAGAATCAGGCTTCACGTCACCCACCACTGGAACAGGCCACTGTCACATATTTAGGCCCCGGCACCCAGGCAGAGGAGAGAGGTCCCGTAACAGAGAATCTGGCCTTATGTCAGCACAGAATCTGTCTTCATGTCATAGCAGAGAATCAGGCTTCACGTCACCCACCACTGGAACAGGCCACTGTCACATATTTAGGCCCAGGCACCCAGGCAGAGGAGAGAGGTCCCGTAACAGAGAATCTGGCCTTATGTCAGCACAGAATCAGTCTTCATGTCATTGCAGAGAATCAGGCTTCACGTCACCCACCACTGGAACAGGCCACTGTCACATATTTAGGCCCCGGCACCCAGACAGAGGAGAGAGGTCCCGTAACAGAGAATCTGGCCTTATGTCAGCGCAGAATCAGTCTTTATGTCATAGCAGAGAATCAGGCTTCACGTCACCCACCACTGGAACAGGCCACTGTCACATATTTAGGCCCCGGCACCCAGACAGAGGAGAGAGGTCCCGTAACAGAGAATCTGGCCTTATGTCAGCGCAGAATCAGTCTTCATGTCATAGCAGAGAATCAGGCTTCACGTCACCCACCACTGGAACAGGCCACTGTCACATATTTAGGCCCAGCCACCCAGGCAGAGGAGAGAGGTCCCGTAACAGAGAATCTGGCCTTATGTCAGCACAGAATCAGTCTTCATGTCATAGCAGAGAATCAGGCTTCACGTCATTCACCACTGGAACAGGCCACTGTCACATATTTAGGCCCCGGCACCCAGAGAGAGGAGAGAGGTCCCGTAACAGAGAATCTGGCCTTATGTCAGCGCAGAATCAGTCTTCATGTCATAGCAGAGAATCAGGCTTCACGTCACCCACCACTGGAACAGGCCACTGTCACATATTTAGGCCCAGGCACCCAGGCAGAGGAGAGAGGTCCCATAACAGAGAATCTGGCCTTATGTCAGCACAGAATCAGTCTTCATGTCATAGCAGAGAATCAGGCTTCACGTCACCCACCACTGGAACAGGCCACTGTCACATATTTAGGCCCCGGCACCCAGACAGAGGAGAGAGGTCTCGTAACAGAGAATCTGGCCTTATGTCAGCGCAGAATCAGTCTTCATGTCATAGCAGAGAATCAGGCTTCACGTCACCAACCACTGGAACAGGCCACTGTCACATATTTAGGCCCAGGCACCCAGGCAGAGGAGAGAGGTCCCGTAACAGAGAATCTGGCCTTATGTCAGCACAGAATCTGTCTTCATGTCATAGCAGAGAATCAGGCTTCACGTCACCCACCACTGGAACAGGCCACTGTCACATATTTAGGCCCCGGCACCCAGACAGAGGAGAGAGGTCCCGTAACAAAGAATCTGGCCTTATGTCAGCGCAGAATCAGTCTTCATGTCATAGCAGAGAATCAGGCTTCACGTCACCCACCACTGGAACAGGCCACTGTCACATATTTAGGCCCTGGCACCCAGGCAGATGAGAGAGGTCCCATAACAGAGAATCTGGCCTTATGTCAGCACAGAATCTATCTTCATGTCATAGCAGAGAATCAGGCTTCACGTCACCCACCACTGGAACAGGCCACTGTCACATATTTAGGCCCCGGCACCCAGACAGAGGAGAGAGGTCCCGTAACAGAGAATCTGGCCTTATGTCAGCACAGAATCTGTCTTCATGTCATAGCAGAGAATCAGGCTTCACGTCACCCACCACTGGAACAGGCCCCTGTCACATATTTAGGCCTTGGCACCCAGACAGAGGAGAGAGGTCCCGTAACAGAGAATCTGGCCTTATGTCAGCACAGAATCTGTCTTCATGTCATAGCAGAGAATCAGGCTTCACGTCACCCACCACTAGAACAGGCCACTGTCACATATTTAGGCCCCGGCACCCAGAGAGAGGAGAGAGGTCCCGTAACAGAGAATCTGGCCTTATGTCAGCACAGAATCTGTCTTCATGTCATAGCAGAGAATCAGGCTTCACGTCACCCACCACTGGAACAGGCCACTGTCACACATTTAGGCCCCGGCACCCAGGCAGAGGAGAGAGGTCCCGTAACAGAGAATCTGGCCTTATGTCAGCACAGAATCTGTCTTCATGTCATAGCAGAGAATCAGGCTTCACGTCACCCACAACTGGAACAGGCCACTGTCACATATTTAGGCCCCGGCACCCAGACAGAGGAGAGAGGTCCCCTAACAGAGAATCTGGCCTTATGTCAGCCCAGAATCAGTCTTCATGTCATAGCAGAGAATCAGGCTTCACGTCACCCACCACTGGAACAGGGCACTGTCACATATTTAGGCCCCAGCACCCAGACAGAGGAGAGAGGTCCCGTAACAGAGAATCTGGCCTTATGTCAGCGCAGAATCAGTCTTCAAGTCATAGCAGAGAATCAGGCTTCACGTCACCCACCACTGGAACAGGCCACTGTCACATATTTAGGCCCCGGCACCCAGACAGAGGAGAGAGGTCCCGTAACAGAGAATCTAACCTTATGTCAGCGCAGAATCAGTCTTCATGTCATAGCAGAGAATCAGGCTTCACGTCACCCACCACTGGAACAGGCCACTGTCACATATTTAGGCCCAGGCACCCAGGCAGAGGAGAGAGGTCCCGTAACAGAGAATCTGGCCTTATGTCAGCATAGAATCTGTCTTCATGTCATAGCAGAGAATCAGGCTTCACGTCACCCACCACTGGAACAGGCCACTGTCACATATTTAGGCCCCGGAACCCAGACAGAGGAGAGAGGTCCCGTAACAGAGAATCTGGCCTTATGTCAGCGCAGAATCAGTCTTCATGTCATAGCAGAGAATCAGGCTTCACGTCACCCACCACTGGAACAGGCCACTGTCACATATTTAGGCCCAGGCACACAGGCAGAGGAGAGAGGTCCCGTAACAGAGAATCTGGCCTTATGTCAACATAGAATCTGTCTTCATGTCATAGCAGAGAATCAGGCTTCACGTCACCCACCACTGGAACAGGCCACTGTCACATATTTAGACCCCGGCACCCAGACAGAGGAGAGAGGTCCCGTAACAGAGAATCTGGCCTCATGTCAACGCAGAATCAGTCTTCATGTCATAGCAGAGAATCAGGCTTCACGTCACCCACCACTGGAACAGGCCACTGTCACATATTTAGGCCCAGGCACCCAGGCAGAGGAGAGAGGTCCCGTAACAGAGAATCTGGCCTTATGTCAGCACAGAATCTGTCTTCATGTCATAGCAGAGAATCAGGCTTCACGTCACCCACCACTGGAACAGGCCACTGTCACATATTTAGGCCCCGGCACCCAGACAGAGGAGAGAGGTCCCGTAACAGAGAATCTGGCCTTATGTCAGCGCAGAATCAGTCTTCATGTCATAGCAGAGAATCAGGCTTCACGTCACCCACCACTGGAACAGGCCACTGTCACATATTTAGGCCCAGGCACCCAGGCAGAGGAGAGAGGTCCCGTAACAGAGAATCTGGCCTTATGTCAGCACAGAATCAGTCTTCATGTCATTGCAGAGAATCAGGCTTCACGTCACCCACCACTGGAACAGGCCACTGTCACATATTTAGGCCCCGGCACCCAGACAGAGGAGAGAGGTCCCGTAACAGAGAATCTGGCCTTATGTCAGCGCAGAATCAGTCTTTATGTCATAGCAGAGAATCAGGCTTCACGTCACCCACCACTGGAACAGGCCACTGTCACATATTTAGGCCCCGGAACCCAGACAGAGGAGAGAGGTCCCGTAACAGAGAATCTGGCCTTATGTCAGCGCAGAATCAGTCTTCATGTCATAGCAGAGAATCAGGCTTCACGTCACCCACCACTGGAACAGGCCACTGTCACATATTTAGGCCCAGGCACACAGGCAGAGGAGAGAGGTCCCGTAACAGAGAATCTGGCCTTATGTCAACATAGAATCTGTCTTCATGTCATAGCAGAGAATCAGGCTTCACGTCACCCACCACTGGAACAGGCCACTGTCACATATTTAGACCCCGGCACCCAGACAGAGGAGAGAGGTCCCGTAACAGAGAATCTGGCCTTATGTCAACGCAGAATCAGTCTTCATGTCATAGCAGAGAATCAGGCTTCACGTCACCCACCACTGGAACAGGCCACTGTCACATATTTAGGCCCAGGCACCCAGGCAGAGGAGAGAGGTCCCGTAACAGAGAATCTGGCCTTATGTCAGCACAGAATCTGTCTTCATGTCATAGCAGAGAATCAGGCTTCACGTCACCCACCACTGGAACAGGCCACTGTCACATATTTAGGCCCCGGCACCCAGACAGAGGAGAGAGGTCCCGTAACAGAGAATCTGGCCTTATGTCAGCGCAGAATCAGTCTTCATGTCATAGCAGAGAATCAGGCTTCACGTCACCCACCACTGGAACAGGCCACTGTCACATATTTAGGCCCAGGCACCCAGGCAGAGGAGAGAGGTCCCGTAACAGAGAATCTGGCCTTATGTCAGCACAGAATCAGTCTTCATGTCATTGCAGAGAATCAGGCTTCACGTCACCCACCACTGGAACAGGCCACTGTCACATATTTAGGCCCCGGCACCCAGACAGAGGAGAGAGGTCCCGTAACAGAGAATCTGGCCTTATGTCAGCGCAGAATCAGTCTTTATGTCATAGCAGAGAATCAGGCTTCACGTCACCCACCACTGGAACAGGCCACTGTCACATATTTAGGCCCCGGCACCCAGACAGAGGAGAGAGGTCCCGTAACAGAGAATCTGGCCTTATGTCAGCGCAGAATCAGTCTTCATGTCATAGCAGAGAATCAGGCTTCACGTCACCCACCACTGGAACAGGCCACTGTCACATATTTAGGCCCAGCCACCCAGGCAGAGGAGAGAGGTCCCGTAACAGAGAATCTGGCCTTATGTCAGCACAGAATCAGTCTTCATGTCATAGCAGAGAATCAGGCTTCACGTCATTCACCACTGGAACAGGCCACTGTCACATATTTAGGCCCCGGCACCCAGAGAGAGGAGAGAGGTCCCGTAACAGAGAATCTGGCCTTATGTCAGCGCAGAATCAGTCTTCATGTCATAGCAGAGAATCAGGCTTCACGTCACCCACCACTGGAACAGGCCACTGTCACATATTTAGGCCCAGGCACCCAGGCAGAGGAGAGAGGTCCCATAACAGAGAATCTGGCCTTATGTCAGCACAGAATCAGTCTTCATGTCATAGCAGAGAATCAGGCTTCACGTCACCCACCACTGGAACAGGCCACTGTCACATATTTAGGCCCCGGCACCCAGACAGAGGAGAGAGGTCTCGTAACAGAGAATCTGGCCTTATGTCAGCGCAGAATCAGTCTTCATGTCATAGCAGAGAATCAGGCTTCACGTCACCAACCACTGGAACAGGCCACTGTCACATATTTAGGCCCAGGCACCCAGGCAGAGGAGAGAGGTCCCGTAACAGAGAATCTGGCCTTATGTCAGCACAGAATCTGTCTTCATGTCATAGCAGAGAATCAGGCTTCACGTCACCCACCACTGGAACAGGCCACTGTCACATATTTAGGCCCCGGCACCCAGACAGAGGAGAGAGGTCCCGTAACAAAGAATCTGGCCTTATGTCAGCGCAGAATCAGTCTTCATGTCATAGCAGAGAATCAGGCTTCACGTCACCCACCACTGGAACAGGCCACTGTCACATATTTAGGCCCTGGCACCCAGGCAGATGAGAGAGGTCCCATAACAGAGAATCTGGCCTTATGTCAGCACAGAATCTATCTTCATGTCATAGCAGAGAATCAGGCTTCACGTCACCCACCACTGGAACAGGCCACTGTCACATATTTAGGCCCCGGCACCCAGACAGAGGAGAGAGGTCCCGTAACAGAGAATCTGGCCTTATGTCAGCACAGAATCTGTCTTCATGTCATAGCAGAGAATCAGGCTTCACGTCACCCACCACTGGAACAGGCCCCTGTCACATATTTAGGCCTTGGCACCCAGACAGAGGAGAGAGGTCCCGTAACAGAGAATCTGGCCTTATGTCAGCACAGAATCTGTCTTCATGTCATAGCAGAGAATCAGGCTTCACGTCACCCACCACTAGAACAGGCCACTGTCACATATTTAGGCCCCGGCACCCAGAGAGAGGAGAGAGGTCCCGTAACAGAGAATCTGGCCTTATGTCAGCACAGAATCTGTCTTCATGTCATAGCAGAGAATCAGGCTTCACGTCACCCACCACTGGAACAGGCCACTGTCACACATTTAGGCCCCGGCACCCAGGCAGAGGAGAGAGGTCCCGTAACAGAGAATCTGGCCTTATGTCAGCACAGAATCTGTCTTCATGTCATAGCAGAGAATCAGGCTTCACGTCACCCACAACTGGAACAGGCCACTGTCACATATTTAGGCCCCGGCACCCAGACAGAGGAGAGAGGTCCCCTAACAGAGAATCTGGCCTTATGTCAGCCCAGAATCAGTCTTCATGTCATAGCAGAGAATCAGGCTTCACGTCACCCACCACTGGAACAGGGCACTGTCACATATTTAGGCCCCAGCACCCAGACAGAGGAGAGAGGTCCCGTAACAGAGAATCTGGCCTTATGTCAGCGCAGAATCAGTCTTCAAGTCATAGCAGAGAATCAGGCTTCACGTCACCCACCACTGGAACAGGCCACTGTCACATATTTAGGCCCAGGCACCCAGGCAGAGGAGAGAGGTCCCGTAACAGAGAATCTGGCCTTAAGTCAGCCCAGAATCAGTCTTCATGTCATAGCAGAGAATCAGGCTTCACGTCACCCACCACTGGAACAGGCCACTGTCACATATTTAGGCCCCGGCACCCAGACAGAGGAGAGAGGTCCCGTAACAGAGAATCTAACCTTATGTCAGCGCAGAATCAGTCTTCATGTCATAGCAGAGAATCAGGCTTCACGTCACCCACCACTGGAACAGGCCACTGTCACATATTTAGGCCCAGGCACCCAGGCAGAGGAGAGAGGTCCCGTAACAGAGAATCTGGCCTTATGTCAGCATAGAATCTGTCTTCATGTCATAGCAGAGAATCAGGCTTCACGTCACCCACCACTGGAACAGGCCACTGTCACATATTTAGGCCCCGGAACCCAGACAGAGGAGAGAGGTCCCGTAACAGAGAATCTGGCCTTATGTCAGCGCAGAATCAGTCTTCATGTCATAGCAGAGAATCAGGCTTCACGTCACCCACCACTGGAACAGGCCACTGTCACATATTTAGGCCCAGGCACACAGGCAGAGGAGAGAGGTCCCGTAACAGAGAATCTGGCCTTATGTCAACATAGAATCTGTCTTCATGTCATAGCAGAGAATCAGGCTTCACGTCACCCACCACTGGAACAGGCCACTGTCACATATTTAGACCCCGGCACCCAGACAGAGGAGAGAGGTCCCGTAACAGAGAATCTGGCCTCATGTCAACGCAGAATCAGTCTTCATGTCATAGCAGAGAATCAGGCTTCACGTCACCCACCACTGGAACAGGCCACTGTCACATATTTAGGCCCAGGCACCCAGGCAGAGGAGAGAGGTCCCGTAACAGAGAATCTGGCCTTATGTCAGCACAGAATCTGTCTTCATGTCATAGCAGAGAATCAGGCTTCACGTCACCCACCACTGGAACAGGCCACTGTCACATATTTAGGCCCCGGCACCCAGACAGAGGAGAGAGGTCCCGTAACAGAGAATCTGGCCTTATGTCAGCGCAGAATCAGTCTTCATGTCATAGCAGAGAATCAGGCTTCACGTCACCCACCACTGGAACAGGCCACTGTCACATATTTAGGCCCAGGCACCCAGGCAGAGGAGAGAGGTCCCGTAACAGAGAATCTGGCCTTATGTCAGCACAGAATCAGTCTTCATGTCATTGCAGAGAATCAGGCTTCACGTCACCCACCACTGGAACAGGCCACTGTCACATATTTAGGCCCCGGCACCCAGACAGAGGAGAGAGGTCCCGTAACAGAGAATCTGGCCTTATGTCAGCGCAGAATCAGTCTTTATGTCATAGCAAAGAATCAGGCTTCACGTCACCCACCACTGGAACAGGCCACTGTCACATATTTAGGCCCCGGCACCCAGACAGAGGAGAGAGGTCCCGTAACAGAGAATCTGGCCTTATGTCAGCGCAGAATCAGTCTTCATGTCATAGCAGAGAATCAGGCTTCACGTCACCCACCACTGGAACAGGCCACTGTCACATATTTAGGCCCAGGCACCCAGGCAGAGGAGAGAGGTCCCGTAACAGAGAATCTGGCCTTATGTCAGCACAGAATCAGTCTTCATGTCATAGCAGAGAATCAGGCTTCACGTCATTCACCACTGGAACAGGCCACTGTCACATATTTAGGCCCTGGCACCCAGAGAGAGGAGAGAGGTCCCGTAACAGAGAATCTGGCGTTATGTCAGCGCAGAATCAGTCTTCATGTCATAGCAGAGAATCAGGCTTCACGTCACCCACCACTGGAACAGGCCACTGTCACATATTTAGGCCCAGGCACCCAGGCAGAGGAGAGAGGTCCCGTAACAGAGAATCTGGCCTTATGTCAGCATAGAATCTGTCTTCATATCATAGCAGAGAATCAGGCTTCACGTCACCCACCAATAGAACAGGCCACTGTCACATATTTAGGCCCCGGCACCCAGACAGAGGAGAGAGGTCCCCTAACAGAGAATCTGGCCTTATGTCAGCGCAGAATCAGTCTTCATGTCATAGCAGAGAATCAGGCTTCACGTCACCCACCACTAGAACAGGCCACTGTCACATATTTAGGCCCCGGCACCCAGACAGAGGAGAGAGGTCCCCTAACAGAGAATCTGGCCTTATGTCAGCGCAGAATCAGTCTTCATGTCATAGCAGAGAATCAGGCTTCACGTCACCCACCACTGGAACAGGCCACTGTCACATATTTAGGCCCCGTCACCCAGACAGAGGAGAGAGGTCCCGTAACAGAGAATCTGGCCTTATGTCAGCATAGAATCTGTCTTCATGTCATAGCAGAGAATCAGGCTTCACGTCACCCACCACTAGAACAGGCCACTGTCACATATTTAGGCCCCGTCACCCAGACAGAGGAGAGAGGTCCCGTAACAGAGAATCTGGCCTTATGTCAGCGCAGAATCAGTCTTCATGTCATAGCAGAGAATCAGGCTTCACGTCACCCACCACTGGAACAGGCCACTGTCACATATTTAGGCCCAGGCACCCAGGCAGAGGAGAGAGGTCCCGTAACAGAGAATCTGGCCTTATGTCAGCATAGAATCAGTCTTCATGTCATAGCAGAGAATCAGGCTTCACGTCACCCACCACTAGAACAGGCCACTGTCACATATTTAGGCCCCGGCACCCAGACAGAGGAGAGAGGTCCCGTAACAGAGAATCTGGCCTTATGTCAGCATAGAATCAGTCTTCATGTCATAGCAGAGAATCAGGCTTCACGTCACCCACCACTAGAACAGGCCACTGTCACATATTTAGGCCCCGGCACCCAGACAGAGGAGAGAGGTCCCGTAACAGAGAATCTGGCCTTATGTCAGCGCAGAATCAGTCTTCATGTCATAGCAGAGAATCAGGCTTCACGTCACCCACCACTGGAACAGGCCACTGTCACATATTTAGGCCCAGGCACCCAGGCAGAGGAGAGAGGTCCCGTAACAGAGAATCTGGTTTTATGTCAGCACAGAATCTGTCTTCATGTCATAGCAGAGAATCAGGCTTCACGTCACCCACCACTGGAACAGGCCACTGTCACATATTTAGGCCCCGGCACCCAGACAGAGGAGAGAGGTCCCGTAACAGAGAATCTGGCCTTATGTCAGCGCAGAATCAGTCTTCATGTCATAGCAGAGAATCAGGCTTCACGTCACCCACCACTGGAACAGGCCACTGTCACATATTTAGGCCCAGGCACCCAGGCAGAGGAGAGAGGTCCCGTAACAGAGAATCTGGCCTTATGTCAGCATAGAATCTGTCTTCATGTCATAGCAGAGAATCAGGCTTCACGTCACCCACCACTAGAACAGGCCACTGTCACATATTTAGGCCCCGGCACCCAGACAGAGGAGAGAGGTCCCGTAACAGAGAATCTGGCCTTATGTCAGCACAGAATCTGTCTTCATGTCATAGCAGAGAATCAGGCTTCACGTCACCCACCACTGGAACAGGCCACTGTCACACATTTAGGCCCCGGCACCCAGGCAGAGGAGAGAGGTCCCGTAACAGAGAATCTGGCCTTATGTCAGCACAGAATCTGTCTTCATGTCATAGCAGAGAATCAGGCTTCACGTCACCCACCACTGGAACAGGCCAATGTCACATATTTAGGCCCCGGCACCCAGACAGAGGAGAGAGGTCCCCTAACAGAGAATCTGGCCTTATGTCAGCGCAGAATCAGTCTTCATGTCATAGCAGAGAATCAGGCTTCACGTCACCCACCACTGGAACAGGCCACTGTCACATATTTAGGCCCCGGCACCCAGACAGAGGAGAGAGGTCCCGTAACAGAGAATCTGGCCTTATGTCAGCGCAGAATCAGTCTTCATGTCATAGCAGAGAATCAGGCTTCACGTCACCCACCACTGGAACAGGCCACTGTCACATATTTAGGCCCAGGCACCCAGGCAGAGGAGAGAGGTCCCGTAACAGAGAATCTGGCCTTATGTCAGCACAGAATCAGTCTTCATGTCATAGCAGAGAATCAGGCTTCACGTCACCCACCACTGGAACAGGCCACTGTCACATATTTAGGCAACCGGCACCGAGACAGAGGAGAGAGGTCCCGTAACAGAGAATCTGGCCTTATGTCAGCGCAGAATCAGTCTTCATGTCATAGCAGAGAATCAGGCTTCACGTCACCCACCACTGGAACAGGCCACTGTCACATATTTAGGCCCAGGCACCCAGGCAGAGGAGAGAGGTCCCGTAACAGAGAATCTGGCCTTATGTCAGCATAGAATCTGTCTTCATGTCATAGCAGAGAATCAGGCTTCACGTCACCCACCACTGGAACAGGCCACTGTCACATATTTAGGCCCCGGCACCCAGACAGAGGAGAGAGGTCCCGTAACAGAGAATCTGGCCTTATGTCAGCGCAGAATCAGTCTTCATGTCATAGCAGAGAATCAGGCTTCACGTCACCCACCACTGGAACAGGCCACTGTCACATATTTAGGCCCAGGCACCCAAGCAGAGGAGAGTGGTCCCGTAACAGAGAATCTGGCCTTATGTCAGCACAGAATCTGTCTTCATGTCATAGCAGAGAATCAGGCTTCACGTCACCCACCACTGGAACAGGCCACTGTCACATATTTAGGCCCCGGCACCCAGACAGAGGAGAGAGGTCCCGTAACAGAGAATCTGGCCTTATGTCAGCACAGAATCTGTCTTCATGTCATAGCAGAGAATCAGGCTTCACGTCACCCACCACTGGAACAGGCCACTGTCACACATTTAGGCCCCGGCACCCAGGCAGAGGAGAGAGGTCCCGTAACAGAGAATCTGGCCTTATGTCAGCACAGAATCTGTCTTCATGTCATAGCAGAGAATCAGGCTTCACGTCACCCACCACTGGAACAGGCCACTGTCACATATTTAGGCCCCGGCACCTAGACAGAGGAGAGAGGTCCCGTAACAGAGAATCTGGCCTTATGTCAGCGCAGAATCAGTCTTCATGTCATAGCAGAGAATCAGGCTTCACGTCACCCACCACTGGAACAGGCCACTGTCACATATTTAGGCCCAGGCACCCAGGCAGAGGAGAGAGGTCCCGTAACAGAGAATCTGGCCTTATGTCAGCACAGAATCTGTCTTCATGTCATAGCAGAGAATCAGGCTTCACGTCACCCAGCACTGGAACAGGCCACTGTCACACATTTAGGCCCCGGCACCCAGACAGAGGAGAGGTTCATTCAACTTTGGGTTGCCCCGCAATATAATGGTAAAATGAAAATAAAAATAGTATTGAATGAGGAAGTGCCCTGGAGTAGAATAATATATTGTTAAGGGGAGGTAGTTAATATCTAATCTGCACAAGGGATGGACAGGTCCTGTGGGATCCATGCCTGGTTCATTTTTATGAACGTCAGCTTGTCCACATTGGCTGTAGACAGGCGGCTGCGTTTGTCTGTAATGACGCCCCCTGCCGTGCTGAATACACTTTCAGACAAAACGCTGGCCGCCGGGCAGGCCAGCACCTCCAAGGCATAAAAGGCTAGCTCTGGCCACGTGGACAATTTGGAGACCCAGAAGTTGAATAGGGTCGAACCATCAGTCAGTACGTGGAGGGGTGTGCACAGGTACTGTTCCACCATGTTAGTGAAATGTTGCCTCCTGCTAACACGTTCCGTATCAGGTGGTGGTGCAGTTAGCTGTGGCGTGGTGACAAAACTTTTCCACATCTCTGCCATGCTAACCCTGCCCTCAGAGGAGCTGGCCGTGACACAGCTGCGTTGGCGACCTCTTGCTCCTCCTCTGCCTTCGCCTTGGGCTTCCACTGGTTCCCCTGTGACATTTGGGAATGCTCTCAGTAGCGCGTCTACCAACGTGCGCTTGTACTCGCGCATCTTCCTATCACGCTCCAGTGTAGGAAGTAAGGTGGGCACATTGTCTTTGTACCGGGGATCCAGCAGGGTGGCAACCCAGTAGTCCGCACACGTTAAAATGTGGGCAACTCTGCTGTCGTTGCGCAGGCACTGCAGCATGTAGTCGCTCATGTGTGCCAGGCTGCCCAGAGGTAAGGACAAGCTGTCCTCTGTGGGAGGCGTATCGTCATCGTCCTGTGTTTCCCCCCAGCCACGCACCAGTGATGGGCCCGAGCTGCTTTGGGTGCCACCCCGCTGTGAACATGCTTTATTCTCATCCTCCTCCACCTCCTCCTCATCCTCGTCCTCCGGTAGTGGGCCCTGTCTGGCCACATTTGTACCTGGCCTCTGCTGTTGCAAAAAACCTCCCTCTGAGTCACTTCGAAGAGACTGGCCTGAAAGTGCTAAAAATTACCCCTCTTCCTCCTGGGCCACCTCCTCTTCCATCATCGCCCTAAGTGTTTTCTCAAGGAGACATAGAAGTGGTATTGTAACGCTGATAACGGCGTCATCGCCACTGGCCATGTTGGTGGAGTACTCGAAACAGCGCAACAGGGCACACAGGTCTCGCATGGAGGCCCAGTCATTGTTGGTGAAGTGGGTCTGATCCGCAGTGCGACTGACCCGTGCGTGCTGCAGCTGAAACTCCACTATGGCCTGCTGCTGCTCGCACAGTCTGTCCAGCATATGCAAGGTGGAGTTCCACCTGGTGGGCACGTCGCATATGAGGCGGTGAGCGGGAAGGCCGAAGTTACGCTGTAGCGCAGACAGGCGAGCAGCAGCAGGGTGTGAACGCCGGAAGCGCGAACAGACGGCCCGCACTTTATGCAGCAGTTCTGACATGTCGGGGTAGTTGCGAATGAACTTCTGCACCACCAAATTCAGCACATGCGCCAGGCAAGGGATGTGCGCCAAACCGGCTAGTCCCAGAGCTGCAACGAGATTTCGCCCATTATCGCACACCACCAGGCCGGGCTTGAGGCTCACCGGCAGCAACCACTCGTTGGTCTGTTGTTCTATACCCCGCCACAACTCCTGTGCGGTGTGGGGCCTGTCCCCCAAACATATGAGTTTCAGAACGGCCTGCTGACGTTTACCCCGGTCTGTGCTGAAGTTGGTGGTGAATGTGTGTGGCTGACTGGATGAGCAGGTGGAAGAAGAGGAGGAGGAAGCTGAGTAGGAGGAGGAGGAGACAGGAGGCAAAGAATGTTGCCCTGCGATCCTTGGCGGCGGAAGGACGTGCGCCAGACAGCTCTCCGCCTGGGGCCCAGCCGCCACTACATTTACCCAGTGTGCAGTTAGGGAGATATAGCGTCCCTGGCCGTGCTTACTGGTCCACGTATCTGTGGTTAGGTGGACCTTGCCACAGATGGCGTTGCGCAGTGCACACTTGATTTTATCGGACACTTGTTTGTGCAGGGAAGGCACGGCTCTCTTGGAGAAGTAGTGGCGGCTGGGAACAACATACTGTGGGACAGCAAGTGACATGAGCTGTTTGAAGCTGTGTGTGTCCACCAGCCTAAATGACAGCATTTCATAGGCCAGTAGTTTAGAAATGCTGGCATTCAGGGCCAGGGATCGAGGGTGGCTAGGTGGGAATTTACGCTTTCTCTCAAATGTTTGTGAGATGGAGAGCTGAACGCTGCCGTGTGACATGGTTGAGATGCTTGGTGACGCAGGTGGTGGTGTTGGTGGTACATCCCATGTTTGCTGGGTGGCAGGTGCCAACGTTCCTCCAGAGGCGGAGGAAGAGGCCGAGGCGGCAGCAGCAGCAGAAGAGGCCGAGGCGGCGGCAGCAGCAGAAGAGGTAGCAGGGGGAGCCTGAGTGAGTTCCTTGTTTTTAAGGTGTTTACTCCACTGCAGTTCATGCTTTGCATGCAGGTGCCTGGTCATGCAGGTTGTGCTAAGGTTCAAAACGTTAATGCCTCGCTTCAGGCTCTGATGGCACAGCGTGCAAACCACTCGGGTCTTGTCGTCAGCACATTGTTTGAAGAAGTGCCATGCCAGGGAACTCCTTGAAGCTGCCTTTGGGGTGCTCGGTCCCAGATGGCGGCGGTCAGTAGCAGGCGGAGTCTCTTGGCGGCGGGTGTTCTGATTTTGCCCACTGCTCCCTCTTTTGCTACACTGTTGGCTCGGTCTCACCACTGCCTCTTCCTCCGAACTGTGAAAGTCTGTGGCACGACCTTCATTCCATGTGGGGTCTAGGACCTCATCGTCCCCTGCATTGTCTTCCACCCAGGCTTGATCCCTGACCTCCTGTTCAGTCTGCACACTGCAGAAAGACGCAGCAGTTGGCACCTGTGTTTCGTCATCATCAGAGACGTGCTGAGGTGGTATTCCCATGTCCTCATCATCAGGAAAAATAAGTGGTTGTGCGTTAGTGCATTCTATCTCTTCCACCCCTGGGTAAGGGCTAGGTGGATGCCCTTGGGAAATGGCAAATTTGGGAATAGTTTTTCAACCCAGAACAAAATGTGTGCTTTTACGGTCACTACAAATAACTTGACCAGCTAAAACAGTACAGATTTGGTTGAATAGAAATGTGAGGCCTGTTTTTTTTTTGCGCTGTGTGGAAGGTATAGGTTTAATCACAGAATTAGACTTGTATCTGCACAGTAGCTTGTGTGTTAAGTTTTTCTGAATGACACTATCAGCACCTTGAATGTAAGATATCCTTTCTGGGATAGATTTCAAGTAGGTCTCATATAGCAGAAACTAGTTATTTTGAGAATGGCAAATTTGGGAATAGTTTTTCAACCCAGAACAAAAACTGTGCTTTTACGGTCACTACAAATAACTTGACCAGCTAAAACAGTACAAATTTGGTTGAATAGAAATGTCAGGTCTATTTTTTAGGCGCTGGGTGACAGGCTCAACTTGCCCCTGATGTAGTATATGGCCAAAAAATAACCACACTATTGATGGTTAAATGCACTTGGGTGACACAGGCTCAGCCTGCACCAGATGTAGTATATGGCCAAAAAATAACCAGACTGTTGATGGTTAAATGCACTTCGGTGACACAGGCTCAGCCTGCAGCTGATGTAGTATATGGCCAAAAAATAACCAGACTGTTGATGGTTAAATGCACTTCGGTGACACGGGCTCAGCCTGCAGCTGATGTAGGATATAGCAAAAAATAACCACACTATTGATGGTTAAATACACTTGGTGATAGCTTGTGCTGGCGCACCACAAGCCACAAAATGGCCGCCGAACACCCCAGAAAAAAGTGATCTAAAAACGCTCTGGGCAGCCTCAAAAAAGTGAGCAAGTCGATATTAGCACTTCAATGATCCACAGCTGCAGATCGATCACAGAATGAAGTCTTTTGGAGGAGTTAATCTGCCTAATCTCGCCCTAACGTCGCAGCAGCAACCTCTCCCTATGCTTGAATCAGCAGAGTGACGTGCAGCGCTACGTGACCCAAGCTTATATAGAGGCTGGGTCACATGCTGCACTGGCCAATCACAGCCATGCCAATAGTAGGCAAGGCTGTGATGGCCTCTTGGGGCAAGTAGTATGACGCTTGTTGATTGGCTGCTTTGCAGCCTTTCAAAAAGCGCCAAGAAAGCGCCGAACACCGAACCCGAACCCGGACTTTTACGAAAATGTTCGGGTTCGGGTCCGTGTCACGGACACCCCAAAATTCGGTACGAACCTGAACTATACAGTTCGGGTTCGCTCATCCCTAGTCATAATCTCAGAATTGGGTCTAATGCAACAGAGGGTTCACTTTTATTAACCTGTTTAATTCCTGAAGCTGTGTTTAGGAGATACGGTCACGGTGTAAGCAGTGTTTAGGAGATATGGTCACGGTGTAAGCAGTGTTTTTACGAGATACGGTCACAGTGTAAGCTGTGTTTAGGAGATACAGTCACAGTGTAAGCAGTGTTTAGGAGACACGGTGACAGTGTAAGCAGAGTTTAGGAGACACGGTGACAGTATAAGCAGTGTTTAGGAGATACGGGGGAGACACAGAGACGGAGATTGCTGAGCTCAGTCTGGTGCTAGCAGCTACAGTGATCAGACGTGCCTGGGTGGAGCTCCTGCATCCCAGCTTGTGCTCCAGGGTGATTCAACAACTTTTCCCCTGTAGAGTCACCTGTCTTCCAGGGAGTTTTAACATCTACTCCCAGTCCAGGCCCTGCCTCTCCCTAGGAAGTTGGTGGGGTCTTGGACTATGGTGTCCAAGACAAGGACCCCTGCTCTCTGGTCAGGGGGGAGCAGGGGGTCCAGGCAACCGACCCTGAGCAGAAGTGGGGTCAAAAATACTGGTGACAACAGCCAGGTCCCCCCTGAAGCCCCAAGAAGGAAAAGTGAAGTCCCTGCGGAGGCTATGGAGGTGTCGTCCCGGTGGGAGGGAGATTCCACCACCACCTACAGCTCCCGGGTAGCAGCCTACCTACAGAAGTATAAGGAGCTGGGGCGACACCTCAAAGCTCTGAGAAATGAGCTAAAGCTAGAAAGGATTAAAGCAAATAATACTTCTAGCAGAAAGAGACTCCCTATAGCGGTGAGGATCAGGGAGCTAAAGGTGGTGATTAAAGCTGCCGAGGTGGAAAAAGAGATGGAGGTCCTGGAGATGGAGACGGGAGGCGGTGTAGTGAGCACAGCTGGGGGCGTGCTTGGGGATGCTCCCGGCGATGCTCCCTTATCTGGGGGCGGAGCTGGGGGTGTGTCCGGGGACGCGCCCAAGCGCCAGTGCACAGTGGCGGCGGGAGTGGCGGAAGCAGGAGAAGCGGGGACTGGTGTGGCTGGGAGCAGTGGTTCTACAACGCACCAGTCCCCCATTAAAGTAAAAAAGATAAAGAATGTTAAGAGGGCCAAAAAGGCTAAGAGATTAAAAGCATGGGTTCGTATCCCCCAGTGCAGTAGCCGAATATATAAAGACCGGGCTTATTGCTGGGGCCTCTGCCTCCTCCTCCGGTGCTGAGTCAAGAGCTGGAGAGGGGGAGGTAATTGTGACCAGCGCCCAATTATTGAGGGAGGCCAGCAGCGATAACAAAGATATGAATACTGTAACGAATGCTGTAATGAATTCCGTAATGGAAGTGTCTGCTGGCCCAGTGGTTTGTTCGCAGGAGACAGCTCCTGGAAAAGGGGTTGCTCCTAGCGGACAAACGTGTGATGTGTCTCTGGCTGCTGGAGCTGGGGGGGCTATGGAGGTGGGGGTTGGTAAGACACCAGTGGCTGGAGTAGCTACTGGTGCGCCTGTTAAACCGGCCGGTGCCTCCGTGGCCTCTCGGGCTTCTGGAGTCAGTGGCCAAAAGAGTGTGGGGGAGTGTGTTAGGGCTGCGGGCCCGGTCTCTGGTGGTGGGGTGAATGCGGGTGGGGCGATCGGCCGCTGACAAAGCGGCTGCGGGCTCCCGTGTGGCCCCTCCGGGGGGACGGGGTGCAGTATCTGCATTAGGCATGGTGGGGGAGGGGGGGCCGGCTCGGCTGCCCCTCCCGCGTCCGTGGCGCCTGGCAGAAGTTATGCCAGTGTGGCTGCGGCCGTGGGGGGGGGAGGGGCTGTCCTCGTTGGCTTCCTCGCTCTCACAGTCCGATGATGGTGACTTGCAGCGACGACTGCTGGAGGCCCTCAAAAAGGGGGAGAGCTCCATCACTGTAGAGGGAAAGAAGGTTGATCTGTCATTCTGGTTCAACAGACATGGCGTAAGGGCTTTCAGAGAGCAGAATGGGGGCGAGACCGCCTGGTCGTCACCTACAGCCGGCCCTGGGGTCAGACGGAATGTGGTCTGTCTCAAGTGGAGTAGCGATGAAGCTTGCCCTACAAGAAAGAGGGTGGCGGAGCTCCTGCTTGGGATGGGTTTCAAGGCGACCGAAATCTTTGCCTTGATCCATCCGTACGGCTCCAAGGAGTTCGACGTCAGCTTTGTCCGGCCGGAGGGGCTGGAGCTCTTCTGGTCCGGTTATGAGCTGGCGAAGAACACGCCGGACTGGGGCGGTTTCCTTGCGAAAGCAATAACCCGTCAGAGTGAGGTCAAGAGAGTGACCGTTTTGACCCGTAACGAGTCGCTCTCTTGTGTTGACATCATGACCTGGCTGGGCAGGTATGGAGAGATCCAGGGGGTTCCATCCAAGAACCTGGATGAGTTTGGCATTTGGTCGGGCGCCTGGACGTTTAACATCAGACCCAAGCGTCTGGGGAGTACGGTTTCCCACATTCCATCATCTGCCTTTATCAGCCGTGACAGGATTTTGGTTTTCTACAGGGGGCAGCCTAAGCTCTGTCACAAGTGCGGCAGCCCCTCACACTTCAGCGCCAGCTGGCAAGTGCAGAAGTGCGCGCTGTGTGGGGGGACCGGTCATCTAGCCGCATCTTGTGGGGAGATTAGATGCAACCTGTGCGGTGAACTCGGTCACCCTTTCAGTCGTTGTCCTCTCTCTGAGGTCAATGCGGCCCGAGCTCACGCAGGAGCGGGCCGGGAGGTCCCTTCGGCTGAGGCGGGTGCTGGTGGAGACAGCAGAGTTCAGGGGTCGGTGAAGAACAAAGATGGTCCGTCCCGGCAGAGGCGGAGGGAGAGGCGCCAGGCGGAGAGGGAGCGGGAGGAACCCCATCCTGGGGTGATGCCTGCCCCTTCCCAAGCGGCTGCCCCTCCTGCATCGGAGACCCTAGGGGACAGGGAGCTGAATGAGGAGAACGAAAGACTGGAGCGTGCCAAAGGGACTCTGTCCTCGCACTATGAAAGCGCCGCAGAGGATAGTGGGACGGAGTCCAAAATAATTAGACGGAAACGCCATACTAAGAAAAGACCTGGCTCGACCAAAGTAGCCAGGGAGGGCCTAACCGACTCCCCTCTGGAGCTCTCCAACCGGTTTCTCACCTTGGATGAGACTTCCGCCTCCTCTTCTTATGGGGAGGAGGTTGAAGGTGGGAGACTGGGGGCGAAAGAGGGAAAGCCTTTAGGAGGCCCCGCGCCCCCCTCTGGTGGGGATGTAAGGTCCTCAGGAGGGGTGGCAACACCGGGCCCTGAGACCAAGGAAGCCAGGGGTGGTGCGCGGGGGGAGGCAGTGGTGACAAATTAGATGGACACCACCGTCTCCCTCAAGAGAGGTCGTGCCGCCTTAGAAGACAGCCGCCATACGATCACTCTGTATGGCGGCACCCGCTCTGCTGACACTGGTGACCATTAATGTCGCCAGCATTAAGTCGGATGCGGCTCGTTTCGCGGCCTTTGATTTTCTCAGCCGAATTGGGGCTGACATTTGAGGCTATTTTCTCGCCCTTAAGGGTCATAGAGGTAGAATTCTCCGATCACTGTCTGATTATGTTTTCTTTGAATATTTCAGAGTCCCCCCAAATGGGAAGAGGTTACTGGAAGCTGAATTCGGGAGTCCTGGAGGAAGCGGGGGTGAGACAATCCTTTGAGGACTTCCTTCAGAGTCAGGTAGCTTTGCTGGATCTCTGTGATACTAAGTCAGAGTGGTGGGAGATATTCAAAGATCGGGCGGCAAAGTTCTTCCGCCAGATCTCGAGCCTAAGGTCCCTGGACAGGTACCGCCTGTATCAGGGTCTGAGGAGGAAACTCGAGCGTCTGGTCTCGACTGGAGGTAGCCGCGAGGATATCTCCAGGGTGAAATCTTTGCTCAAGGGGTGCCAGTATGATAGGCACACGTCTTTGGTTTTTGAGAGGGACTTCGGGAAGTACCGCTCGCCCGACCCTTACAGAAACTGCAAGATTTCAGTGAGTAGTAAGTTGGTGACAGGACTAGTCGATAGTATGGGATCTCTGAACAGGTCCAGATCGGGGATCCTGGAAGTCGTCAGATCCTTCTACTCGTGCCTCTTGGGAAAGAAGGATCTGGATCGGGACAAGATGTCGGCTTTCCTGGCTGACATCGCCCCTGAGTCGGGAGCTCATCTCTCTTTTGACGTTTTGGTGGAAGAGATCAGGAAGGAGGAAGTAATCCTGGCGGTGGAAGGGTTAGCTCTGAAGAAGTCGCCAGGCCCGGATGGCTTAACATCCGAGTTTTATAAGGCCTTTAAGGACTCTTTATGTCCCCTCTTGACTGAGGTATTCAATGAGTGTCTATCCTCGGGCACTCTGCCGAAGTTAATGAGGAGGTCAGCCCTGATCCTTCTGTCAAAGGGTAAAGATCAGAGCCGTATTGAGAACTGGCGTCCCATAGCACTTCTCAATATGGACAGAAAGATTCTGGCCAAGATACTGTTCAATAGGTTGGTGAGATTTGCACCCCAGCTCCTTTCGGTGGCCCAGCATTGCTCGGTTCCAGGCCGCAGTACTTTTAGTGCTGTGCTCGGTGTCCGAGAGGCAGTGGAGCGGAGTAGAGCGGGTCACTGGAAGGGGTACATGCTGTCCTTAGATCAGGCAAAGGCGTTTGATCGGGTGAACCACGAGTACCTCTGGTCGGTCCTTCTGAAGTACGGCCTGCCGAGGGGGTTTGTTGATTTGTAAAGATCTTGTATGCGGTGGCGGAGAGTTTCCCGCTTGTGAACGGTTGGTCTGGCTGCTCTTTCGAGGTTGGGTCTGGCGTTCGTCAGGGTTGTCCTTTGAGCCCGCTTTTATACGTGTTCGCGATCGATCCCTTTCCTAAGAGGATCGATCGTGGTCTGTTGGCGGGAGTCAGGATGGATCCGGCAGCACCGGAAGCCACTCTGAGGGCAGTAGCGTACGCCGATGATGTCACCGTTTTCGTGTCCTCGAGAGGGGAGGCGGAGTACGTGATGTCTGAGGTGGACAGCTACTTGGAGGCATCCGGGTCCATGATCAAGCGGGATAAGTGCGAGAGTCTCTGGCTGGGAGGGGGTGATCCAGTTTTCGATCTCCCGGACACCCTTCCGGGGCCCTAGTCGTCAGCAAAAGTTCTAGGCATCCATTTCGGCCACGGGGATTATCCCACCCAAAATTGGGACGACAGGCTTAAAGGGGTTGTCCAAGTTATGAAAAAAAATAATATAGCACTGAAAATCTGATATATAACTGAGCTAAGCAAGTTTTATGCAAAAAAAAAATATATATTTTTCCTTATTTCCCTGGTTCTTTTCTGGCCCTTTGTTTACTTGCAATAAAAACAATATCTGCCCCTCCCCCTGCACTGCTAAGGGAGTGGATACAAGAGCTGCCCTGAGTGACATGTCTGCCTGCTGGGAGACTCTGCAGCATGTTGTATGTGTAGGACTACAAGTCCCAGCTGTATAATGACACTGCTAAGGGAGTGAATACAAGAGCTGCCCTGAGTGCTGGGAGACTCTGCAGCATGTTGTAAGTGTAGAACTACATGTCCCACCTGTATAATTACACTGCTAATACACACAGGATCTTCCCCCTACCTTCTTGTGTAATGCTCTCTCTAGTATGTCAACTCCAGTGCCCAGAATTGTCTCCTCACTGCCTGCAGAGCTGTGCAGCTGAAGGGGTTAAGAATCCTAGCAGAGAGTAGACGGCAGTGAAGGGGGGGGGGCGTGGCCAGCACAGTGAAGTCTCGTTTACAGGCTTGTAAACAACCTTTATCAGAGCAGGGAGAGAAGCTGACATCACAGGTCATGTGACCCTCAGTGAAATCTGAGAAACCAGTCACTGGAGATAAAGTGGGTGAATTGGAAAGCTGTTACATTTGCTTAGTTAGGAACATAGAAAGAACAAAAAAATAACTCTGATAACCCCTTTAAGATCGCCTCTCAGAAGGTTGACTAGTGGAAGGGTTGGTCTTTGTCCCTCAGGGAAAGGGTGAATCTGATCAAAACTTACCTTCTCCCTTTGCTGATCTATTTGGGCAGTGTGTGTGTCTTGCCAGAGCCTCTCTGGACTCGGGTTTATAGTCTGTTCTTCCAGCTCTTATGGGGGAATAGACTGAACCTGATCAAGAGGGAGGTGACTTACCGCATGAGGAGACTAGGGGAGTTGTCTATGGTTAACCCCGTGGTGTTTCTTGTAAACACCTTTGTTAAAGCGAATTTGGCAAACCTCTGGTTGGAGAGGGAAATCAGGACTCTGTCAAGGAGGTCCCTTGACGAGAGGGTCTTGTTGTCCCACTTTCAAAAGCCCTTGGCCCTCAAGGATTGCCCAAGCTGGGATCTAGACAAGGGGTTACAGTTGCTAAATTCAGCAAGGATCCCCTTGAAGTTTTGGGAGCTTCCATTGGCTGGCCTAGGCTAGCCAGCCTCTCCTATGCGGAGTGGGCCTATGGAGTGTTCAGAGACCTGGGAAGGAGGGACCCGTGCACAGTTTTTCTAGTCAGTATATTGGTTAGGTTCTACACGTGGAATGCACGGTGCTTAGTTTCTACGCGGCAGAAAGTCCTCCCGGTGGACGAGGTTTGTAGGAACATCCTGGGTGATCTGGTGAAGGTGTGTTCTCTTGAGTATGAGAGACTGGGTACCTCTGGAGAGGCTTTGCTTTTGACGTACCGTGAGTCTAGTCATACCGTTCCTGGTGGTGGGCTGATGCTTTCACCTTAGATTTTTGTTTTGTGTATATGTAGAGTTTTGGAAAAAGTCTTGCAAAGACCAAACTTGGGTCTTCGGGTAGTTTTTGTATAGTTGTAAGTTATTTAAAGGGTTTCTGTCGCCCCACAAAACTCTTTTTTTTTTTTTTGGATAGTTATATTCCTTATAGCGCGATATAGGAGAATATAATAGTCTTACTTACTTTCATGCGGCCGATTCTTTAGAAAACGAAGTTTTATAATATGTAAATCAGGGCTCTACCAGCAAGTAGGGCGTCTACTTGCTGGTAGCCGCAGCAGAAAACCGCCCCCCTTGCCGTGTTGATTGACAGGGCCAGCCGTGATCTCCTCCTCCGGCCGGCCCTGTCAGTATTTCAAAAATCGCGCGCCTCTGGTCATTCGGCGCAGGCGCTCTGAGATGAGGAGGCTCGTCTCCTCAGCACTCCCTCAGTGCGCCTGCGCCGATGACGTCTTCTCTTTCGGTGATGTCATCGGCGCAGGCGCACTGAGGGAGTGCTGAGCAGACGAGCCTCCTCATCTCAGAGCGCCTGCGCCGAATGACCAGAGGCGCGCGATTTTTGAAATACTGACAGGGCCGGCCGGAGGAGGAGATCACGGCTGGCCCTGTCAATCAACACGGCGAGGGGGCGGTTTTCTGCTGCGGCTACCAGCAAGTAGACGCCCTACTTGCTGGTAGAGCCCTGATTTACATATTATAAAACTTCGTTTTCTAAAGAATCGGCCGCATGAAAGTAAGTAAGACTATTATATTCTCCTATATCGCGCTATAAGGAATATAACTATCCAAAAAAAAAAAAGGGAGTTTTGTGGGGTGACAGAAACCCTTTAAGTCATGTTGCTTGTTTCTGTTAGAGATAGGGAGAGTTGGGGCCAGTTAGGTTACGGGAGTGAGGTGTTTTATATGAGTGGGGAGGCTGCTTCTAGCCCTGGACTATGCGGACATGAGAGGACATGGGGCGAGTGGCTAGATGTGGGTGGTGGAGGAAGGGCTGGCCTCGGACTATGCGGACATGCTAAAGACATGAGGCGGAGGTCAGCCCTGGGTGAAGGGTGATGGGTTAGGTAGTTGGGGGCTAGGGCTTGGTTAGGCAAAGTAGAATTGGTCTTGTTTTGGTTTTTGTGTATTTTTATATAAAAGGGTGATGGTAAAAAAAAAAAAAAAAACATATATATAAAAAAATATTTATTTATTTATTAGGTTAAGACAAGGTTGTCTGGTTTTAGTTTAGCGAGGGTCGCCTTTATTTACGTTGTCTTATGTTATGACGAGTAGTCTATTTTTCAGTTCTGTTTTGTTATTATGACGAGTTAGTTTTTTTTACAGTCGGGTCGGCCAGGTAAGTTTCAGTTAGGGGTTTGTTGTAGTTGATTTTATAGGTCTGCTAGTTAAGGTATGAATGTGAGTGTGAGTAAGGCTGGGCCAGAGGGGTTATTGTTGAATTGTTGAATTTTAAAGCTATGTTTTGTACTTTTATATAAAATAAAAAGAGTTACAATTATGTAGTTATGTGAGTAAGTGGTTATGTTTGCTAGAGGAGGGAAAGTTGGGATTAGTTAGGTTGGGTGGGTAAGGGAGGGGGGGTGTTTTTTTGTGTCCTTTGTGTTTTGAGTGGGGGAGGCCTGCATCTAGCCCTGGAGTATGCGGACATGGGAGGACATGGGGCGAGGGGCTAGATGTGGGTGGTGAAGGAAGGGCTGGCCTTGGACTATGCGAACATGATAGAGACATGAGGCGGAGGTCAGCCCTGGGTGTCGGGTGATGGGTAAGGTAGTGTGAGTAGGGTTAGAATAGGTTAGGCTAAGTTTGTTTGGTGATTTTTCTATAAACAGGTGACGGGGGAGAGAGAAAATAAAATTATTATATATTTGGCAAATTTGCCTTGTTGTTTGATTTCTTTGGCAAAGGTCGCCTTTATTTCTATATTTATTTATTTAGTTAATTTATTGATTTATTTATGTTTATGTTTGTTATTTTCTGTTTATTATATACTTTGTTGTATATTTTGTTTATGATGAAATTAGTCGTATTTTTGTTTAGGTTTTACAGCTGGGCGGTCAGGTAAGTTTTAGTTTAGGGGCTTATGTTTATATGGTTAGTTATTAAGCTTGGTATGTTGTTGAGGCATGAATGGGAGTATGAATGTAGCTGGGCCAGTGAGGACGTGGTTTTATAAATATTGTTCTGTTTTATAAGTATTGTTCTATTTTGAATTGTAAAGTTCTTGTACTTTTATAATAAAAAGAATTACAAAATTCAGTAAGCGACAGATTTGGTTGCAGATGTGGGGCAGTCCCTCTGGCTGGGGTGCAGTTTCTCATCCTTCTCTGACTGACTAGATGGCTGCAGTTTCGTAGCAAAAAGCATGCCATGGCATAGGAGATCTAGGGAAAAAAAAAGTTTTTTTGTTAAACTAGGGTTGTACACATCTAACACACAGGCCACACGTACTGCACAGCTCCACATCTAACGCACAGCCCACAAATATAATACACTGCCCCCCCCAAATATACTGCACATCCATCCCCCAATATACTGCACAGACACACCCCAATATATTGCGCAGACAACTTCAATATACTGCGCAGACACGTATAATATACTGCGTAGATAGCCCCCCATATACTGCACAGAAAGCACACCAATATACTGCGCAGGCCACTCAAATATACTGCACAGACACACCCAATATACTGCATAGACAGCCCCCCATATACTGCGCAGACAGCCCCCCATATACTGCGCAGACAGCCCCCCATATACTGCGCAGACAGCCCCCCATATACTGCGCAGACAGCCCCCAATATACTGCGCAGACAGCCCCATATACTGCGCAGACAGCCCCCATATACTGCGCAGACAGCCCCCATATACTGCGCAGACAGCCCCCATATACTGCGTAGACAGCCCCCCATATACTGCGTAGACAGCCCGCCATATACTGCGTAGACAGCCCACCATATACTGCGTAGACAAACCCCCATATACTGCGTAGACAGCCCCCCATATACTGCGTAGACAGCCCCCCATATACTGCGTAGACTCCCCACAATAAACTGCGCAGACTCCCCACAATAAACTGCGTAGACCACCCCAAAATATACTGCGCAGACACCCCCCAATATAATGTGCACACCCCACAATATACTGTGCGGACCCCCCCCCCCAATATACTGCGTAGATAGCCCCCATATACTGCGCAGACTTCCTACAATAAACTGCACAGACACCCAAAATATACTGCGTAGACTGCCCCAAAATATACTGCGCAGACACCACACAATATAATGTGCAGACACCACCTATATACTGCACGGACACCCCCCCCCATATACTGCGTAGATAGCCCCCCATATACTGCGCAGACAGCCCCCCATATACTGCGCAGACCCCACAATATACTGCATAGATAGCCCACCATATACTGCACAGACCACCCTATATAATGCACAGACAGCCCCCCATATATATATTTATTTACCAGAAATAATGGCCATCAGATCTCCCTACTCCCACACTGTGCAGACACGGAGATCGGATGGATGTTCTGTAGTTAGCCGCGCTTGCGCACTGGCCCGTAATTTTTTCCTACCTTAAGGCTGGTGAGGCTCTCCGGCGCATGCGCAGTGTCCCGGTGTCCAGCTGAGGTTCTGAACAACTCCGCTGTGAGATTTCCCTAACCCGTCGTTTTGCGCCTGTGCCAGCGCAGCACACTTCCTCACGTTATTTCCGGTGCGACTGGAAGTGACGAGGGTAGGGAAATCTCACGAAGTAGGGAAATGTAACGTTACACCGGCAGGCAGGCATGGCATGGCAGCACCCCGCTTTGTAGCTCACAGCCTGACACCCGGGGCATTGGCCAGCAGGGCTCAATAGGGAGCTGCCTCAGGCCCCCCAGGAGCAACTGGGTGCGGGGCAGCTGCCCCTTTTGCCTCTTGTAAAAGACTGCACTGTACCAACTGGGTGTCCCTGCGGCAGCACCACCCAGGTATACTGTTTACCGTAATGTGTGAAGGCAAATAAATACCTACTGTCTGGATGTAGTGGTGAGGAAAAGAAAACATTTGCCAAATCAATCACAGTGGAGTGGGTGGAGGGAATGCGAACCTGAGCCAACAAGGTGTGTGGATTGGGCACAATTGGGGTGTTAAAACCTGTGGATTCATTAACAGCACATAGGTCATGTACCATCCGATACTGGGTGGGTTTGCTCTTCTCACTTTTCTTTTTCACAAGGTTCAAAAAAGTGTTAAAAGGGGATACAATCTCCCTTCTTTTTTTTTAAAGCCTTGGACTGTTTGAGATATGGCATCTGACTGTGCCATACTCGAGAAACACTTCCTGGGAAGTGAGGCATCAGTTTTCATCTTCACTTCCACAGGAGGGACTGAAAGCTTGCCAACATCAGTGGTCCAGTAGCCCACAGATGTGCCGACATTCCAGCAAGCAGGGCTTCCTTCTCATCTTCTAGGGGTACTAACACAAACATGGACCAGGGAGTTTTATCACTAACGGCCAACAAAGTTCCTGGTCATTGAGGGCACCTGTAAGCTTCAAGATGCTAGTATGTACTTTTGCAAGCAAGTCTCTACCCAGGAGAGAAAATATACTGCGCAGACATCCCCCAATATAATGTGCAGACACCCCCCAATATACTGTGCAGACACCCCCCCCATATACTGCGCAGACAGCCCCCCATATACTGCGCAGACAGCCCCCCATATACTGCGTAGATAGCCCCCCATATACTGCACAGACAGCACCTCATATACTGCGGCTGAGATCCGGCGTGTGCGCAGTTCACTGCCGGCAGGGGCATGCGCACTGCAATGTGGATATACTTACCTTTCTCTTGCTTGGCTTGCCTCTAGTCTCCCTGATTGCTTCCAGTCCGCCGGCCCAGGCGCACAACATGAAGCGATGCAGCTCCCCACAATGGGCATCAAAGTGCGCATGCCCGGGCCGGCGGTGAACTGCGCACGTGCTGGATCTCGGCCGGTACTTGGGATGATGAAACAGCCTTATAGGGCGGGACCAGCAAGAGGCTGGGGAGGGGTAATATGAAAAGAAGGCAGAGCAGCCTGGGCACCTACAACAAGAACCCCGCCCCTGGGCACTTGCAAGCCCTCATTTGCATATAGATAAAACTATGTTTTTTCAGCTGGTGAAAGTCAGAAGAATACAACAAAGGTACCATTGGAATCTTGTGTAGTTGTGCTAGAGCGCCACGTAAGCAGTTTATATTGTCAAATTTTGGTGACAGACATGGGCGTCCGCAGAAATGTTTCCAGGGGGGGGGGGCATAATTTTATTGACATCCATGCTCTGCTTGTTTCTGAGAATGTAATGAAGGGGAGGGGCATATTCATTATCACAAAGTATAATAACGCATGAGCTGTGCAACGTGATGGAAAAGCTAAAATGTATATTATAAGTGCCAGGAATACAAAGTTGTATCCCTGGTTCTATAGCTCCCTCTGCCTCCCCTCTCCCTCCTTGCCCCCTCATATATAATAAAATCGTACTTTTATTCCAGTCTGCAGTCACAGTGTGCAGCACTGCCCTAGGAAGTACCTCTAGCTGCCATATGAGGAGTGGTCAGTGGATGTATTCCTAGGCAGTAATGTAAACACTGGATTTTCTCTGAAAACACAGGGTTTACTGCAAAAAGCTTGAAGGGGCTGATTATACTCACCAGAACTAATATAATAAGTGCCTTTAATCTAAACATTAGTCATACACCCATGATCAAGGCGCTATAACCGAATAAAAAATGTAGAAACTGCAGGGGCAATACTGCCTGGTATATGGACAGCAGAGATGGCATCCTCGGGGCAGTACTGTCAATGGTCATCCTTCACCAGCACCCTGACTGCCACCTGCTTGGCCTGGCTCTCATGGCACTTCACTGCCTGCTGCTTGGCTATCAGTGACTCACCCCACACCTAACACTCAGGGTCAGGGAGTGACTCAGTAGTCACACTGTGACACTGACTGACTGTCACTCACTGATAGCCAAGCAGGTGGCAGTCAGGGGCTTGTGAAGGATGAATTGACCATAGACAGTACTGCCCAAAGGATGCCATATCTGCTGTCCATATAATACCAGGCAGTATTGCCCCTTCATATACCGCCTGGTCACCCCACACCTAACACTCAGGGAGTACTGTCACACTGACTGGTCTGTGACACTGACTGTCATTCACTGTGTTAGTGTCGCTCTTGCTCATTCATTCAGGCT
The DNA here is from genome assembly GCF_905171765.1 of Bufo bufo. Taxonomy (NCBI): domain Eukaryota; kingdom Metazoa; phylum Chordata; class Amphibia; order Anura; family Bufonidae; genus Bufo; species Bufo bufo. The sequence continues at coordinate 286,152,295 of NC_053391.1, forward strand.
GCCTGTGGAGTCCTGAAGCGGCCGGCACACTGCGGGCGGTTCTTCAATGTCTTTCCCGCCCGGAAGGTGGGCGGAGCTTCGTACGGCCGTGCGCGCCCGGCCCTGGTGATTCATCAGGGCGCGTGCATGCTCCTGATAGATACCGCTCCTCACTCTGCGGTGCTGCGCAGTGCAGCAGCTGCAGAGCAGAGGCAGAACTCAGTTCAGTGGCGTAGCGTGGGTTGCCAGCACCCGGGGCAAGCCATGTATTGCGCCCCCCCCCCCCAAACCTGTGGACTCGCCCCTTTTTACAGATAATGTAGTAAATATCACCTGCAGTCCTATGTAACACCACAGATAACTCAGTGATAACTATCTGAGTACAGATAATGTAGTAGATGGGTGTGAGGCCCCAGAATTCAGAACACGCACAGTGTGACCTGAAGTCTGGGGCCAGGATGCGGCAGGGTGGGCCAAATTCTATATCCACCCCCCCCCCCCCAACCCTACCGTTAAACAGATATGTGGATGGACATAACATACATTGCTATGAAATATACAGTATAATACAGCACCACATACCTCATCCATCCAGTGACATCTCCTGTGATGTAGACTTTCCTCAACGTCTTCAGAGATAAAACTGCCATGATACCTTCTTTCAGCTGCGTCTCTACAGAGTTTCACAGAAGTCATTTTTAGATTCCTCACTTTACTATCATCCTCCCCTCCTTGTAACTCAACACTGTTATCCTGCTGCCCCCCAATACTGTGGTAGAGCCAGACAGATAGGAGGACCAGAGTTGAGGCACACTCATATATACTAATATTACAGAGGGGCCATTATATATTATAATAATACAGAAGGGCCATTATACAGGGTGGGCCATTTATATGGATACACCTTAATAAAATGGGATTGGTTGGTGATATTAACTTCCTGTTTGTGGCACATTAGTATATGTGAGGGGGGAAACTTTTCAAGATGGGTGGTGACCATGGCAGACATTTTGAAGTCAGCCATTTTGAATCCAACTTTTGTTTTTTCAATAGGAAGAGGGTCATGTGACACATCAATCTTATTGGGAATTTCACAAGAAAAACAATGGTGTGCTTGCTTTTAACGTAACTTTATTCTTTCATGAGTTATTTACAAGTTTCTGACCACTTATAAAATGTGTTCAATGTGCTGCCCATTGTGTTGGATTGTCAATGCAACCCTTTTCTCCCACTCTTCAAACACTGATAGCAACACCACAGGAGAAATGATAGCACAGGCTTCCAGTATCCGTAGTTTCAGGTGCTGCACATCTCGTATCATCTGAAGGCAATCGTCTATGCTGTGAAGATACGAGATGTGCAGCACCTGAAACTACGGATACTGGAAGCCTGTGCTAGCATTTCTCCTGTGGTGTTGCTATCAGTGTGTGAAGAGTGGGAGAAGAGGGTTGCATTGACAATCCAACACAATGGGCAGCACATTGAACACATTTTATAAGTAGTCAGAAACTTGTAAATAACTCATGAAAGAATAAAGTTACGTTACAACCAAGCAGACCATTGTTTTTCTTGTGAAATTCCCAATAAGTTTGATGTGTCACATGACCCTCTTCCTATTGAAAAAACAAAAGTTGGATTCAAAATGATCGACTTTAAAATGGCCGCCATGGTCACCACCCATCTTGAAAAGTTTCCCCCCTCACATATACTAATGTGCCACAAACAGGAAGTTAATATCACCAACCATTCTCATTTTATTAAGGTGTATCCATATAAATGGCCCACCCTGTATATTATAATAATACACAGGGGGCTATTATATATTATAATAATACACAGGGGGCTAGTATATATTATAATAATACACAGGGGGCTATTATATATTATAATAATACACAGGGGGCTATTATATATTATAATAATACACAGGGGGCTATTATACATTATAATAATACAGAGGGGGCTATTATATAGTATAATAATACAGAGGGGCCATTATATATTATAATAATACAGAGGGGGCTATTATATATACTAATATCACAGAGGGGGCTATTATATATACTAATAATACAGAGGCGGCCATTATATATTCTAATCCGTGTGGAGGGGGCACAGAGGAGGCAAAACCACTGTGTAGGGATGAGCGAATTTCATGTTATAAAATTTGTTTGTGCTTCGTTTGGTGGTAGAAGCAGAATTGCATTATGGATTCCGTTACCATAACGCAATTTTATGGAGAGGACTCCCCTGCATAACGGAAACTGGACGGATCCATTATGCAGCCCATAGACTTCTATTATGACGGAAGGAATAACGGAATGCCTCTAAAGGCATTCCGTTATGCATTCTAAGTCATAAAATTGCGTTATGGTCCGTGGTAACGGAATCCATAACGCAATTCTGCTTTTACCACCAAACGAAGTGTAAACGAAATAGAGGAGACAAAACCCACAGTGTGGAGAGCGCACAGACGAGGCAAAACCACCTTATGGAGTTAAAATACCTAATGTAAGGGGATGTACTGTATGGTGAGCAATGTAACTGTGGGTGACTTTATAAAAGCTTCTAGCAGCTCTCATATACTCCACTACAAAATACATAAAAATACAGCCCCCCAGACACCTCACCAGAAATCACTGACCACAGCATACTGTAAGTGCCTGCATTCTCAATGTTCTGGATGTTGCTCTGCTTCTCCTTACAGCCCTTTTCCTGCATCTGGCAGTCTGTAAGGGGCGGGAGGAAGCGGTCACATGATCTCATGACGTCATGCCCTTGAATAAGCCAATACATTCTAGCCCTGTCCTGAAGCCTATGAGGCAGAATGGAAATGCCTGCTTCCCTCCTTTAAAAAATGCCTGCTGCCGGGCGCTCCCTGCAATTTGGCGCCGTTCCCCCCCTGACGCTACGCCCCTGACTCAGTTCACAGATCAGGGCCCCGGGGAGGGGGGGGGGGCACTTGCCCCCCCTTGCGGACGCCTTTGGTGACAGACTCGACTCCCTTTAACCCCTTAAGGACACAGCCTTATTTCACCTTAAGGACCAGGCCATTTTTTGCAAATCTGACCAGTGTCACTTTAAGTGGTGATAACTTTAACTGCCTCTGGACCGCCTAACGCAGGATTGCGTTCCGGAGGCGGTCGATTCATTCCTCCTGTACGCGCCGGCGCGTCATCGCGCGAGAGGCGAGATTTCCTGTGAACGCGCGCACGAAGGAGCGCGCGTTCAAAGGAACCGAAGGTAAACGAGTGGATCTGCAGCCTGCCAGCGGCGATCGTTCGCTGGCAGGCTGTAGATGAGATTTTTTTAACCCCTTAAAGGTATATTAGATGCTGTTTTGAGAACAGCGTCTAATATACCTGCTACCTGGTCCTCTGGTGGTCCCTTTTGCTTGGATCGACCACCAGAGGACACAGGCAGCTCCTTAAGTAGCACCAGTCACCACTACACTACACCCCCCCTGTCACTTATTAACCCCTTATTAACCCCTGATCACCCCATATAGACTCCCTGATCACCCCCCTGTCATTGATAACCCCCCTGTAAGGCTCCATTCAGACGTCAGTATGTGTTTTGTGGATCCGCGGACCCATGGATCCGCAAAACACATACGGACGTCTGAATAGAGTCTTACAGGGGGGTGATCAATGACAGGGGGGTGATCACCCCATATTAGACTCACTGATCACCCCCCTGTCATTGATCACCCCCCTGTAAGGCTCCATTCAGACGTCAGTATGTGTTTTGCGGATCCGCAGATCCACGGATCCGCTAAAAACATACGGACGTCTGAATGGAGCCTTACAGGGGGGTGATCACCCCATATAGACTCCCTGATCACCCCCCTGTAATTGATCACCCCCCTGTAAGGCTCCATTCAGACGTCAGTATGTGTTTTGCGGATCCGCGGACCCGCAAAACACATACGGATGTCTGAATGGAGCCTTACAGGAGGGTGATCACCCCATATAGACTCCCTGAACACCCCCCTGTCATTGATCACCCCCCTATAAGGCTCCATCCAGACGTCCGTATGTGTTTTGCGGATCCGCGGATCCGCAAAACACGGACACCGGCAATGTGCTTTCCGCATTTTGTGGATCCGCACATTGCCAGAACTATATAGAAAATGCCTTTTCTTGTCCGCAATTGAGGAAAAGAATAGGACATGTTCTATAGGCTCTACAAAAAACGCAGTGTTCGCCCGATCAGGCCTGATCTTGTGCGCACACTTGCGTTCAGTCCGCCAAACCGCAGTGCCAGAAATATTTTTTTTTCTGATCACTGCAAAAACAGCGTAAAATCGCTGCGGCGCTATAAAAAGATCACTTTTGAGGGGCATGGCGAGTTCATAGAAGATTTTTTTTTTTTGTCACAAGTTAGCGGAAATTGATTTATTTTAAATTTTTTTAATTTTATTTTTTTTCTTACAAAGTCTCATATTCCACTAACTTGTGACAAAAAATAAAATCTCACATGAACTCACCATACCCCTCACGGAATCCAAATGCGTAAAAATTTTTAGACATTTATATTCTAGACTTCTTCTCATGCTTTAGGACCCCTAAAATGCCAGGGCAGTATAAATACCCCACAAGTGACCCATTTCGGAAAGAAGACACCCCAAGGTATTTCGTGAGGGGCATGGCGAGTTCATGTAAAATTTTATTTTTTGTCACAAGTTAGTGGAATATGAGACTTTGTAAGAGAAAAAAAAATAATATAATAATCATTTTTCGCTAACTTGTGGCCAAAAAAAAATATTCTAGGAACTCGCCATGCCCCTCACGGAATACCTTGGGGTGTCTTCTTTCCAAAATGGGGTCACTTGTGGAGTATTTATACTGCCCTGGCACTTTAGGGGACCTAAAGCGTGAGAAGTAGTTTGGAATCCAAATGCGTAAAAAATGAACTGTGAAATCGTAAAGATTCTCATTGGAATTTGGGCCCCTTTGCGCACCTAGGCTGCAAAAAAGTGGCACACATGTGGTATCACCGTACTCAGGAGAAGTAGGGCAATGTGTTTTGGGGTGTATTTTTACATATATCCATGCTGGGTGAGAGGAATATCTCTGTAAATTGACAACTTTGTATAAAAAAAATTAAAAAGTTGTCATTTACAGAGATATTTCTCTCACCCAGCATGGGTATATGTAAAAATACAGCCTAAAACACATTGCCCTACTTTTCCTGAGTACGGCGATACCACATGTATGACACTTTTTTGCAGCCTAGGTGTGTAAATGGGCCGAAAGTCCAACGAGTACCTTTAGGCTTTACAGGGTTGCTCACAATTTAGCCTTGCCCAAAATGCCAGAACAGTAAACACACCCCACAAATGACCCCATTTCGGAAAGAAGATACCACAAGGTATTCGCTGAAGGGCATACTGAGTCCATGAAAGATTTAACTTTTTGTCACAAGTTAGCGGAAAGGGAGACTTTTGTGAGAAAAAAACAAAAAAATAAATAAATTTTCCGCTAACTTGTGCCAAAAAAAACAAACTTATATGAACTCGCCATGCCCCTCACGGAATACCTTGGGGTGTCTTCTTTCCAAAATGGGGTTACATGTGGGGTATTTATACTGCCCTGGCATTTTAGGGGCCCTAAAGCGTGAGAAGAAGTCTGGAATCCAAATGTCTAAAAATGCCCTCCTAAAAGGAAATTGAGCCCCTTTGCGCACCTAGGCTGCAAAAAAGTGTCACACATGTGGTATCGTCGTACTCAGGAGAAGAAGGGAAATGCGTTTTGGGGTGTCATTTTACATATACCCATGCTGGTTGAGAGAAATATCTCTCTAAAATGACAACTTTGTATAAAAAAAGGGAAAAGTTGACTTTTACAGAGATATTTCTCTCACCCAGCATGGGTATATGTATAAAGACACCCCAAAACACATTGCCCTACTTCTCCTGAGTACGACGATACCACATGTGTGACACTTTTTTGCAGCCTAGGTGGGCAAAGGGGCCCACATTCTAAAGAGCACCTTTAGGATTTCACAGGACATTTTTTACACATTTGAATTTCAAACTACTTCTCACGCATTAGGGCCCCTAAAATGCCAGGGCAGTATAACTACCCCACGTGACCCCATTTTGGAAAGAAGACACCCCAAGGTATTTCGTGATGGGCATAGTGAGTTCATGGAAGTTTTTATTTTTTGTCACAAGTTAGTGGAATATGAGACTTTGTAAGGAAAAAAACTAAAATAATAAAATTATAATTTTCCGCTAACTTGTGCCAAAAAAATAAATTATTCTAGGAACTCGCCATGCCCCTCACGGAATACCTTGGGGTGTCTTCTTTCCAAAATGGGGTCACTTGTGGAGTATTTATACTGCCCTGGCGTTTTAGGGGCCCTAATGCGTGAGAAGTAGTTTGAAATCCAAATGTGTTAAAAATGCCCTGTGAAATCCTAAAGGTGCTCTTTAGAATTTGGGCCCCTTTGCGCACCTAGGCTGCAAAAAAGTGTCACACATGTGGCATCGCTGTACTCAGGAGAAGTAGGGCAATGCGTTTTGGGGTGTCTTTTTACATATACCTATGCTGGTTGAGAGAAATATCTCTCTAAAATGACAACTTTGTATAAAAAAATTGGAAAAGTTGACTTTTACAGAGATATTTCTCTCACCCAGCATGGGTATATGTAAAAATACACCCCAGAACACATTGCCCTACTTCTCCTGAGTACGGCAATACCACATGTGTGACACTTTTTTGCAGCCTAGGTGGGCAAAGGGGCCCAAATTCTAAAGAGCACCTTTAGGATTTCACAGGACATTTTTTACACATTTGAATTTCAAACTACTTCTCACGCATTAGGGCCCCTAAAATGCCAGGGCAGTATAACTACCCCACAAGTGACCCCATTTTGGAAAGAAGACACCCCAAGGTATTTCGTGATGGGCATAGTGAGTTCATGGAAGTTTTTATTTTTTGTCACAAGTTAGTGAAATATGAGACTTTGTAAGAAAAAAAAATTAAAAATTAAAAATCATCATTTTCCACTAACTTGTGACAAAAAATAAAAAGTTCTATGAACTCACTATGCCCATCAGCGAATACCTTAGGTTGTCTACTTTCCGAAATGGGGTCATTTGTGGGGTTTTTCTACTGTCTGGGCATTGCAGAACCTCAGGAAACATGACAGGTGCTCAGAAAGTCAGAGCTGCTTCAAAATGCGGAAATTCACATTTTTGTACCATAGTTTGTAAACGCTATAACTTTTACCCAAACCAATAAATATACACTTATTGCATTTTTTTTTTATCAAAGACATGTAGAACAATAAATTTAGATAAAAATTTATATAGAAATGTAGTTTAAAAAAAAAAATTACAACTGAAAGTGAAAAATTACATTTTTTTGCAAAAATTTCGGAAAATTTCGATTAATAACAAAAAATGTTAAAATGTCAGCAGCAATGAAATACCACCAAATGAAAGCTCTATTAGTGAGAAGAAGAAGAGGTAAAATTCATTTGGGTGGTAAGTTGTCTGACCGCGCAATAAACCGAGAAAGTAGTGTAGTGCAGAATTGTAAAAAGTGGTCTGGTCATTAAGGGTGTTTAAGCTAGGGGAGCTGAGGTGGTTAAAACACTTTGACTTATCCAGGCCATTCTGAGACAGTTTTTTCGTCACATATTGTACTTCATGACACTGGTAAAATGAAGTAAAAAAAAAAAAAAATTATAAAAAAAATACCAAACTTACCAATTTTTTAAAAAAAATTGCAAATTTCCAAGTTTCAATTTCTCTACTTCTATAATATATAGTAATACCTACAAAAATAGTTATTACTTTACATTCCCCATATGTCTACTTCATGTTTGGATGAATTTGGGAATTATATTTTATTTTTGGGGGATGTTACAAGGCTTAGAAGTTCAGGTCTGAAGTCACTTTGTGAGGCTTACATAATAGAAAGCACCCAAAAATGACCCCATTCTATAAACTACACCCCTCAAGGTATTCAAAACTGATTTTACAAACGTCGTTAACCCTTTAGGTGTTGCACAAGTTTTAATGGAAAATAGAGATACAATTTCAAAATTTCACTTTTTTGGCAGATTTTCCATTTTAATATTTTTTTTCCAGTTACAAAGCAAGAGTTAACAGCCAAACAAAACTCAATATTTATGGCTCTGATTCTGTAGTTTACAGAAACACCCCATATCTGGTCGTAAACTGCTGTACGGGCACACGGCAGGGCACAGAAGGAAAGGAATGACATGCGGTTTTTGGAAGGCAGATTTTGCTGGACTGTTTTTTTTGACACCATGTCCCATTTGAAGCCCCCCTGATGCACCCCTACAGTAGAAACTCCAAAAAAGTGACCCCATTTTAGAAACTACGGGATCGGATGGCAGTTTTGTTGGTACTAGTTTAGGGTACATATGATTTTTGGTTGCTCTATATTACACTTTTTGTGAGGCAAGGTAACAAGAAATAGCTTTTTTGGCACCGTTTTTATTTTTATTTACAAAATTCATCTGACAGGTTAGATCATGTGGTATTTTTATAGAGCAGGTTGTCACGGACGCGGCGATACCTAATATGTATACAATTTTTTTATTTATGTAAGTTTTACACAATGATTTCATTTTTGAAACAAAAGAAAAATCATGTTTTAGTGTCTTCATAGTCTGAGAGCCATAGTTTTTTCAGTTTTTGGGCGATTATCTTAGGTAGGGTCTCGTTTTTTGTGGAATGAGATGTCAGTTTGATTGGCACTATTTTGGGGTGCATATGACTTTTTGATCGCTTGCTATTACACTTTTTGTGACGTAAGATGACAAAAAATGACTTTTTTACACCATTTTTATTTTTTTACGGTGGTCACCTGAGGGGTTAGGTCATGTGATATTTTTATAGATTATCTTGGGTAGGGTATGATTTTTGTGGGATGAGATGACGGTTTGATTGGTACTATTTTGGCGTACATGCGACTTTTTTGATTACTTTTATTACCTTTTTTGGGAAGTAAGGTGGGCAAAATTTAAATTTCCTCATAGTTTTTATTTTTTTATTTTTATGGCGTTCACCGTGCGGGGAAAGTAACTTGACCATTTTATAGATCAGTTCGTTACGGACGCAACGATACCTAATATGTGTAGTGTATTTTATTTTTTTAATTTTTATTCAGTGATAAATGTGTTTTTTTTTTTTATCTTTACTTTTTTCACTTTTTTTTTTACCCAGACCCACTTGGTTCTTGAAGATCCAGTGGGTCTGATGTCTGTATAATACAGTACAATACACTATATAGTGTACTGTACTGTATTTTACTTACACTTTGTCTGAACAGATCTATGCTTTTAGCACAGATCTGTTCAGCACCATGGACAGCAGGATGCCCGAGAAGGCGTCCTGCTGCCATGGGAACCTTCCCCGTCTGCCACAACTGAGCTCCCTCCCTCTGTGACCCCATCCTGTCTGGGGGCTGCAAAGGCACAGCAGCCCCCCGATGGGAGAGGGAGGGAGCTCCCTGACTGTTAACCTTTTCCATACAGCGGTCCGTACGGACCACGGTATGGAAAGGGTTAAACGGCTGACATCACAGCAAAGATGTCAGCCGTTTATACCAGAGTGTCAGCAATGTGCTGACACTCTGGTATAACCACTGGACGCCAATGATTATTCTAGAGGAGGCGGGCGGGGGATCACGATCCCTCCTGCCGCACCGCTCGCAACCCCCCCTGCACCACCCGCCGGCATAAAATCATTCAGGGGTGGTGAAAAATATATAGTTTCGGCATATTAAAGTTTCTGATCTCCGCGGTCCGATCAGAAACTGCAAAAAGCGCAGCAAACCGCAGGTCTGAATTGACCTGCGGATTGCTGCGATCGCCGACTCGGGGGGGGGGGGGGAACGGACGGACGGTCACGGGACCCCCCCCCCGCTCATTTAGCCGAGGTACCTTTGAGCAGGCACCTTGTTCCGATCACCGCCCGCAGGGTGGCGGTGATCGGAACAACACATGACATACCGGTACGTCATGTGTCCTTAAGGGGTTAAAGACGGCCCTGAGTATGTATACTGCAGCCATGTCACTCCAGTTCTTTTTTAGCTGATCATGGCTGCAAGTGAGAAAAAAAAAAAAGGAGAAAAACTTTAGTTTTGTTGCATTACTGTTTCCTTTCTGGGGTGAAACATTTGACCTGAACGTAAGAAGGCTGTGGAGGACATCTCTTGCCAAAAAACATTAATGCACTGAGGACATTTTTGGGCCCTGTTTCTTATCGCAGACCTTGGATACACAAGTTTGATGCAGCCTCTTTATGATTGTTTGTCCTTTAGTCCCTTCCACCTTATAGATGAGGTGGTAGATGCCTTTTATGCCCAAACCTGGCAATTTTGTGCTCCCCCGCACTGGGCCTATCAGATTATTACATTTTGATTGTATTGTTCAAAAGTGAATGGCCATGCCCCAGCTGTCCTCACCTAATTGGATGGCCAGCAACAACGCCCTGTGGCATATTATTCAGTCAGACTTGGCCCCGTGGCCAGAGGTACCCCTTTTTGCATCAGAGCTTTAGTAGTTGTACAAGCCATGCTTGATGAAAGCTCTGAGATAGTCCTGAACCGCAAAGTGACAGTGATATTACTTCTATCCTCATGAAAGTACAACCCAAAAATCTTTTTGTTGCCCGCTATTTGAGAATGCAGTGTTCCATTTTGTTGCCTGACAATGTTGTTGTCCAAAAGGTGTAATACTTTGAATCCAGCCACCCTGTTGCCTCTGGAACAAGTGGGGAGGGAAGAGTGATGGCCCTTAAACATTTCTTCCAGATCCAGAGGAAGAGGCTGACGACTGTTTGCAGATGATGTCACAAGAGACAGGGGGATATGGTAAATCAGCCATTAGGTAACCCAGATCATGTGCTCTTTGTGGATGGATCGAGGTATGACCAGTATGGCAGGTGCTACACAGGTTGGGCAGTGGTGACATGACACTCTCTAAAAAAAACGGAGTTAGACTTACCGGTAATTCTGTTTCCTTGAATCCAACATGATGGTTACACATGAGATTGACCCTTTGACCTCTATAGTGGCAGGAACACACAGAGTGTGGCAACCACCCACACTCACCCATCAGTGTTTGCAAATTACCCAAGTGGGTGTGAGAATAATTTTTATTTTTTTTGTATTACCGTATACTGCATTTTAGAATAATTTAGGGAGGGAATATACGAGCCATCATGGTGGAAACAGAATTACTGGCAAGTCTAACTCCGGTTTTCCATTTCATCCACCATGACGACTACACATGAGAACTACCAGATAAAACGGTAGGGTGGGCTACTGCTTGCAGAACAGTCTGGCCAAAGGTTAGGTCTGTAGAAGCAGAGACATTTAAACGATAATGTTTAACTGCCTCCGGACCGCCGAACGCAGCGACGCGTTCTGGAGGCGGTCGATTCATTCCTCCTGGACGCATATATACGCGTCCTCTCGCGAGACGCGAGATTTCGGTCAGAGCCGGCCCGCGCATGCGCATCGCGGGCCGGCAAAAGTTCAAGGAGTATTTCGTCAGCAACCTGCCAGCCAATGATCGTCGCTGGCAGGTTGCTGATTTTTAAAAAATCGAATCACAAGCCATCTAACACCTTATATTTATAAATATAAGGTGTTAAATGGCTTCTCTGCTCCTCTGCTGGTCCTTTTGGTCGGTTGGTTCCAGCAGAGGAGCAGACATCACTGTGAGTACCCACCAACACCACACTTAGCCCCAGATCACCCTCCATCACCCCCATCACCCAAATTAACCCCTTGATCGCCCCTGTCAATCACCTAGTGAAAGGGAAAAAAATGATCAGTGTAAACTGTCACTTTTTTTTTTCCCACTGGTATTGACTGTTAGGTTTAGGTTAGTTTAGGTCCCTTGGTTAGGTAGTTAGCGTCAGTTAGCACCCAGCCCACCGCACCGCAGTCACTTATTCGCTGATTAGCGTATCGCTAATCAGCATTTGTACTTTTATAGTATCTGTAAGTGATCAAAACTGATCACAGTCAGATCTATAATAGTATTAGTGTCACCTTAGCTCGCCCGCCACCCAAAACGCAGTGTTTGCCCGATCAGGCCTGATCGGTCGCCCACACGTGCGTTCACCCACGACCGCCCCACCGCAGTGACAAAAAATTATAATTTTTTTTGATCACTGCACAATCACTTTACAAGCGCTACGGCGATAAAAAAAAAATCAGTTTTGATATTTTTTATCAATCGCAGCAGCCTCCGGTATTTCGCTAGCCTCCCATTTGTAAGACAGGCTTGCTTTTTTTCTTGGGTAGTCTCAGGGAATACCCCTAAATTTAGTAGTCCAAATGTCAAACAGGGGGTATTCTTCTGAAGAGGCCTACAGGATTCTGACCCAGTCGGATGAGGAATGGGAACCCTCATCTGATAAATCTAGCGGGTCAAAATATGAACCTGTAGAAAGCAGTGGCAGTCTGACCCAAAGTTCGGACGAGGAGGTTGAGGTCCCTGATAGCACCAGGCGTACCCGGCCCAGTGTCGCTAGACCACAGGTTGTGCAGGATCCGTTTCAAGGGCAGCAGAGTGGGGCTGGCGCTGTCGGATTACGTGGTGAGGCATACACCAGCAGCGCAGCCCATCCTGGACCTAGTACCAGCACTGCCGTACAACCTGGTGAAGTAGCGAGCACCAGAAGGGCAGTTGAAGCTGGTACGGTGGCACGTGCAATAGTTACCCCGTCGCAGCCACCGCACAGACAGGCCCGTAGAGCCCCTAGAGTCCCTGAGGTGCTGGCAAATCCTGATTGGCAGTCCCCAACTTCAGCCGCACCTGTAGTTCCCCCTTTCACCGCCCAGTCTGGAGTTCGGGTTGAGACAGCTCAGATCGGTTCGGCCCTGGGATTTTTTGAGCTGTTCTTGACTGCGGAGCTCTTGGACTTAGTCGTGGCAGAAACAAATCGGTATGCCACTCAATTTATATCTGCCAACCCGGGAAGCTTTTATGCCCAGCCTTTCCGGTGGAAACCAGTCCAAGTCTCCGAAATTAAAAATTTTCTGGGCCTTCTCCTGAACATGGGTTTTACCAAAAAGCATGAATTGCGGTCATATTGGTCCACGAACCCGATTCATCACATGCTCATGTTCTCTGCTGCTATGTCTAGGACACGTTTTGAGACCATCCTGCGTTTTTTGCACTTTAGCGACAACAGCACCTCCCGTCCCAGATGCCCAGCTTTTGACCGGCTCCACAAAATTCGGCCCCTCATAGACCACTTCAACCAGAAATTTGCAGATTTGTATACCCCTGAGCAAAACATCTGCGTAGACGAGTCCCTAATACATTTTACTGGGCGCCTTGGCTTCAAACAATACATCACAAGCAAGCGCGCCCGGTATGGGGTCAAATTGTATAAGCTCTGTGAAAGGGCCACAGGCTATACCCACAAATTTCGGATCTATGAGGGAAAAGATCAGACCCTGGAGCTGGTCGGTTGCCCTGACTACCTGGGGATCAGTGGGAAGACAGTCTGGGACTTGGTGTCACCCTTATTTGGCAAGGGGTACCATCTTTATGTGGACAATTTTTACACAAGTGTGCCCCTCTTCAGGCATTTGTTCCTAGAACAGATTGGCTGCTGTGGCACCGTGCGACCTAGTCGCCGGGGCTTCCCCCAACAGCTCGTTACCACCCGTCTTGGGGGGAGAGGGCTGCCTTGTGTAACGAAGAACTGCTCGCGGTGAAATGGAGAGACAAGCGTGACGTTTACATGCTCTCCTCCATTCACGCAGACACGACAATACAAATTGAACGGGCAACCCGTGTCATTGAAAAGCCCCTCTCAGTCCACGACTATAATGCGCTCAAGGGAGGGGTGCACCGCAGTCACTTATTCGCTGATTAGCGTATCGCTAATCAGCATTTGTACTTTTATAGTATCTGTAAGTGATCAAAACTGATCACAGTCAGATCTATAATAGTATTAGTGTCACCTTAGCTCGCCCGCCACCCAAAACGCAGTGTTTGCCCGATCAGGCCTGATCGGTCGCCCACACGTGCGTTCACCCACGACCGCCCCACCGCAGTGACAAAAAATTATAATTTTTTTTGATCACTGCACAATCACTTTACAAGCGCTACGGCGATAAAAAAAAATCAGTTTTGATATTTTTTATCAATCGCAGCAGCCTCCGGTATTTCGCTAGCCTCCCATTTGTAAGACAGGCTTGCTTTTTTTCTTGGGTAGTCTCAGGGAATACCCCTAAATTTAGTAGTCCAAATGTCAAACAGGGGGTATTCTTCTGAAGAGGCCTACAGGATTCTGACCCAGTCGGATGAGGAATGGGAACCCTCATCTGATAAATCTAGCGGGTCAAAATATGAACCTGTAGAAAGCAGTGGCAGTCTGACCCAAAGTTCGGACGAGGAGGTTGAGGTCCCTGATAGCACCAGGCGTACCCGGCCCAGTGTCGCTAGACCACAGGTTGTGCAGGATCCGTTTCAAGGGCAGCAGAGTGGGGCTGGCGCTGTCGGATTACGTGGTGAGGCATACACCAGCAGCGCAGCCCATCCTGGACCTAGTACCAGCACTGCCGTACAACCTGGTGAAGTAGCGAGCACCAGAAGGGCAGTTGAAGCTGGTACGGTGGCACGTGCAATAGTTACCCCGTCGCAGCCACCGCACAGACAGGCCCGTAGAGCCCCTAGAGTCCCTGAGGTGCTGGCAAATCCTGATTGGCAGTCCCCAACTTCAGCCGCACCTGTAGTTCCCCCTTTCACCGCCCAGTCTGGAGTTCGGGTTGAGACAGCTCAGATCGGTTCGGCCCTGGGATTTTTTGAGCTGTTCTTGACTGCGGAGCTCTTGGACTTAGTCGTGGCAGAAACAAATCGGTATGCCACTCAATTTATATCTGCCAACCCGGGAAGCTTTTATGCCCAGCCTTTCCGGTGGAAACCAGTCCAAGTCTCCGAAATTAAAAATTTTCTGGGCCTTCTCCTGAACATGGGTCTTACCAAAAAGCATGAATTGCGGTCATATTGGTCCACGAACCCGATTCATCACATGCTCATGTTCTCTGCTGCTATGTCTAGGACACGTTTTGAGACCATCCTGCGTTTTTTGCACTTTAGCGACAACAGCACCTCCCGTCCCAGATGCCCAGCTTTTGACCGGCTCCACAAAATTCGGCCCCTCATAGACCACTTCAACCAGAAATTTGCAGATTTGTATACCCCTGAGCAAAACATCTGCGTAGACGAGTCCCTAATACATTTTACTGGGCGCCTTGGCTTCAAACAATACATCACAAGCAAGCGCGCCCGGTATGGGGTCAAATTGTATAAGCTCTGTGAAAGGGCCACAGGCTATACCCACAAATTTCGGATCTATGAGGGAAAAGATCAGACCCTGGAGCTGGTCGGTTGCCCTGACTACCTGGGGATCAGTGGGAAGACAGTCTGGGACTTGGTGTCACCCTTATTTGGCAAGGGGTACCATCTTTATGTGGACAATTTTTACACAAGTGTGCCCCTCTTCAGGCATTTGTTCCTAGAACAGATTGGCTGCTGTGGCACCGTGCGACCTAGTCGCCGGGGCTTCCCCCAACAGCTCGTTACCACCCGTCTTGGGGGGAGAGGGCTGCCTTGTGTAACGAAGAACTGCTCGCGGTGAAATGGAGAGACAAGCGTGACGTTTACATGCTCTCCTCCATTCACGCAGACACGACAATACAAATTGAACGGGCAACCCGTGTCATTGAAAAGCCCCTCTCAGTCCACGACTATAATGCGCTCAAGGGAGGGGTGGACTTCAATGACCAGATGTTGGCTCCCTATTTAGTTTCCCGACGCACCAGACGCTGGTATAAGAAGGTGTCTGTATATTTGATTCAATTGGCTGCATATAATAGTTTTGTTCTCTACAGTAAGGCTGGGAGAACAGGATCCTTCCTCAAATTCCAGGAAGAGATCATCGAGAACCTCCTGTATCCAGGAGGTTCCGTGGCCCCAACTACCAGTGTAGTGAGCCGTCTACACGAGCGACATTTCCCCAATGTCGTTGCTGGTACCTCAACCCAACCGTCACCCGAAAAAGATGTTGTGTCTGTAGCAGGAGTGGAATAAGGCGTGACACCCGCTATTTCTGTCCTGACTGCCCTGACCACCCTGCCCTATGCTTAGGGGAGTGTTTCCGGAAGTACCACACACAGGTACACTTAGCATAGGGATTGCATCTCACAGGACAGGCACACAGGGCTATTAGGGCCCTTTTACTCACAGCTGCTGCAAACCTCTCCTTTCACCTGGGATAAAGTGCATAATGTACTTCGCCACATCTTTGGGCGATTTGCGCTTTGCACATTGCCCCATGGGGAAGGAGAGGTTTGTCCTATAAAGGTAAAAAAAAAAAAAAAAAAAACACCAGTAAGCAAAAAAGTTAACGTTCAGTTCAAAAAGTTAAATAAAGTTTCTATGTTCTGTTCAAAAGTTATTATAAAGTTAATAAATTTATTGCGTTGCGGCCTGTTTTTTTCTTTTTTGTTTTGTTTTTTTTACCTTCCAGGTGGACCAACCGATGAAACAGCTGCAGCACTGATGTGCATTCTGACAGAAGCATTGCGCTGCTGTCAGATTACACAAAAGTCGGTGTGTAAAGTCGGTGTGTAAAGATACGTTTGCCGAGGCATATGAGCTGAGGAGGTGGCGGTGTTCATATACTTTGGCAAACACTTTGTATATATAAAAAAAAAATCCCGGCAATGATTTATTCAACCACATCGATTGATGTGAATGGAGAAATCTGGTTTGCCTGGCTATGGATGTTGGGCGGAGCTCCTATGTCCTGGCAGACGCCTTTCCCCTCCTTTTTTTTTTTTTGGCAGAGATTTTTTCATCCACATTGATCGATGCGAATGAAGAAATCTGTGCCGTTCATTTTTTCTTTCAGCCCAGAGGCTGAACGGAAAAAAATAAATCTCATTACCCGTATGCTCAATATAAGGAGAATAGCAGAAACTCCTAATGCTGGCCATACATGTAATGATTGCGGAGACCCTCAAATGCCAGGGCAGTACAAACACCCCACAAATGACCCCATTTTGGAAAGAAGATACCCCATGGTATTCGCTGAGGGGCATATTGAGTCCATGAAAGATTGAAATTTTTGTCCCAAGTTAGCGGAAAGGGAGACTTTGTGAGAAAAAACAAAAAAAAAATCAATTTCCGCTAACTTGTGGCAAAAAAAAAAAAAATTCTATGAACTCGCCATGCCCGTCATTGAATACCTTGGGGTATCTTCTTTCTAAAATGGGGTCACATGTTGGGTATTTATACTGCCCTGGCATTTTAGGGGCCCTAAAGAGTGAGAAGAAGTCTGGGATCCAAATGTCTAAAAATGCCCTCCTAAAAGGAATGTGGGCCCCCTTGCCCACCTAGGCTGCAAAAAAGTGTCACACATGTGGTATTGCCGTACTCAGGAGAAGTTGGGCAATGTGTTTTGGGGTGTCATTTTACATATACCCATGCTGGGTTAGATAAATATCTTGGTAAAATGCCAACTTTGTATAAAAAAATGGGAAAAGATGTCCTTTGCCAAGATATTTATCTCACCCAGCATGGGTATATGTAAAATGACACCCCAAAACACATTGCCCAACTTCTCCTGAGTACGGCAATACCACATGTGTGACACTTTTTTGCAGCCTAGGTGGGCAAAGGGGCCCACATTCCAAAGAGCACTTTTCGGATTTCACCGCCCATTTTTTACAGATTTTGATTTCAAACTACTTACCACACATTAGGGCCCCTAGAATGCCAGGGCAGTATAACTACCCCACAAGTGACCCCATTTTGGAAAGAAGACACCCCAAGGTATTCCATGAGGGGCATGGCGAGTTCCTAGAATTTTTTTATTTTTTGTCACAAGTTAGCGGAAAATGATGTTTTTTTCTTTTTTTTTTCTTACAAAGTCTCATATTCCACTAACTTGTGACAAAAAATAAAAACTTCCATGAACTCACTATGCCCATCACAAAATACCTTGGGGTGTCTTCTTTCCAAAATGGGGTCACTTGTGGGGTAGTTATACTGCCCTGGCATTCTAGGGGCCCTAATGTGTGGTAAGTAGTTTGAAATTAAAATGTGTAAAAAATGACCTGTGAAATCCTAAAGGTGCTCTTTGGAATGTGGGCCCCTTTGTCCACCTAGGCTGCAAAAAAGTGTCACATGTGGTATCGCCGTACTCAGGAGAAGTTGGGCAATGTGTTTTGGGGTGTCATTTTACATATACCCATGCTGGGTGAGATAAATATCTAGGCAAAAGACAACTTTTGCCATTTTTTTATACAAATGGGGATGGGTGCAATGTCCAACAGAGGGTAACGGCAATACCCGGTAATATAAAGCGAAAAAGTGGGACTGCACTCCTGAGTTGTAGTGAAATAAAAGACTTTTCCGCAACATTGGATATGATGGAAGGCAAATTTAAAGAACGTGGTTACCCTTGTAAATTGTTAAATCAACAAAAGAGTAAAATCCTTCATACAAACACAAAAAGAGTATAACATATTCCTAAAAAAAATTCATAGGATACCGTTCATGTCAACATACTCTGATTGCAGTTTAGAGATAGGATAGATTCTGAAAAACAATTGGAGTATACTCAGTAGATGTTCCTGAATTTTAAATCCCTCCCCTCTTATCATATCGAAAGAATAAAAACATCAGAGATCATTTGGTCAGAGCAGATGTGGGTCCCAAAAGAAGTAGTGTACAGCGAACATTGACGCAGTCGGGGCTAGGATGTTTCCCGTGCCTCAACTGCGTCAATTGTCGCTATATTTGCAAATCTAAATCCTTTACACACCCATCCACAGGAAAGGAATACCCTATTAAATTCCATCTTACTTGTTCTTCATCATATGTGATTTATGTGTTGGCATGTCCCTGCAATCTAATATACATTGGAGAAACGTCAACGGAATTGAAACTAAGGTTAAACAATCATAGAAATTCAATAAGGAAAAAGCGCACTGATTTACCAGTATCTAGACATTTTGGATCCCTTCAGCATACTGAACGGGATCTAAGATGCTGGATTATTGATCATATTGCGCTACCCAGAAGAGGATGCGATCGTTTAGCAATATATAAAAAAAAATGAGAATTACGATGGATATATGCCCTGGACAGCCTGTATCCTAGAGGGCTTAATGCTGAATTTAGGTGAGGGACCATTGATTTGGGGTTGATCCTGATTTTCCTTGTATTTGCGGTTTCCCTGTCTCAACTATGTATGATAGTGCAAAGGAATGGTGAAAGTACAATTTGTAATTCACATGATACATATTACCTAATTTGAAACTAATATGTAAATTTCTTTTTGCCTTTTAGAAATTTTAACCTCACATGATGTGGATCCTTGAATCAAACCTCTTTGAAAGTGGTGTCGCCCAGCAATAGTACCGGTGTTCTCCTTCTTTTGCGCAATTCCAGACATGTAATTTTTGTGTAGTGCTCTCCTAAGAATCTTGAGGGAGAATCCCCCTTATGGCTGCGTTATTGCCGGCAACTGGGTTGACAGTGCCAGCGGGGTTCATTGAGGTGTCCCCTTCTGACATAGGTGACCCATTGGGTTGGGGTCCATCTCGGTGGAGTTGGAGCTCTCCCCATATGCTGGACATCGTAGGAGTTACCTACCGCGGCTGGATACTTTGTCGAGGAGGCATTTTTCACAATCAATATATCTGTAATAAACACTAATGGAACCGTAGGGCAGTCTGCCTTCAAGTAGAATGGCGGTTTAAGTATAACTGTGAAGAGCGCATGCGTCACATTGAAGCGCTATGACGCTCAATGGAACACGATGGTCTCTGCGGGCGCCATGACTTTTAGAGGTGGAATTTCTATGATCCTCATCCGTCATATTTGATGTCTTGTAATATCTTATGGTTATTTGATCCACATACAGGGATATAGCTCTCGTATTGTGGATCTCATGGCACATGTCACTTCATGCACATGCACTTTGTTTTTAACACGTGATGTATTTATCAGATGTACTTAATTTAACTATGATTGTAATCACATTGTGATTGGTTGGTCACTCTCGATATGCCTTTATATGCCCTCACTTTCACTGTCTTTATGCTTGAGGAAGGCTCTTGTGAACCGAAACGTCGCAAGTTTGCCATACAATGGGTGAATAGAGGGACGGCCATACTGGACTTAATATTAACCAATAGACCTGACAGAACAACAGACGTGCAGGTTGGGGGACACCTGGGAAATAGTGACCATAAAGTAATAACCTTCCAATTATCATTCAAAAGAGCGTTTTTACAGGGAGGAACAAAAATACCAAACTTCAAAAAAGCTAAATTTAGCCAACTAAGAGAGGCCATAGGCCTAACTAACTGGGACAAAGTCCTCAAAAATAAAAATACAGCCAAAAAATGGGATATCTTTAAAAACATCCTAAAATCTCATTGTGAGAGGTACATACCGTATGGGAATAAAAGGTTAAGGAACAAAAAGAAACCAATGTGGATAAACAGAACTGTAAAGAAAGCAATAAATGACAAAAAGAAAGCATATAAAACACTAAAACAGGAGGGTAGCACGGAAGCACTGAAAAACTATAAGGAAAAAAACAGAACATGTAAAAAACAAATAAAAGCGGCCAAACTAGAGACCGAGAGATTAATTGCCAAAGAGAATAAAACTAACCCTAAAATGTTCTTCAATTATATAAATGTTAAAAAGTATAAATCTGAAGGTGTCGGCCCTTTAAAGAGTAATGAGGGGGGAGTCGCAGAGAGCGACGAGGAGAAAGCAAAGCTGTTAAATATTTTTTTCTCCAATGTATTCACTGAGGAAAATAAACTGTCAGATGAAATGCTGAATGTTGAAATAAATTCGCCATTAAAAGTGTCCTGTCTGACCCAGGAAGAAGTACAACAGCGACTTAAAAAGATCAAAATAGACAAATCGCCAGGACCGGATGGCATACACCCCCGTATCCTAAGGGAATTAAGTAATGTCATAGCCAGACCCTTATTTCTGATATTTGCGGACTCTGTACTGACAGGGAATGTCCCACAGGATTGGCGCATGGCAAATGTGGTGCCAATATTTAAAAAGGGTCCAAAAACAGAGCCTGGAAACTATAGGCCGGTAAGTTTAACATCTGTTGTGGGTAAACTGTTTGAAGGTTTTCTGAGAGATGCTATGTTAGAGCATCTTAACGGAAATAAGCAAATAACGCCATATCAGCATGGCTTCGTGAGGGATCGGTCATGTCAAACTAATTTAATCAGTTTCTATGAGGAGGTAAGTTCTAGACTTGACAGCGGCGAATCAATGGATGTCGTGTATCTGGACTTCTCCAAAGCATTTGACACTGTACCGCATAAAAGGTTAGTATATAAAATGAGAATGCTCGGACTCAGAGAAAACGTCTGTAAGTGGGTAAGTAACTGGCTCAATGATAGAAAACAGAGGGTGGTTATTAACGGTACATACTCAGATTGGGTCACTGTCACTAGTGGAGTACTTCAGGGGTCAGTATTGGGCCCTATTCTCTTCAATATATTTATTAATGATCTTGTAGAAGGCTTGCATAGTAAAATATCACTTTTCGCAGATGACACTAAACTGTGTAAAGTAATTAACACTGAAGAGGACAGTATACTACTACAGAGGGATCTGGATAGATTGGAGGCTTGGGCAGATAAGTGGCAGATGAGGTTTAACACTGACAAATGTAAAGTTATGCACATGGGAAGGAATAATGCAAGTCACCCATACATACTAAATGGTAAAACACTCGGTAACACTGACATGGAAAAGGATCTAGGAATTTTAATAAACAGCAAACTAAGCTGCAAAAAACAGTGTCAGGCAGCTGCTGCCAAGGCCAATAAGATAATGGGTTGCATCAAAAGGGGCATAGATGCCCGTGATGAGAACATATTCCTACTACTTTACAAATCACTGGTCAGACCACACATGGAGTACTGTGTACAGTTCTGGGCTCCTGTGAACAAGGCAGTCATAGCAGAGTTGGAGAGGGTCCAGAGGAGGGCAACTAAAGTAATAACTGGAATGGGGCAACTACAGTACCCTGAAAGATTATCAAAATTAGGGTTATTCACGTTAGAAAAAAGACGACTGAGGGGAGATCTAATTACTATGTATAAATATATCAGGGGGCAGTACAGAGATCTATCCCATCATCTATTTATCCCCAGGACTGTGACTGTGACGAGGGGACATCCTCTGCGTTTGGAGGAAAGAAGGTTTGTACACAAACATAGAAAAGGGTTCTTTACGGTAAGAGCAGTGAGACTATGGAACTCTCTGCTTGAGGAGGTGGTGATGGTGAGTACAATAAAGGAATTCAAGAGGGGCCTGGATGTATTTCTGGAGTGTAATAATATTACAGGCTATAGCTACTAGAGAGGGGTCGTTGATCCAGGGAGTTATTCTGATTGCCTGATTGGAGTCGGGAAGGAATTTTTTATTCCCCTAAAGTGAGGAAAATTGGCTTCTACCTCACAGGGTTTTTTTGCCTTCCTATGGATCAACTTGCAGGATGACAGGCCGAACTGGATGGACAAATGTCTTTTTTCGGCCTTATGTACTATGTTACTATGTTACTACAACTCAGGAGTGCAGTCCCACTTTTTCGCTATATATATATATATATAAAAAAAAAAATATATATATATATATATAAAAGGAAGGCTGCTTTAAAGGTGTTTTATGGAAATAACCGATGTAAGGGTCAGACCCCTCAGAACCAAGTTTTGGTCCCACAGAGGGGTCCTAGGAGTTAAGGGTGGTCTCAATCTGGAAGCGGCTCTTATAAATCTTCTTATCCATCTATGATTAGCCAGATTGGACTTTGAGAGTACTTGGTCTAAGGCCCAGATCTAATCCCCTCTGAAGGAAATCCAAGATATTCTGGATACATGGGGATGACATATCCGGGGAAGTATCTTCTAACCAACTACAGTATCTTCTCCAGATTTTAAAGGTAGATAGCTGAGGTAACTTTTTCCTACTAGCTTTTAATGTACTAATAACCTTGTCCTAGAGGCCTTTGCCTCTCAAGATCCAGGCTGACAGCTTGAAAAAACTGGGATTCTGATGAACAATTGGGCCCTGAGACAGAACATTCCCCAGCAGCAGTATTTCCAACGGTTCCTCTAGGGCTAGTTTCTTCAGGATGGCGAACCAGCCTATCTTTGGCCAGTAGGGAACTATTAATATGATGGCTACCGGATCCCTTAGAATTTTTTGCAGGACCTGAGGAATTTGGGTCCATGGTGGGACAGCATATGTCAGGTCCCATGACCATTTTATAGAAAAAATGCAGGGTGGACGTGCCTAAGGCTCAAGAAAATAGCGCACAATAGGGTAGTACGTCCTAACTCTTAGATAGGACAGAATGAATTACTTAGTGATTAGAGGCTCACCTTTTCAAGTTGTGCTAAGATAGGCACAACTCTACTGTACTCGTATCAGATGTAAAAATAGTTGCCTTCGTGTGTGCGGCCACAGGATATGGTTTCAGTGTAGAAGGATGTCCAGTCCCTCTTTTCTGGCCGTAGCATAAATAATAGAAGAAATTCAGCTTTTTGGCGCTCCAAAACCCGGGTTGCAACAACGCATTTCGGGGAATTAAGATCCCCTTCCTCAGGTTAAAAAATGAGTATACAAATTTTTTTTAACCTGAGGAAGGGGATCTTAATTCCCCGAAATGCGTTGTTTTTATTGCAAACCTATTTTATTGGAATGAAAAGAAGTTTGAAACTCAAATTTGCCTTGACCGGGTTTCGAGCGTCAAAAAGCAGAATTTCTTCTATCAATTTATTCTATCATTTTATGCCCACGGTTTTTCCCTGGGATTTAGGGAGCAAAAGCATCCTATTTTTGAATTTGTCTGATTGGCGAACAGGTCTATCTGCGGTGAGCCCCATTTTTTGCCGATCTGTTGGAAGATTTCTTAGTTTAAGGACCATTCCCCTGGGTCCAGTGTTCTGCTCAGATAATCTACATTTTCCAAACCCTTGAGATGGACTGCTGTAATTCAGAGGACGTTCTTTTATGCCCAAGAATTTTTTTTTCTGCTAGTAGTATTAAACTTGATGACCTTGTGCCTCCTTGATGCTTTAGATATGCAACAGTCATGGTATTGTCTGAGAATATCTTTAAATGTTTTCCTCGTAACATGACCTGAGATACCTTTAGGGTCTCCCAGACCGCTCGTAGCTCTCTGTAGTTTGAGGATCTTTTCCCTACTTCTTCTGACCACCTTCCCTGCCAGTTTGTGGAGGATACTTTTGCCCCCCAACCGTAGCCGCTTGCATCGGTCATTATCTGTATTTGTGGCGTTGTCCACCAGGTTACCCCTTTTAGTAGATTTGCCCTTTCCTTCCACCAGTTCAGATCTAACCTTACGTGGTAAGGGATTCATATCCTTTTGTCCAGAGAGGACTGTTTTCTGTTCCATTATCTCAGGATCGTGCTACTCTGGAGTGGGCCTGACACCATGCTAATGCTGGAATGCAGGACGTCATCAGTCCCAGGATGCCCATAGCTTTTCTGATTCTCTCCCTGAAAGATTCCATATTTTCCTGTGGGAGGGATGACGACTGGGATTTTGAATCCAGTATTACCCCTAAGAACTCCCTTTTTGATGATGGTACTAGGCAGGACTTTATGTTTGTTATCCAGCCTAGCTCAAAAGGTTTCCGTAGCACAAATTTGGTTTGTCTGGATGTTTCTGGTTTTGAATTCCCGACTATAAGAAAGTCGTTTAAGAAGAGAAAAATTAGTAGCCCTTCCAGTCTGAGCCCTACCAGTTTTGTGAACACCCTTGGGGCTGACGAAATCCCGAATGGGAGAGCAACGAATTTAAAATGATGGATTATGCCCTTTTTGTCTTTTATAGCAAATCTCAGATATTTTTGTGAATTTGCGTGGATGGGGACATGGTAGTAGGCATCTTTAAGGTCGATGGATGTCATATATGCTCCTTCCTTGATTAGTGGATTGATAGATGATATTGACTCCATCTTGAATCTTCTGTAAGTTATTGACTTGTTTAGCCTTTTAGACTTATAATAGTACAGGAAGCAACGTCTGGTTTTTGGACTAGGAATAATCGTGAGTAAAAGCCCCTTCCTATTTCTAATTTGGGTACTTCTATCACTACTCCTAATTGTTTTAGCTCTACCACTCTTTGCCAAATATTTGATAGCACGTTTTGACTGCGAGTCATTATTTGGTATCTTTTTGGAGGTTTTGAGGAAAATTCTATCTTGTAACCATCTCTGATGATATTTAAGGCCTAGGGATTTTGGGTGACCGATTCCCACTAGGTCAGAAATTTCCTCAACCTTCCTCCAACTTTGGCATCATTGTTTGTTGTTTTGTTTATTATGGGGATTGAGGAGAAACCCTCTGCCCCTGCCTCCTTTTTGGTAACTCTAACGTCCTGTCTTGCCCTTACCTCTGTAAGGCTTAGGCTGTGAACTAAAGGGACAAAAAGGCTTCCTTTTATTCTCCTCATGAAAACCCTTTTTCTTATCAACTGCCTTCTCTAGGATAGCATCTAGAACTGGGCCAAATACATACTCTCCTGAGAAGGCGATGGAGCACAATTTTGTCGTGGATGCCCTGTCGCCTCCCCAGGATTTCATCCATAGAGCTCTTCTGGCTAAATTTGACAGGGCCCCATCTTTTGCAGCGAATCTGACAGATTCGGCAGAAAAGTCCGCTAGAAATGCTGTTGCTGACTTAAGGAGGGGAATGGAGTTTAAAATTTCCTCTCTTGGAGTTTTATTTTTTATGTGGTCTTCTAACTCATTGAGCCAAATATACATGGACCTGGTCACGGAAGTTGTCGCTATGTTTGTTTTCACCCCAAACATAAAGGCATCCCAGCTTTTCTTCAGAAGGGCATCTGCCTTTCTTTCCATGGGATCCTGTAACTGTGAGGAATCCTCGAAGGGTAGGGTAGTTTTCTTTAACCACTTTTGCGACCTGAATATCGATTTTTGGGGTCTCGTTAAAGATCTTGGTTTCAGACTGGTCAAATAACAATCTATTTTTAAATTCCCTGGAGACACCCAACCTTTTTTCAGGATCTGTCCATTCATCCATTATCATGTCCCTGATGTTTTCGTTGACCGGGAATACATGAGACTTTTTTTTACACGGAATCCCCCAAACATTACGTCCTGAACTGATCGGGGCTTCTGGATATCCTCGATACCCATAGTGGCTCTAACAGCCCCTAACAAGTCCTCCATATCTTCAGATGAAAAGTAATATATTTTTCCATCTTCAATTATTTCTCCCTCTGACAAAACATCCACATCAATATTAAGTCTAGAGGTGGAGGCCCCCTCGTCCATGTCCTCTGCTTCAGAGGAGGATGGAATCTATATTTTGGTCTTTTTGGCCAGAGGTGTATGGGGGACTGGCACAAGGGAGACCAGGGAGGACTTAATTTCATTTTGGATCATAGATCTAATTTCATTAAGGTAGATGGTTGCTCCTCCTTTAAAAGTTCACTAATGCAAAAGCTTTTTTTAAAATAATTTTCAGGAAGCTTCTTTGAACAAGTTGCACATCTTGCAATCTTATGTTTAACTTTAGCCTCCTTTAATCCGACAGGAGCAACCGAAGGTGGGTCTGCGCCTTCCAGGGGCTTCAGGAGCTGACATCTGTAGCTGGCTGGAGCAGAAATCAGTGGTGACCAGGATGAATCGAATCTCCTGCTCTATATTCAAAAAAGCGCCTCCCCACGTGACCTGGCTGCGGCCCCTCCGGCAACGCCGGGAACTAAACGCTGACTGCTGCTGGCACCCGGAGCGGCGTGCAGCGTCTCCGTGCTGCTTCCCAATGTAGGGAAGGAAGACCCCCCGTTTGCGGCATGAAAACAGGCCCCCGCTATCAGGGACGAGAATCAGCCTGTGTGGACTCACTCTGCCAGCTTTAGCAGCCGCCGCAGGAGAAAAGGAAGGAAGCACGACTAACCCCCGTTCCTTAAGGTGACTTTGAAAAAAATAAACACTCTTCACCTCCACCAGGGAAGTCTTTCTGTGTGATGCCCCTTAGGGACAGGAAACACTGACGGGTGAGTGTGGGTGGTGGCTTTTAAACTCTGTGTGTTCCTGCCCCTATAGAGGTCAAGGGGGTCAATCTCATGTGTAGCCGTCATGGTGGATGAAATGGAAAAAAAAACATACCACACCACCAAATATGTCTGCTCAAGAAGTGGAGCTAAAGACTCTGAAGACGGCTTGCAGATATGCAGATGGAAAAAACAGCCAACATTTACACTGATTCCAGGTATGCCTTTGACTATGGGCCCATTTGGAAAGCCAGAGACTTCCTGACCACTTCAGGTAAAAATGAAAATGGGGAAGCAGTGAGATCCCTGATGGAAGCCCTCATTATTATTATTATTATCATTTATTATTAAAGCGCCATTCATTCCATAGCGCTATATATGTGATAAGCGGTGCACATACATAATACAGACAATTGCACTAATCATAAACAAGACAAGTTACAAACTGGTACAAAAGGAGAGAGGGCCCTGCCCGTGAGGGCTTACAATCTACATGGTATGGGAGAAGGACACAGTAGGTGCGAGTTAAGTTGGTCATGGCGGTATAGAGGCAGCAGGGTCACTGGTTGTAGGCTTGTCTGAAGAGGTGGGTTTTCAGGTTTCTTTTGAAGGATTCCAATGTAGGTGAGAGTCTGATATGTTGGGGTAGCGAGTTCCAGAGTATGGGGGCTGCACAGGAGAAATCTTGGAGTCGATTGTGGGAAGAGGCGATAAGAGGAGAGGAGAGAAGGAGGTCTTGTGAGGATCGGAGAGTGCGTGTGGGGATGTATCGGGAAAGTAGCTCCGAGATGTAGGGAGGGGACAGGTTATGGACGGCCTTGTATGTATTTGTTAGTACTTTGAAGTGAATTCGCTGGGCAATGGGGAGCCAGTGGAGGGATTGGCAGAGGGGAGAGGCAGAGGAGTAATAGGGTGAGAGGTGAATTAGTCGGGCAGAAGAGTTGAGGATAGATTGGAGGGGTGCGAGAGTGCTAGATGGAAGGCCACAGAGGAGAATGTTGCAGTAGTCTAGGCGGGAGATAATGAGGGCATGTACAAGAATTTTCGCAGAGTCAAAGTTAAGGAAAGCACGGATGCGGGAGATGTTTTTGAGTTGGAGGCGGCAGGTGGTGGAAAGAGCTTGAATTTGCGGTCGGAAGGAAAGTGCAGAATCAAAGGTCACTCCAAGGCAGCGGACTTTGTTGACCGGGGAGAGTGTGCAGCCATTGATCATGATAGATAGGTCTGCTGAGGGGGTTGAACAAGATGGGGGAAAGATTATAAATTCTGTCTTATCCATGTTAAGTTTTAGAAAGCGAGAGGCGAAGAAGGATGATATAGAAGATAGACATTGTGGGATTCGTGATAGTAAGGTGGTGATGTCTGGACCAGAGAGGTAGATTTGTGTGTCGTCAGCGTAGGAGTGATACTGAAAGCCATGGGACTCTATGAGCTGTCCCAGGCCAAAAGTGTAGATAGAGAAGAGCAGTGATCCTAGGACAGAGCCTTGCGGGACACCAACAGAGAGGGAATAAGACGAGGAGGTGGTGCGAGAGTGGGAGACGCTAAACGTCCGGTCTGTGAGGTATGATGTGATCCAGAAGAGGGCCAGGTCGGTGATGCCAAGAGATGAGAGAGTTTGCAACAGAATGGAGTGGTCAACAGTGTCAAAGGCAGAGGACAGGTCAAGGAGAAGGAGGACAGAGTATTGTTTCTTGGTTTTGGCTGTCAGCAGGTCATTGGTGACTTTGGTAAGGGCAGTCTCGGTCGAGTGGTGGGGTCGGAAGCCAGATTGTAGGCGGTCAAAGAGGGAGCAGGAGGAGAGGTTGGAGGACAGTTCTGAATGGACATGTTGTTCAAGTAGCTTTGAGGCATACGGAAGAAGTGATATGGGGCGATAACTGGACAAGGAAGATGGGTCAAGTGAAGGCTTTTTGAGGATGGGTGTAATAGTAGCATGTTTAAAAGCAGAGGGGAAGACACCAGAGTTGAGTGATAGGTTGAAGAGATGAGTTAGGGTTGGGATAAACACTGTGGTGAGGTGTGGGATGGGATTGGGTCAAGTGCACAGGTGGTGAGATGTGATCTGGAGAGTAGAGTGGAGAGTTTTTCTTCTGTAATGGTGGAGAAGCAGGTTTTGGGAGAAGAGGGCCGAGCAGTTGTGTAGAGGGTCTGTGGGGACTGTGTAGTGAAGCTTTCCCTGATGTTGACTATCTTTTGTTTGAAGTATTTGGCAAAGTCCTCAGCTGAGAAGAGAGGAGAGGGTGGGGGCGCTGGGGGACGGAGAAGGGAGTTAAAAGTGCTAAAAAGTTGTTTAGGGCTGTGTGACAGGGAAGATATGAGAGATGAGAAGTAGGCCTGTTTTGCATCAGCGAGTGAGTATTTAAATATGAGGAGGGATTGCTTGTATGCGGTGAAATGATCTTTAGAATGGGATTTCTTCCATTGCCGCT
Source organism: Bufo bufo (assembly GCF_905171765.1). Lineage (NCBI taxonomy): Eukaryota > Metazoa > Chordata > Amphibia > Anura > Bufonidae > Bufo > Bufo bufo. Next base: position 286,181,836 of record NC_053391.1, read on the forward strand.
CAGCAGCCCTGGAAGCTTGTCTGAGTTTTTTGGTCAATTTGGTGTGCCAGGGTTGTCTGTTGATTTTTCGGGTTTTGTTGTGTGTGAGGGGGGCAACAGTGTCCAGAGCTGTACTTATTGTGTTGTTATATAGGGTGGTAGCAGCTTCTGGGTCTTGGAGGGAGCATATGGTAGAGAGTGAGAGAAGAGAGTCAGAAAGCAGGCAAAAGTCGAGATGTTTAAGGTTCCTGCGGGGGTGTGTTAGTGTGTGGACCGGGGGAGCAGCAGCAGAGACCAGTGAAGAGAAGGTGAGTAGGTTGTGGTCGGATAGGGGGAGAGGCGAATTAGAAAGGTTAGATAGGGAGCAGAGGCGGGTAAAGATCAGATCCAGAGTGTGACCATCTCTGTGGGTGGTAGCTGAAGACCACTGTGATAGGCCGAAGGAGGAAGAGAGCGATAAGAGTTTAGAGGCGGCCGAGTGGCATGTGTCAATAGGGATGTTGAAGTCACCCATGATGATCGTGGGGATGTCGGCAGAAAGAAAGTGTAGTAGCCAGGTGTTAAAGTGGTCAAGAAAGATGGTGGCTGGGCCTGGAGGGCGGTAAATGACGGCTACTTGAAGGTTAGAGGGAGAGTAGATGCGAACAGAGTGTACTTCAAATGAGGTGAGCGTAATGGAGGGTGGCAGTGGAATTGTGCTGTAGGAGCAGGTGTCTGATAGGAGAAGACCAACTCCTCCACCATGTTTGCAGCCGGGGCGGGGGGTGTGAGTGAATTGAAATCCACTATAAGAGAGTGCAGCAGGGGAGGAGGTGTCAGAGGGTGTCAGCCATGTTTCTGTGAGACCCAGAAAGGAAAGCTTTTGAGAGATGAATAGTTCATGAATGTATGACAGTTTGTTACAGACAGAGCGCGCGTTCCATAATGCTCCTGCAAGAGGAACCAAAGGAGCGGGGGTCAGAGGAATGGTAATTAGGTTTAAGGGGTTGCAGAAATTTGTAGAAGGAGATTTGTAGTGGGACATGGAGGTGGTAGTGGGGATTTGCTGAGGGGGTCCAGGGTTTGGAGAGATATCACCAGCAGTAAGGAGAAGCAGAGAAAGTGTTAATAGATGAGAATAAGAGAGGGCATGAGGCGTGTGTGTGTGTTTGGGAAGGAAGTGTTTTATGTTGGCAAACAGGTTTGTGCAAGCGGTCAGATGAGAAGGTAAAATGTAGGAAGAGATGAATAGTTCCTTGGTGGGTGAATGGATGTGGGGGTATTTCAGGAGGTGTTGGAAAAGTGGGAAGAGTAAGAGGAAAAATTGAAACATTGTTTGCATTAACTATTTCTGTATTTACCTGTGGTCCCCTTCTGGTCCAATTCTGGTATAATTCAGTCTGTGCACTTAAGAGTGGCACTTGAGAGATGTGGCATTTGGAAAGACCTCATGTCACTAACTTGAGTGGCAGTGATAACGACAAAAGGTCACTGTAAAACAGACTCAGAGGAGGTAGAGGGAAAAGCCACGGCAGATCAGGCGTCAAAAATGGCTGCCAAATTGCCTAGGCAGACCCCTGCCTTAAGTGGCCACAGCTCAGGTCCCTGAAATAACTCCTCCTGTCTCCCTGCAAGTTCTTAAGACCTTACAGAACCAGGTGGGAAAAGGAGGAAAGGGACTAGTGGATGGAAAAAGGGGGGGACTACAAATGAGGAAGGCCCAATACAGTTCCAAGGGAAACTTTGCCTTCCCAGGTCCCTCTACCCGACGATGGCACAGGCAACCCATGGAGTGGTCAAAAACTGCTATGTGTGATTTAGTACATAGCGCATGGTACGCCCCAGGGTTTAGCACTGTAGCAGTCAGATATACTCAAGGATGTATGATTTGTGCCCAGAACAACGTTGGCAAGGTGGTCAAGGTACCCCAGAAACACACGTCTTGCCCTTTGTATCTGTTTCAACGCTTGCAGACTACCTTCAACTACCCAAGGTGGGCGTATATGAGTATGTATTGATGTGTGATGACTTATTTTCAGGATGGCCAAAAGCATACCCAAAGAAGATTATGGCCGAAGTTATACGCAGGTGTGGGGTACCTGAGACCATTGAAAGTAACAGAGGTGTTCACTTCACAGGTGAAGTGATGGAGGAGATAATGAAGGTTTTGGGTGTAGAACAGGCCTTACATACTTCGTACTATCCACAAAGCAGTGGTAGGGTAGGGAAAAAAGGAACTGAACGAGACACTAAAGTTAAAGATTCAAACAGTTGTGAACAGAGTGCCTGCTGGTAGCCCTCTTTTCAGTAAGGTATACCCCTAACCATAAAAGGGCTTAGTCCCTATAAGGTCCTTTTTGGGTCAGGCCCTAGGACAGGATTGTATTTCGCACAGCAGCTTCAGATGCAACATGGTTGTCTGACAGATTATGTGATCAGTTTGCACGAGCATTTGATTAAAATATATTCTTTTTGCTTCACTTCCAGATCTTGATAAAGAACCAGGAATCTCCACCCACTTGTGTCTGGAGATTGGATGGTAGTAGAAAGACACGTTAGAAAAGTCCTCAAACCCTGGTTTGAAGGTCCATTCCGAGTTTTGTTGACCAAAAGCACAGTGAAGCTCAAAGGAAAGCCTAATTGCAGTCATTTCAGGAAAGTGTTAAGTCTGGAGACTTGAAAGGATGATGTTTCTTTCCCCCCCTTGTGTAACTGCTTATACTGACTCAAAAGAATATGGATTTTAAATGAGATAGTAAAAAATTGGTTTCTGGGCTGTGAAAAAGTTGTGTAAAAGGAAGAACAAAGTTGTTACAGTCTGATACTTCTAGCCCAGTGATCCATTGATAGTATTGGCCAAAGATTCTTAGGATTAACCACCTCATCCCCCATAGCTTAAACACCCTGAAAGACCAGGCCACTTTTTACACTTCTGACCTACACTACTTTCACCGTTTATTCCTCGGTCATGCAACTTACCACCCAAATGAATTTTACCTCCTTTTCTTCTCACTAATAGAGCTTTTATTTGGTGGTATTTCATTGCTGCTGACATTTTTACTTTTTTTGTTATTAATCGAAATTTAACGATCTTTTTGCAAAAAAATGACATTTTTCACTTTCAGTTGTAAGATTTTGCAAAAAAAAACGACATCCATATATAAATTTTGCTCTAAATTTATTGTTCTACATGTCTTTGATAAAAAAAAAATGTTTGGGTAAAAAAAAAAAATGGTTTGGGTAAAAGTTATAGCGTTTACAAACTATGGTACAAAAATGTGAATTTCCGCTTTTTGAAGCAGCTCTGACTTTCTGAGCACCTGTCATGTTTCCTGAGGTTCTACAATGCCCAGACAGTAGAAACACCCCACAAATGACCCCATTTCGGAAAGTAGACACCCTAAGGTATTCGCTGATGGGCATAGTGAGTTCATAGAACTTTTTATTTTTTGTCACAAGTTAGCGGAAAATGATGATTTATTTTTATTTTTTTCTTACAAAGTCTCATATTCCACTAACTTGTGACAAAAAATAAAAACTTCCATGAACTCACTATGCCCATCAGCGAATACCTTGGGGTGTCTTCTTTCCAAAATGGGGTCACTTGTGGGGTAGTTATACTGCCCTGGCATTCTAGGGGCCCAAATGTGTGGTAAGGAGTTTGAAATCAAATTCTGTAAAAAATGGCCGGGGAAATCTGAAAGGTGCTCTTTGGAATGTGGGCCCCTTTGCCCACCTAGGCTGCAAAAAAGTGCCACACATGTAGTATCTCCGTATTCAGGAGAAGTTGGGGAATGTGTTTTGGGGTGTCATTTTACATATACCCATGCTGGGTGAGAGAAATATCTTGGCAAAAGACAACTTTGTATAAAAAAATGGGAAAAGTTGTCTTTTGCCAAGATATTTCTCTCACCCAGCATGGGTATATGTAAAATGACACCCCAAAACACATTCCCCAACTTCTCCTGAGTACGGCGATACCAGATGTGTGACACTTTTTGCAGCCTAGGTGGGCAAAGGGGCCCACATTCCAAAGAGCACCTTTCGGATTTCACAGGGCATTTTTTACAGAATTTGATTTCAAACTCCTTACCACACATTTGGGCCCCTAGAATGCCAGGGCAGTATAACTACCCCACAAGTGACCCCATTTTGGAAAGAAGACACCCCAAGGTATTCGCTGATGGGCATAGTGAGTTCATGGAAGTTTTTATTTTTTGTCACAAGTTAGTGGAATATGAGACTTTGTAAGAAAAAAAAAAAAAAAAATCATCATTTTCCGCTAACTTGTGACAAAAAATAAAAAGTTCTATGAACTCACTATGCCCATCAGCGAATACCTTAGGGTGTCTACTTTCCGAAATGGGGTCATTTGTGGGGTGTTTCTACTGTCTGGGCATTGTAGAACCTCAGGAAACATGACAGGTGCTCAGAAAGTCAGAGCTGCTTCAAAAAGCGGAAATTCACATTTTTGTACCATAGTTTGTAAACGCTATAACTTTTACCCAAACCATTTTTTTTTTTTACCCAAACATTTTTTTTTATCAAAGACATGTAGAACAATAAATTTAGAGCAAAATTTATATATGGATGTCGTTTTTTTTGCAAAATCTTACAACTGAAAGTGAAAAATGTCATTTTTTTGCAAAAAGATCGTTAAATTTCGATTAATAACAAAAAAAGTAAAAATGTCAGCAGCAATGAAATACCACCAAATGAAAGCTCTATTAGTGAGAAGAAAAGGAGGTAAAATTCATTTGGGTGGTAAGTTGCATGACCGAGGAATAAACGGTGAAAGTAGTGTAGGTCAGAAGTGTAAAAAGTGGCCTGGTCTTTCAGGGTGTTTAAGCTATGGGGGATGAGGTGGTTAATCCTAAGAATCTTTGGCCAATACTATCAATGGATCACTGGGCTAGAAGTATCAGACTGTAACAACTTTGTTCTTCCTTTTACACAACTTTTTCACAGCCCAGAAACCAATTTTTTACTATCTCATTTAAAATCCATATTCTTTTGAGTCAGTATAAGCAGTTACACAAGGGGGGGAAAGAAACATCATCCTTTCAAGTCTCCAGACTTAACACTTTCCTGAAATGACTGCAATTAGGCTTTCCTTTGAGCTTCACTGTGCTTTTGGTCAACAAAACTCGGAATGGACCTTCAAACCAGGGTTTGAGGACTTTTCTAACGTGTCTTTCTACTACCATCCAATCTCCAGACACAAGTGGGTGGGTTCCTGGTTCTTTATCAAGATCATCATTTTCCACTAACTTGTGACAAAAAATATAAAATTCTAGGAACTCGCCATGCCCCTCACGGAATACCTTGGGGTGTCTTCTTTCCAAAATGGGGTCACTTGTGGGGTAGTTATACTGCCCTGGCATTCTAGGGGCCCAAATGTGTGGTAAGGAGTTTGAAATCAAATTCTGTAAAAAATGGCCAGTGAAATCCGAAAGGTGCTCTTTGGAATAGCCTAGATGCGCAAAGGTGCCCAAATTCCTTTTAGGAGGGCATTTTTAGACATTTGGATACCAGACTTCTTCTCACGCTTTGGGGCCCCTAAAATGCCAGGGCAGTATAAATACCCCACATGTGACCCCATTTTGGAAAGAAGACACCCCAAGGTATTCAATGAGGGGCATGGCGAGTTCATAGAATTTTTTTTTTTTTGGCACAAGTTAGCGGAAATTGATATTTTATTTTTTTTCTCACAAAGTCTCCCTTTCCGCTAACTTGGGACAAAAATTTCAATCTTTCATGGACTCAATATGCCCCTCACGGAATACCTGCGGGTGTCTTCTTTCCGAAATGGGGTCACATGTGGGGTATTTATACTGCCCTGGCATTCTAGGGGCCCTAAAGCGTGAGAAGAAGTCTGGAATATAAATGTCTAAAAAATTTTACGCATTTGGATTCCGTGAGGGGTATGGTGAGTTCATGTGAGATTTTATTCTTTGACACAAGTTAGTGGAATATGAGACTTTGTAAGAAAAAAAAAAATAATTTCCGCTAACTTGGGCCAAAAAAATGTCTGAATGGAGCCTTACAGTTGGGTGATCAATGACAGGGGGGTGATCAGGAAGTCTATATGGGGTGATCACCCCCCTGTCATTGATCACCCCCCTATAAGGCTCTATTCAGATGTCCGTATGTGTTTTGCGGATCCGATCCATGTATCAGTGGATCCTTAAAAATCATACGGCCATCTGAATGCAGCCTGACAGGGGGGTGATCAGGGAGTCTATATGGGGTGATCACCCCCCTGTAAGGCTCCATTCAGACGTCCGTATGTGTTTTGCGGATCCGATCCATCTATCAGTGGATCCATAAAATTCATACGGACGTCTGAATGCAGCCTTACAGGGGGGTGATCAATGACAGGGGGGTGATCAATGACAGGGGGGTGATCAGGGAGTCTATATGGGGTGATCACCTCCGTCATTGATCACTCCGCTGTAAGGCTCCATTCAGACGTCCGTATGTGTTTTGCGGATCCGATCCATCTATCAGTGGATCCGTAAAATTCATACGGACCTCTGAATGGAGCCTTACAGGGGGTTATCAATGACGGGGGGTGATCAGGGAGTCTATATGGGGTGATCGGGGTGAATAAGGGGTTAATAAGTGACGGGGGGGGGGGTGTAGTGTAGTAAAGTGGTGGTTTGTGCTACTTTACTGAGCTACCTGTGTCCTCTGGTGGTCGATCCAAACAAAGGGGACCACCAGAGGACCAGGTAGCAGGTATATTAGACGCTGTTATCATAACAGCGTCTAATATACCTGTTAGGGGTTAAAAAAATCACATCTCCAGCCTGCCAGCGAACAATCGCCGCTGGCAGGCCGGAGATCCACTCTCTTACCTTCCGTTCCTGTGTGCGCGCGTTCACAGGAAATCTCGCGTCTCGCGAGATGACGCACGGATGCGTCCAGGAGGAATGAATCAACCACCTTCCGGACACGTTAGGCGGTCGGGAGGTGGTTAATATTTCTTATGTTCATACTAGTCAATGGGCAGAAGTACTAGAGAATTGATATCATCGTTGTTTTAGTTTTGCTTGTACGAATTATCTGCTATATTATTCCCTGTGTATAGAAATTGTTCAGCAAGGCAGTTGACGAGGCCACACCAGAGATGATAATGGGAGAATTGTATGAAGACTTTGATTCAGAAAAATCAGAAGCACTGATGACCTCCATTCTCCCCCCATATGATGCCAGCGCAAATTAGGGAAAGATCATCTGACTTCCCCGTGCACAAATCCAGTGCCATGGGAGGTTATTCATTAGGAATAAGCTTGTCATGTATGCTGGTGAAGAGGAGTCGGAGCATTGGGACAGATGTTTATGTTTAGGGAAAGAATAAGATTCAAGGGGGGAATGATAGAGATGTGTGAATATCATTCTATATTTTGTATCTTTAGGACTGTGTAACTATGATTTTTAAGTAGTTGCTTAAAGCTGCTTGTTCCTTATCTTAAGTGCCCCCCCTCCCCTTTGCTAGCCAAGCTGTCTGAAGAGAGAAGCATATGGATGTTTACATAAATGGTGATGATCATGTGATGGACCATGTGATGAGCGCAGTGATGTCACCACAGGTCCTTTTCCTCACAGATGAAGGCAGAAGAGAAGCCGGGCTAAGCAAACAACTGGATTAACCGCCTCACGTCCGCCCATAGGATATAAACGTGCTATGGGTGGACGTCTATTTCTGACAGCACGTTTTAAAACGTCCTGTCAGAAATAGCAGCTGCACGCTAATCGTGCAGCTGCTGATCGGGTTGCCCGCTGTCAGTGACAGCAGGGCAACCCTAAGACAAGGCAGGGACAGTGCCCAGGTGTCCCTGCCTTCACGATCGCTGCAGACACAGCGCTCACCGAGCGTTGTGTCTGCAGAGCAGGAAGCGCTGTGCGCTTCCTGTTCCGGCCCGGCGGTCATGTGACCGCCGTGACCGGAGAGTGCAGGAGCTGTGTGAGGTCTCTCAGAGACCTCGATCAGCCCTGCTCTGAGGCTGTACAGCGCTGGATTGCTGCTGTACAGCCTCTCTAGGGGTGCATTTGTCCTGTAACTGGGGCTACTATGTCAGCCCCAGTTACAGGAGAAATCAACTGTGAAAAAAAAAATAAAAAGTGAAGTAAATGTCCCCCAGAGGTCTTGTATGACCTTATGGGGGACGAAAAGTGTAAAATAAAATAAAAATAAAATAAAGGGTTGAAAAAATAAAATAAAAAAAAGTTTCACATGTAAAAAAAAAAAAAATCCCAAGTAAAGAATAAAAAAAAAAATTAAAAATAGAAAAAATAAAATAAAATAGACATATTTAGTATTGCCGCGTCCGTAAAAACCAGCTCTATAAAAACATCACATGACCTAACCCCTCGGGTGAACACCGTAAAAAACAAACAAAAAAAAACTGTGTCAAAACAAGCTATTTTTGTCACCTTGCATCACAAAAGGTGCAACACCAAGTGATCAAAAACGCGTATGTCCCACAAAATGGTACCAATAAAACCGTCACCTCATCCCGCAAAAAATGAGCCCCTACATAAGAAAATCTCTCAAAAAATAAAAAAACTATAGCTCTTAGAACATGGAGACACTAAAACATCATTTTTTTGGTTTCAAAAATGCTATTATTGTGTTAAAGTGAAACAAATAAAAAAAAGTATACATATTAGGTATTGCCGCGTCCGTAAAAACCAGCTCTATAAAAATATCACATGACCTAACCCCTCGGGTGAACACCGTAAAAAAAAAAAAAAAAAAACTGTGTCAAAACAAGCAATTTTTGTCACCTTGCATCACAAAAGGTGCAACACCAAGTGATCAAAAACGCGTATGTCCCACAAAATAGTACCAATAAAACCGTCACCTCATCCCGCAAAAAATGAGCCCCTACATAAGAAAATCTCTCAAAAAATAAAAAAACTATAGCTCTCAGAACATGGACACATTAAAACATAATTTTTTGGTTTCAAAAATGCTATTATTGTGTAAAACTTTAATAAATGAGAAAAAGTATACATATTAGGTATCGCCACGTCCGTAACAATCTGCTCTATAAAATGTCACTTGACTGAACCCCTCAGGTGAACGCTGTAAAAATAAATAAATAGAAACTGTGCTAAAACAACCAATTTTTTGGTCACCTTGCCCCATAAAGTGTTATAATGAATGATCAAAAAATCATATGTACCCAAAAATAGTACTAATAAAACTGGCACCTTATCCCCTAGTTTCCAAAATGGGGTCACTTCTTGGGAGTTTCTACTGTAAGGGTGCATCAGGGGGCTTCAAATGGGACATGGCATCTAAAAACCATGTGGAGTTCCTTATTTTCTGCGCCCTGCCGTGTGCCCATACAGCAGTTTACGACCACATGTGGGGTGTTTCTGTAAACCGCAGAATCTGGGTAATAAATATTGAGTTTTGTTTGGCTGTTAACCATCGATGTGTTAAAGAAAAAAATTGATTAAAATGGAAAATCTGCCAAAAAAGTGAAATTTAAAAATTTGATCTCCATTTTCCTTTAATTCTTGTGGAACGCCTAAAGGGTTAACAAAGTTTGTAAAATCGGTTTTGAATACCTTGAGGGGTGTAGTTTCTACAATGGGGTCATTTATGGGGGTATCCACTATGTAGGCCCCACAAAGTGACTTCAGACCTGAACTGGTCCTTATAAAGTGGGTATTGGCAATTTTCTTAAAAATTTGAAGAATTGCTTCTAAACTTCTAAGCCTTCTAACGTCCTAAAAAAATAAAATGACATTTCCAAAATGATGCCAACATAAAGTAGACATATGGGGAATGTTAAATAATAAATATTTTATGAGGTATCACTTTCTGTTTTAAAAGCAGAGAAATTGAAATTTAGAAAATTGCGAATTTTTCAAATTTTTGGGTAAATTTGGGATTTTTTCATAAATAAAGGTGAAATATTTTGACTCAAATTTATGACTATCATGAAGTACAATGTGTCACGAGAAAACAATCTCTGAATGACTTGGATAAATAAAGGCGTTCCAAAGTTATTACCACATAAAGTGAGATATGTCAGTTTTGCAAAATTTGGCCTGGTCAGGAAGGGGGCAAAGGGCCCAGATGGGAAGTGGTTAAGGTGAGTTTAATTTTTTAAATTTATTTTTTTAACCCTTCCAGCCCTATTTACATACAATCCCACACAGCCACCCTCCCCTCGGCATACAATCCCACACAGCCACCCTCCCCTCGGCATACAATCCCACACAGCCACCCCCCCAGCATACAATCCCACACAGGCCCCTCCCCTGGCATACAATTCCACAGTTTCCCCCTTCTCTGAATCAGCATACAATCTTAGGCTACTTTCACATTAGTGTTTTTTTGCGGATCCGTCACGAATCTGCAAAAAGGCTTCCGTTACCATAATACAACCGCATGCATCCGTCATGAACGGATCCGGTTGTATTATGTCTTCTATAGCCATGATGGATACGTCTTGAGCACCATCGAAAGTCAATGGGGGACAGATTTGTTTTCTATTGCGTCAGAGAAAACGGATCCGTCCCTATTGACTTACATTGTGTGTCAGGACGCATCCGTCTTGCTCCGCACCACATTGCGGACAGAAAAACACTGCTTGCAGCATTTTTCTGTCCATGATGAGGACGCAACCAAACGGAACGGAATTTCATTTTGGTGCATTCCGTTTTGTTCCCATAGACAATGAGTGGGGACAAAACTGAAGCGTTTTCTTCCGCTATTGAGATCCTATGACGGAGCTCAATAGCAGAATTGAAAACGCTAATGTGAAAGTATCCTTACACAGTCCCTGCCTCAGCATACAATCTTACATGGACCCCCCAATACAATATTACACTGCACCCCTCTCTCTGCATACAATATTACAGAGAATCCACCCCCTGAAAAAAAAAATCCCAGTCCCCTGACTCCCCTTCCCCTCAGTACACACATGTACCTCTCCTCTCCTGCACTGACAGACACTTTATCTCCCCCTCCTACTGAGTACTGACACACCACTGCTAAGCAGCCTGCACTAGTGCACTGCAAACAGCCCGCCAGTTTCCGACGCACGTGACTTAAAAATGTCACATGATAATGTGACGTCAGTAGGTTCGTTTCGTGGATGGATTGTAGACACTAACGTTGTATCGCACCTTCTACGTCCCTGGCGGGAATTCCGTTTCTGATGTGAAGTTGAACGTGTCGTGGTCTGGGAAAAGATAGCAAACGGTATGGCATAGGTCTAAAAAAAAAGTCTATATGGAGCATGTGTGCTTGATTTGTTTTGATGGACCCTGTGACGTCTTGTCTGACGCGATCATTCTGTATCTGTGTGGCACTGAGGTAACGAGCGCAGTTTGGAGCCTGTACACTTGTACAGTATCCACCAGTCTCAAATAGTGTACAAAACCCCGTATTGAGAGACACCCTGTTTGCAGCTCGCGGTCACTGGGTGACCCTCAGGTGTCCCTCCAGGATCTTTAGACCAGCATCTGACGCAGTAACCAGCTTTGTCCCTTATAAAGGAGGGAGCTGTGAGGCTGTGGCAACTCCTGAACAGCCAGTCCGCCATTGATCACCTACCTTTGGGGTTGTTGTGGTTGTCCAGACCCTTAGGATACTGGAGTTTTTTGGTGGTTTTATTTTTCTTCCCTATCTTCCTTAAAGAGGACCTTTCATCTGTTTTCCTTTATAAGGAGCTAAATACCTGTACTTGCGGGTTCCTTATAGGAGCTAAATACCTGTACTTGCGGGTTCCTTATAGGAGCTAAATACCTGTACTTGCGGGTTACTTATAGGAGCTAAATACCTGTACTTGCGGGTTACTTATAGGAGCTAAATACCTGTACTTGCGGGTTACTTATAGGAGCTAAATACCTGTACTTGCGGGTTACTTATAGGAGCTAAATACCTGAACTTGCGGGTTACTTATAGGAGCTAAATACCTGTACTTGCGGGTTCCTTATAGGAGCTAAATACCTGTACTTGCGGGTTCCTTATAGGAGCTAAATACCTGTACTTGCGGGTTCCTTATAGGAGCTAAATACCTGTACTTGCGGGTTCCTTATAGGAGCTAAATACCTGTACTTGCGGGTTCCTTATAGGAGCTAAATACCTGTACTTGCGGGTTCCTTATAGGAGCTAAATACCTGTACTTGCGGGTTCCTTATAGGAGCTAAATACCTGTACTTGCGGGTTACTTATAGGAACTAAATACCTGTACTTGCGGGTTCCTTATAGGAGCTAAATACCTGTACTTGCGGGTTACTTATAGGAGCTAAATACCTGTACTTGCGGCTTACTTATAGGAGCTAAATACCTGTACTTGCTGGTTACTTATAGGAGCTAAATACCTGTACTTGCGGGTTCCTTATAGGAGCTAAATACCTGTACTTGCGGGTTACTTATAGGAGCTAAATACCTGTACTTGCGGCTTACTTATAGGAGCTAAATACCTGTACTTGCGGCTTACTTATAGGAGCTAAATACCTGTACTTGCGGCTTACTTATAGGAGCTAAATACCTGTACTTGCGGCTTACTTATAGGAGCTAAATACCTGTACTTGCGGCTTACTTATAGGAGCTAAATACCTGTACTTGCGGCTTACTTATAGGAGCTAAATACCTGTACTTGCGGCTTACTTATAGGAGCTAAATACCTGTACTTGCGGGTTACTTATAGGAGCTAAATACCTGTACTTGCTGGTTACTTATAGGAGCTAAATACCTGTACTTGCGGGTTCCTTATAGGAGCTAAATACCTGTACTTGCGGGTTCCTTATAGGAGCTAAATACCTGTACTTGCGGGTTACTTATAGGAGCTAAATACCTGTACTTGCTGGTTACTTATAGGAGCTAAATACCTGTACTTGCGGGTTACTTATAGGAGCTAAATACCTGTACTTGCGGGTTACTTATAGGAGCTAAATACCTGTACTTGCGGGTTACTTATAGGAGCTCAATACCTGTACTTGCGGGTTACTTATAGGAGCTAAATACCTGTACTTGCGGGTTACTTATAGGAGCTAAATACCTGTACTTGCGGGTTACTTATAGGAGCTAAATACCTGTACTTGCGGGTTACTTATAGGAGCTCAATACCTGTACTTGCGGGTTACTTATAGGAGCTAAATACCTGTACTTGCGGGTTACTTATAGGAGCTAAATACCTGTACTTGCGGGTTTTTTATAGGAGCTAAATACCTGTACTTGCGGGTTACTTATAGGAGCTAAATACCTGTACTTGCGGGTTACTTATAGGAGCTAAATACCTGTACTTGCGGGTTTTTTATAGGAGCTAAATACCTGTACTTGCGGGTTACTTATAGGAGCTAAATACCTGTACTTGCGGGTTACTTATAGGAGCTAAATACCTGTACTTGCGGGTTTTTTATAGGAGCTAAATACCTGTACTTGCTGGTTACTTATAGGAGCTAAATACCTGTACTTGCGGGTTCCTTATAGGAGCTAAATACCTGTACTTGCGGGGTACCCCCGCTGATGCTGCCACCTATTTTATTTTTCATTTTTTTAAACATCGCTCCTACGCCCAGCCCTCCTGTAGTTTTTGCACTCAGTATGCTAATACTGAGCATCGGTACAGGGAGGAGGAGACGCCAGGGTTTCTCAATGGGAGTCTCCTTCTCCCTGGCTGTGCCACGATCCAATCACATTGGAGAGCGTCACAGCCCGGGGGATTTTTTTTATTTATTTTTTTACGCCATGATGTACTGGTACTTAAGCACACAGGTATTTCCGATCGCCACGCGGCGGGCGGTGATCGTAACTTGGTGCCTGCTGAAATCAATAGAAGGGGTTTGTATAAATACAAGAAACAGAACTGGATCGCACATCCTCAATACTATGCTTTTATCTAACTGCTTCTCAGCATAATAAACATCGTTTGTTAGCGTAATTTATCGTATACCTACCTAGGGTTGTTGCGGGTATCGAAATTTCGATACCCAATCAATACTTTTGTCCATACCGGGATTTGCATTTTTTTCAATACTGGACTGCGTTGTTGCGCAGTCTAGTATCACACAACATGAGCGTGCTGTCAGCGTGGTCATGTTCTCTCAGCAGCACATGGGAGAAGGAAGCAGTCCCCCCGACCGCAAGTATCGCAATACTTTTTTCAGTGCTGCGCCAAATTTAGAATAAGGTGCCATTTAAAGAGGCAACCTTGTGGGCCTATGCTTTTTGATCAAATTGTATACTAATGCCTCATGTCGAACAGCGCCCCCGCTGTATAGGGTATATATTCCTACCTCTCAGTTGGAGTTCCTGAGAGTATGTGATGGGGTTGATTCCACACCTGTTGACATGGTGAGAGTATGTCATGGGGTTGGTTCCACACCTGTTCACATGGTGCAGTACTGGACAGCGGCCATTGTTGCTTTGGTGCCGTCCTGGTGGGTCAGTGGGGCCCAGTGTGGGTTGTCATACAGCGGGGTGCTGTTTGACTGCTGGGGTGGTGCTGCGGCGTCGGCGGTCTCCGTGCAGTGCTGTGCCAAATTTAGAATAGGGTCCAATTCAAAGAGGCAACCATGTGAACATAAGAAATAAAAATAAAGTAAAGAAAGTGTTTTTAATAAAATGAATAAAGTAATACAATTAATAAAGTAAAAAGAGAAAAAAAATGCTCCTTTTACCCTTATTTTATAATAAAAAACAGAACCCCCCCCCAAACACATATTAGGTATCGCCGCGTCCGTAATGACCGGCTCTATAAATATATAACATGATCCACCCTGTCCGATAAATACCATAAAAAAAAAAATTAAATAAAAACCGTGTAAAAAAACCAAAACATTTTTGTCACCTTACATCACAAAAAGTGCAACACCAAGTGATCAAAAAGTCGTATGCCCCCCAAAATACTACCAATCTAACTGTCACCTCGTCCTGCAAAAAATGAGCCCCTACCTAAGCCAATCGCCCAAAAAATAAAAAAACTATGGCTCAGAATATGGAGACACTATAACATAATTTATTTATTTTTGTTTAAAAAATGCTGGTATTGTGTAAAACTTAAGTATACATATTAGGTATCGCCGTGCCCGTAAGAACCTGCTCTATAAAAATCACATGACCTAACCCCTCAGGTGAACACTGTGTAAAAAAAAAAAAAAATGCTATTTTTCCGTACGCCTCCCACAACGGCACTTCAGCAGGAGGGTACCCCGCCCCCAGGGACAGGAAACGACGTAGAAAGCAGAAGTTTAAATGCCTCCTCCCCATTACCTTCTCCAGTTGTTTCCTCTCCCTTGGGATGAATGGAAAGCGGGCAGGCTCCCTCCTGCCGAAGTTCCATACGCCCAGCCTGCGGTGAGTATTCCCTGCTTTGCAGGAGGGCTGTGTGACCAGGAAATAATTCAAATTTGGGGCGGGAAGCTGAAAAACGCCGCAGAGTGTCTCCAGCAGAGCATCATGGGATTCCTCATCATGTCTCTGCAGCAGGAGAAGCCTTCTGATGCCCCTAAGGCCCCCAGTTCTGTAAGCCTCCTCCTCTGCAGTAGTTTTATTTTATGCTATCACCTGTGGGATTTTGTTAATCCTGGTGACGGTTACCCCACTCCTTCCCCTACACTAAAGAAGAGCCCTTGCTCTTTTTTTGTACTTTCAGAATAGAGAAGCCGGAAGGAGTGGGGAATCTGCACAGAAGAAAAAATGTGCTATTTGCAAAAAGCATCTGGCAGCACATAGCAAAAAACTATCTGCCAAAAATGTATGGACAAAATAATGGCTGAAGATTCCCCTTCTCTAGGGGAAAATTTACGATCCATTATAAGAGAAGAAGTGAGTTCAGCAGTGAAAGCAAAAATGGTGTCTTTTCCCCAAAAAACTTCCACTTCTAAAATGGTCACGGAGCCCCAGATAGAATGGGATATGGAGGACGACGATTTTAATGATTCGTCTGACTCGGGATCCTCCTCTGATGAGGAGGTCAGTGGTCCGTTATGCTCAGTAGAAGACACTGATTGTCTTTTGAAAGCGATTAGATTCCTCTATTGTCAGAGTTAATCTTGACAGTCACAGTCGGCTCAGGATCAGATCTTCAAAGGGCTGGGTGATAGGAAGAGGAGAGTGTTCCCCATCCATGACAGAATCCGAAAGCTTATACGGGACGAGTGGAAGGACCCAGAAAAAAGGGCTGGTACTTCAAAAATCTTTAAAAGGAAATATCCCTTTAGCGAGGAAGATTCGGCTCTTTGGGATAAAACACCAAAGGTTGCCGCCCCTGTTGCGCGAATTTCTAAAAAGGCAGCCTTACCTTTTGAAGATGTCGGCTTATTAAATTATGCTATGGATAAAAAGTGTGAATCTGTACTTAAAAAAGCTTGGGAATCCAATACCGCTATGTTGAGACCTAGCATAGCTGCCACCTATACGGCTAGATCTCTGGCTCTCTGGCTCTCTTAGCTGGAGGAGCACCTGGTCTCTGACACCCCCAGAGAGGATATCCTGGCCTCCTTGCCGGTTTTGAAACAGGCCTCTAACTTCCTGGCAGACGGGTCTGCCGATCTTGTAAAGTTATCAGCTAGGTCAGCGACTCTTTCAAATACTGCAAGGAGGTCAGTCTGGTTACGCTCTTGGTCAGGCGATACCACTTCAAAAAATAAACTCTGCAGTATCCCTTGCGAAGGAGATCGTCTTTTCGGTTCTGTCCTAGACGACATTCTGGAAAAGGCCTCTGATAGAAAAAAGGGGTTTCTGCCAGAGTCCAGGTTCTTCCAACAGCGTTGTTCCTTTCGCCCCCAAAGAAAGGGTAGACAGAACCGTAGAAAAAAGGGGGGGGGGGGGGGGGAGAGATTGAAAGCGTTTGTCCCTTCCTGGGAAAAGATCTCAAACTCAGCCTGGGTCCTAGACGTAATCCGTCAGGGATACCAGCTGGAATTTTGCACTCTCCCTCCAGACAGATTTGTATTAAACAAAAGATTGAAGTCAAATCACAATCTCCTAGAGTCTCAGATTTCGCTTTTGTTAGAAAAAAGAGCGATGGTTCCAGTTCCAGCAGACCAGGAAGGAAGGGGATTCTACTCCCCAATTTTTCTCGTAAAAAAACCCAATGGCTCCTTCAGAGCAATAATCAATCTAAAGCTCCTCAACAAGTATATAAAATACAAAAGGTTCAAAATGAAGACCGTAAGATCTACAGTGAACCTTTTAACACAGGACTGCTCCATGGTAACACTCGACCTGGCGGACGCATATTGCCATGTTCCGATCCATCAGAAACATCAAAAATATCTGCGTTTCACCATTTTCAAGGGGGAGCGTCTTCTCCATCTCCAGTTTCAGGTGTTACCCTTTGGTCTGGCCTCAGCACCCAGAGTTTTCACAAAGATTATTGCAGAAATCTCAGCCTTTTTCCACCAGAAGGGGATAAACTTCATACCCTATTTGGATGATTTTCTCATTACAGCAGCCTCCCAGACTCAGCTGGAGTTACAGGTGAAGTTCGTCCTGGAGACCTTAAGATCCCTAGGTTGGAAACTAAATCTAGAAAAATCAAATCTATCACCCAGTCGAAAGATGATCTTTCTAGGTATTCTTCTGGATTCCAGCCAAATGACCTCTTTTCTTCCAGAACAAAAGATCCGGGTCATCAAGTCAAAGATTTCTGTCTTTTCACGCCAGAGAGAGGTCACGTTCCGAAGGATTATGAAAATTCTGGGACTCATGACTTCGACGATTCCTGCGGTGAGATGGGCCCAGGCTCACGGGAGGCCGCTTCAGGAATTCCTGCTAAAACAGTGGAACAAAAGCATCTTCTCCCTGGAAAAGGCAGTTACCTTACCTCCAGGGGTCAAACTCTCCTTGCAGTGGTGGCTGAACGAAAGAAACTTAGTCAAGGGGTCCCTTGGAGGCTCTCCAATCAGATAGTGGTAACAACAGACGCAAGCGGGGCAGGCTGGGGAGCCCATTGTCAAGGTCAGCTGTTACAGGGGTCCTGGGATGCAGAGACCCTTCCCCTTTCTTCAAACGCCAAAGAGCTTCTGACCGTGTTTTTGGCCCTAAAAGCCCTGGCTCCAGTCATCCAAGGACAAAATGTAAAAATCCTCTCCGACTACTCCACCACGGTGGTATATCTCAACAAGCAAGGGGGCACAAGAAACAGTTCCCTTTGTCAGATAGCATCTCGGATCTTTTCTTGGGCATAGTGAAACATCCAGTCCATAACCGCGGTCCATCTAAAGGGGGGCGAGAACACACTGGCAGACTTCCTGAGCAGGAAGAGAATTTGGCCAGGGGAGTGGAGCCTCAAAAAAGTGGTGTTCCAGAACATCTGCAGCAAATGGGGAGTCCCAAGAATAGACCTCTTTGCTTCCCAAAAAGAACAAACAGGTGGACCTTTTCTATTTCCTCTCGGCGAAGGACCACCCGGTGAGAGTGGATGCCTTAGCGGGTCCATGACCATTGGGTCTGCTCTATGAGTTTCCTCCTTTCCAGCTCATACCAAAGGTTCTGGCAAAGCTAATAGAGGAACGAGCCCATGTCATCCTAGTGGCTCCATACTGGCCCAAAAGGCCTTGGTTCTCCCTCCTTCTGAACCTCTCCAAGGGGGACTTCTGGACCCTTCCTCAGTCTCCGGACCTCCTCCATCAGGGCCCAGCCTGGCATCCGGCAATAGGAGAGTGGGGGAGATCCACGCTCTTTCATGCAGACCTCCATACCTAACCATCCTTGACGACAGGATTATATTGATTTATATTTCTCAAAATTCCACTGTCAACAGGAGATTTCCTTACCCACCTTCTGCGCAGGGTCAAAATCTTCAAAAGAAAGACGTTTCCACCCTCTGGATGTACGCAGATGTATACTTGGCTATCTGGAAGCCACAAAAGGACTGCGAAAATCCGACCGTCTTAGGGGGCAGGCAGCATCAAAAATTACTATAGCCCGCTGGATAAGAATGACCATTGCAATGGCCTATACAGTTAAGGGTCTTACTCCTCCAGAGGGTTTAAAAGCCCACTCAACCAGAGCGATTTCCACCTCCTGGGCAGAATCTGCCTCTGCCTCCGCCTCCTTGTCTCAGATCTGCTAGGCCGCTACATGGTGAAATCCTTCCTTCCACCTTTTTCAACCACTATAGGTTGGACGTTCAGTCCAATTCGGATTTGTCGTTCGGACGTAAAGTCCTGTCAGCGGCAGTCGCCCCCCCCCCCCCCCCTCCCACCCCCCCTAATGGATTCCTTTGTTATTCCTCCTGCTGAAGTGCCGTTGTGGGAGGCGTACAGAAAATATGATAATTACTCTTACCGGTAATTGGATTTTCCGTATAGCCTCTACAACGGCACTGGGTTTTTCCCACCCATTAATTGCTTGTATTATTTTGTCTATTATAACTTGATTCATATCTTCCTACAAATAAAAGGTTACTTCTTCAGCATCATCCTGGTTCCTTTTGGTACTTACTGGAGAAGGTAATGGGGAGGAGGCATTTAAACTTCTGCTTTCTACGTCGTTTCCTGTCCCTGGGGGCGGGGTACCCTCCTGCTGAAGTGCCGTTGTGGAGGCTATACGGAAAATCCAATTATCGGTAAGAGTAATTATCATCTTTTTTTGTCACCTTACATAACAAAAAGTGTAATGGCAAACGATCAAAAAGTCATATGCACCACAAAATAGTACCAATCAAACCGTCATCTCATCCCGAAAAAAATGAGCCCCTACACAAGACAGTTGCCCAAAAAAATTATTAATACTACAGCTATTAGACTGTGGAGACACTAAAAAATAATTTTTTATTTTTCAAAAATGCTTTGTTATATAAAACTGAAACAAACAACCAAAAAAAGTTGTCATATTTGGTATTGTGACAACCTGCTATATAAAAATACCACATAATCTAACCTGTCAGATGAATGTTGTAAATAACAAAAAATAAAAACGGTGCCAAAACAGCTATTTCTTGTTACCTTGCCTCACAAGTGTAATATAGAGTAGGAGGGATTGACCGATTATCGATTTTACCTATATCATCGGCCGATATTCAGTATTTTGACTGTTATCGGCATCTATTTTGCCGATATTCCGATAACTTATTGGGAACACAGATCACGCTGCTGTCAGCGGTGTCCCCTCCCCCCCCCCCCCCCCCCTGTGCTGCTGCCGCCAATGAGAGGAAGGAGGACAAGAGAAGGGGAGGGGCTGTGGCCACTGCGCCACCAATGAAGATAACTCTCTCATTAATTCATATACAGGAGGCGGAAGCTGGCTGCAGAATCACATAGCCGGCTCCCGACCTCTATGAGCGGTAGCTGCGATCTGTGGTAGTTAACCCCTCAGGTGCCGCGGATCGCAGCTACCGCTTATAGAGGTCGGGAGGCGGCTATGTGATTCTGCAGCCAGCTCCCGCCTCCTGTATATGAATTAATGAGAGATTTCTCTTCATTGGTGGTGCAGTGCGCTCCCCCAAGCCCCCCAGTAGTAATCATTGGTGGCGCAGTACCCCCCCCCCCCCAATATTAATCATTGGTGGCAGTGGCCACAGGATCCCCCCTTCCCCTCTCCCCTGCTACTCCGATCGGAGCCACAGCAGTGTAATCCTGGGGCTCCGATCGGTTACCATGGCAGCCAGGAAGCTATTGAAGCCCTGGCTGCCATGGTAAGCTCCATGCTGCTGTGTGCACAAAGCACAGAGCAGCAGGGACAGTGTGAGCTCCTATTCACCCTGATAGAGATCTATCAGGGTGAATAGGACAAGGGTTCTTGTCCCTAAGGGGGCTAAAAGTTAGTAAAAAACAAAACAAAAACACCAAAATATTAAGTATAAATGAAAGAAAGATTTACAAAAAAAAAACTACACGTTAACAATAAACATTAATTTTCAGCAGATTTGTGCAGGAATTTTTTTTTTTCCAAAAAATGAAAATTCCCAGAATATCGATATAAATTATAGGCCATCGGCCCTAAAAAATCAATATCGATCCCTAATATAGAGCAACCAAAAATCATATGTACCCTAAAATAGTACCAACAAAACTGGCACCTTATCCCGTAGTTTCCAAAATAGGGTCACTTTTTTGGAGTTTCTACTCTAGGGGTGCATCAGGGGGGGCTTCAAATGGGACATGGTGTAAAAAAAACAAAAAACAGTCCAGCAAAATCTGCGTTCCAAAAACCATATGGCACTCCTTTCCTTCTGTGGCCTGCCATTTGGCCATACAGCATTTTATGACTACATATGGGGTGTTTATGAAAACTACAGAATCAGGGCAATAAATATAGTTTTGTTTGACTGTTAACTCTTGCTTTAACGGAAAAAATTTATTAAAATTGAAAATTTGGCAAAAAATAGCAGTTTTGGCGTTTTTTATTTTATTTTTTTTGACTGTTCATTTGAGGGGTTAGGTCATGTGTTATTTTTATAGAGCAGATTCGTACGGATGCGGCAATACATGATATGTCTACTTTTTAAAATGTATTTAGGTTTTACACTATAATATCCTTTTTAAACAAAAAAAAAACATTTTAGCATCTCCATAGTCTGAGAGTAATTTTTTTTTTTTTTTAAGCCTATTGTCTTAAGTAGGGGCTCATTTTTTGCGGGATGAGAGGACTGTTTTATTGGCACTGTTTTGGGGCGCATGTGTCTTTTTGATTGCTTGCTATTAAACTTTTTGTGATGTAAGGTGACAAAAAAAAGCAATTTTTTGTCACCTTACATCACAAAGTGTAATAGCAAGCAATCAAAAAGACACATGCACCCCAAAATAGTGCCAATAAAACCGTCCGGTGAACTTGCATGGTGTACCCCAGAGGATTTTGTTGGCCAATCAGGAATCCAGATTCCCACAGTGGGCTTCACTGATTATATGACTATTTTCGTTTTTTTTTCAGTGACCACTTTGTGAATCTGATGGTGGAGCTTATCTGGTGGGCCGGAAAACTACGAGCCCCAGAGCGCTAGTACTAGTGTGGGCCACAGGGTCCCTGGCATGGGGGTCCCCTTGCTCCGCCTGGCGGCGTCTCCGCCGCCTTGGGGGCTCATCATCATCACTAGATGATGAGGAGGACGCGGATGACAAGAGGAAAATGGGGTCATCCTCGTCCTCACTGGGGCACTCTGAGTCGGAGGCAAGCAGGGCGTATGCCTCCTCGGCTGAGAACGTCTGGCGGGCCATAGGGGAGTGTGTGTGTGGTATCACAGGACCCCCCTCGGCATTGTCACAGAGTGCCTGCTGAATGATTTCAGAGCACCCCCTCCGATAAATACTGTAAAAAATATAAAATAAAAACGGTTTTACAAAAAAAGCCATTTTTGTCACCTTACATCACAAAAAGTGCAACATCAAGCGATCAAAAAGGAGTATGCCCCCTAAAATAGTACCAATCAAACAGTCACCTCATCCCGCAAAAAAAGAGACCCTACCTAAGACAATTGGTCAAAAAATATAAAAACTCTGGCTCTCAGACTATGGAGACACTAAAACATTATTTGATTTTTAGTAATAGGAAAATGAGCGAGCACTCATACACTTGGCAACCAGATTGACATATGCAGAAAATATTTATTAACCACCTCAGCCCCCATAGCTTAAACACCCTGAAAGACCAGGCCACTTTTTACACTTCTGACCTACACTACTTTCACCGTTTATTGCTCGGTCATGCAACTTACCACCCAAATGAATTTTACCTCCTTTTCTTCTCACTAATAGAGCTTTCATTTGGTGGTATTTCATTGCTGCTGACATTTTTACTTTTTTTGTTATTAATCGAAATTTAACGATTTTTTTGCAAAAAAATGACATTTTTCACTTTCAGTTGTAAAATTTTGCGCAAAAAACGAGATCCATATATAAATTTTGCTCTAAATTTATTGTTCTACATGTCTTTGATAAAAAAAAAAAATGTTTGGGTAAGAAAAAAATGGTTTGGGTAAAAGTTATAGCGTTTACAAACTATGGTACAAAAATGTGAATTTCCACTTTTTGAAGCAGCTCTGACTTTCTGAGCACCTGTCATGTTTCCTGAGGTTCTACAATGGCCAGACAGTACAAACACCCCACAAATGACCCCATTTCGGAAAGTAGACACCCTAAGGTATTCGCTGATGGGCATAGTGAGTTCATAGAACTTTTTATTTTTTGTCACAAGTTAGCGGAAAATGATGATTTTTATATTTTTTTTTTTCTTACAAAGTCTCATATTCCACTAACTTGCGACAAAAAAATAAAAACTTCCATGAACTCACTATGCCCATCAGCGAATACCTTGGGGTGTCTTCTTTCCAAAATGGGGTCACTTGTGGGGTAGTTATACTGCCCTGGCATTCTAGGGGCCCAAATGTGTGGTAAGGAGTTTGAAATCAAATTCTGTAAAAAATGGCCAGTGAAATCCGAAAGGTGCTCTTTGGAATGTGGGCCCCTTTGCCCACCTAGGCTGCAAAAAAGTGTCACACATGTGGTATCTCCGTATTCAGGAGAAGTTGGGGAATGTGTTTTGGGGTGTCATTTTACATATACCCATACTGGCTGAGATAAATATCTTGGTCAAATGCCAACTTTGTATAAAAAAAATGGGAAAAGTTGTCTTTTGCCAAGATATTTCTCTCACCCAGCATGGGTATATGTAAAATGACACCCCAAAACACATTCCCCAACTTCTCCTGAATACGGAGATACCACATGTGTGACACTTTTTTGCAGCCTAGGTGGGCAAAGGGGCCCAAATTCCTTTTAGGAGGGCATTTTTAGACATTTGGATACCAGACTTCTTCTCACGATTTGGAGCCCCTAAAATGCCAGGGCAGTATAAATACCCCACATGTGACCCCATTTTGGAAAGAAGACACCCCAAGGTATTCAATGAGGGGCATGGCGAGTTCATAGAAAAAACATTTTTTTGGCACAAGTTAGCGGAAATTGATTTTTAAAAAAAAAAAATTCTCACAAAGTCTCCCTTTCCGCTAACTTGGGACAAAAATTTCAATCTTTCATGGACTCAATATGCCCCTCAGCGAATATCTTAGGGTGTCTTCTTTCCAAAATGGGGTCATTTGTGGGGTGTTTGTACTGCCCTGGCATTTGAGGGTCTCCGCAATGATTACATGTATGCCCAGCATTAGGAGTTTCTGCTATTCTCCTTATATTGAGCATACGGGTAATGAGATTTTTTTTTTCCGTTCAGCCTCTGGGCTGAAAGAAAAAAATGAACGGCACAGATTTCTTCATTCGCATCGATCAATGTGGATGAAAAAATCTCTGGCAAAAAAAAAAAAGGAAGGGGAAGGCGTCTGCCAGGACATAGGAGCTCCGCCCAACATCCATACCCACTTAGCTTGTATGCCCTGGCAAACCAGATTTCTCCATTCAAATCAATCGATGTGGATGAATAAATCATTGCCGGGATTATTATTATTTATTTTTTTTATATACAAAGTGTTTGCCAAAGTATATGAACACCGCCACCTCCTCAGCTCATATGCCTTGGCAAACGTATCTTTTACTGCAGAGGAGAAATCTCGTCTTGCAGCGCCGCATACACCGACTTGCGTGTAATCTGACAGCAGCGCAATGCTTCTGTCCGAATGCACATCAGTGCTGCAGCTAGTCGATCGGTTGGTCCACCTGGAAGGTAAAAAAAAAAAAAACCAGGCCGCAACACAATAATTTTATTAACTTTGGAAGAGAACATATAAACTTTAACCTTTTTGCTTACTGGTGTTTTTATTTTATTTATTTTTTTACCTTTATAGAACAAACCTCTCCTTCCCCATGGGTCAATGTGCAAAGCGCCCAAAGATGTGGCGAAGTACGTTATGCAGCAGCTGTGAGTGAATGGGCCCTAATAGCCCTGTGTGCCTGTCCTGGTGAGATGTGATCCCCATGCTAGGTGTACCTGTGTGTGGTACTTCCGGAAACACTCTCCTAAGCATAGGGCAGGGTGGTCAGGACAGAAATAGCGGGTGTCACGCCTTATTCCACTCCTGCTACAGACACGACATCTTTTTCGGGTTGACGGTTGGGTTGAGGTACCAGCAACGACATTGGGGAAATGTCGCTCGTGTAGACGGCTAACTACACTGGTGGATGGGGCCACGGAACCTTCTGGATACAGGAGGTTCTCAATGATCTCTTCCTGGAATTTGAGGAAGGATCGTGTTCTCCCAGCCTTACTGTAGAGAACAAAACTATTATACAGAGCCAATTGAATCAAATATACAGACACCTTCTTATACCAGCGTCTGGTTCTGCGGGAAACTAAATACGGAGACAACATCTGGTCATTGAAGTCCACCCCTCCCATGAGCAAATTATAGTCGTGGACTGAGAGGGGCTTTTCAATGACACGGGTTGCTCGCTCAATTTGGATTGTCGTGTCTGCGTGAATGGAGGAGAGCATGTAAACGTCACGCTTGTCTCTCCATTTCACCGCGAGCAGTTCTTCGTTACACAAGGAAGCCCTCTCCCCCCTTGCAAGACGGGTGGTAACGAGCCGTTGGGGGAAGCCCCGGCGACTAGGTCGCACGGTGCCACAGGCGCAAATCCGTTCTAGAAACAAATGCCTAAAGAGGGCCACACTTGTGTAGAAATTGTCCACATAAAGATGGTACCCCTTGCCGAATAAGGGTGACACCAAGTCCCAGACTGTCTTCCCACTGCTCCCCAGGTAGTCAGGGCAACCGACCGGCTCCAGGGTCTGATCTTTTCCCTCATAGACACGAAATTTGTGGGTATAGCCTGTGGCCCTTTCACAGAGCTTATACAATTTGACCCCATACCGGGCACGCTTGCTTGGGATGTATTGTTTGAAGCCAAGGCGCCCGGTAAAATGTATTAGGGACTCGTCTACGCAGATGTTTTGCTCTGGGGTATACAAATCTGCAAATTTCTGGTTGAAATGGTCTATGAGGGGCCGAATTTTGTGGAACCGGTCCAAAGCTGGGTGGCCTCTGGGACGGGAGGTGGTGTTGTCGCTAAAATGCTGGAAACGCAGGATGGTCTTAAATCGTGTCCTGGACATAGCAGCAGAGAACATGGGCATGTGATGAATTGGGTTCGTGGACCAATATGACCGCAATTCATGCTTTTTAGTTAGACCCATGTTGAGGAGAAGGCCCAGAAAAATTTTAATTTCGGAAACTTGGACTGGTTTCCACCGGAAAGGCTGGGCATAAAAGCTTCCTGGGTTTGCGGTTATAAATTGTGTGGCATACCGATTTGTTTCTGCCACCACTAAGTCTAAGAGCTCCGCAGTCAAGAACAGCTCAAAAAATCCCAGGGCCGAACCGATATGAGCCGTCTCAACCCGAACTCCAGACTGGGCGGTGAAAGGGGGAACTAATGGTGCGGCTAAAGTTGGTGACTGCTAATCAGGGTTTGCCAGCACCTCAGGGATTCTAGGGGCTCTACGGGCCTGTCTGTGCGGTGGCTGCGATGGGGTAACTACTGCACGTGCCACCGTACCAGCTTCAACTGCCCTTCTGGTGCTCGCTACTTCACCATGTTGTACGGCAGTGCTGGTACTAGGTCCATGAAGGGCTGCGCTGCTGGTGTATGCCTCACCACGTGATCCGGCAGCGACAGCCCCACTCTGCTGCTCTTGAAGCGGATCCTGCACAACCTGTGGTCTAGCGACACGGGGCCGGGTACGCCTGGTGCTATCAGGGACCTCAGCCTCCTCGTCCGAACTTTGGGTTAGAGAGCCACTGCTTTCTACAGGTTCATATTCTGACCCGCTAGATTCGTCAGATGAGGGTTCCCACTCCTCATTCGACTGGGTCAGAATCCTGTAGGCCTCTTCAGAAGAATACTCCTGTTTGACATTTTGGACTACTAAATTTAGGGGTATTCCCTGAGACTACCCAAGAAAAAAAGCAAGCCTGTCTTACAAATGGGAGGCTAGCAAAGTACCGGAGGCCGCTGCGGTTGATAAAAAAATATCAAAACTGATTTTTTTATCGCCGCAGCGCGTGTAAAGTGAATGTGCAGTGATCAAAAAATATATATTTTTTGTCACTGCGGCGGGGCGGGCGTGGGTGAACGCACGTGTGGGCGACCGATCAGGCCTGATCGGGCAAACACTGCGTTTTGGGTGGAGGGCGAGCTAAGGTGACACTAAAACAATTATAGATCTGACCGTGATCAGTTTTGATCACTTACAGATACTATAAAAGTACAAATGCTGATAAGCGATACGCTAAACAGCGAATAAGTGACTGCGGTGCGGTGGGCTGGGCACTAACTCACGCCAAACTACCTAACCAAGGGGCCTAAACTATCCTAAAACCTAACAGTCAATACCAGTGAAAAAAAAAGTGACAGTTTACACTGATCACTTTTTTTCCTTTCACTAGTGATTGACATGGGCGATCAAAGGGGTGATCAAAGGGTTAATTGGGGTGCAGGGGGGTGATCTGGGGCTACAGTGTACTGTTGGTGCTACTCACAGTTCAGTCTGCTCCTCTGCTGGATCCAACCGACGAAAAGGACCAGCAGAGGAGCAGACAAGCCATATAACAGATCATATTTACGAATATGATCTGTTATATGGCTTGTGATTCGTTTTTTTGAAAATCGCCAGCCAATGATCGTTGCTGGCAGGCTGGTGACGAAATTGTTCTTTAAACTTTTGCCGGCCCACGATGCGCATGCGCGGGCCGGCTCTGACCGAAATCTCGCGTCTCGTGAGATGACGCACGGGTGCGTCCAGGAGGAATGAATCAACCACCTTCCGGACGCATCCGTGCGTTAGGCGGTCGGGAGGTGGTTAAATCCCCATAAAATACAAGTAATAAAATTTATAAGAACAATGTAGCAATAATATACAACATTACAGTCACATATATTGTGGTAGATATGATCGATACTATATTCAATAAAAATATATTCAATAGAAATATTCGATAAATTGAATGGTAGAAAATTAAATGTTGAAATATTCTATAGAATATTCAATACCACTCAATAGTGTCGATAAATTCAATAATATATATCACACCAAAAAACTTCAAGTATATGCTGTTATTTGGGAAAGAGGGGGTATTATCTTCTAGCGCTCTATCCCAATTTGGGAAACTGAATGTCACTAAAAATGTTGTAGGTGTATTCACTGGGAGCGCAATATGTTCATAAAGTGTCCACAGGAATCCTGATAATGTGAAAAGTCTCTTATAGCATATCCTTTTAAGGTCGATATGAGCTTTGAATTGAAGAAAACTTTAAATCGATATTTGGCTTACCGTCTAGCGTCTGCTGTCTCCCTATTGCTTCAATGGAGCTTTAAATATTTGCCGGCTTATTCAGTCGCTCCATAGGAGGAGGAGATCGCAGGACCGGAGTGGCAACTGCCGCGATCTTTGGAACTCCCGCGAAATTTAAACCAGCTTGCTGTATGGAGCGACTGAAATAAGCCGGCAAATATTTAAAGCTCCATTGAAGCAATAGGGAGACAGCAGACGCTAGACGGTAAGCCAAATATCGATTTAAAGTTTTCTTCGATTCAAAGCTCATATCGACCTTAAAAGGATATGCTATAAGAGACTTTTCACATTATCAGGATTCCTGTGGACACTTTATGAACATATTGCGCTCCCAGTGAATACACCTACAACATTTTTAGTGACATTCAGTTTCCCAAATTGGGATAGAGCGCTAGAAGATAATACCCCCTCTTTCCCAAATAACAGCATATACTTGAAGTTTTTTGTTGTGATATATATTATTGAATTTATCGACACTATTGAGTGGTATCGAATATTCTATCGAATATTTCAACATTGAATTTTCTACCATTCAATTTATCGAATATTTCTATTGAATATATTTTTCCAGGACGTCCCTCCATGACAGTACCCACTGGAGGATGTCCTATTGGATCTCTGTAGGGACAGGAAGCGTGAGAGGTTAAAAGGCCCCTACCCTCCCACCAGTGTTCTTCCTGTCCCTACAGGGATAGGAGCAGTGAGTGGATCCCTGCTTAATGTAGGGAGCAAACACTAGGCCGAGGCTGGTCGGGGGGCTCTTGCCTCTCCTCTTCAGCCTCCGTGGGGCCTAAAAGCCAGCACCCCTCTGGGAGGGGTCCCCTAGCTTGTCCGGTACCTTTTTTTCCTGAGCAGGCCGCAGGTACCCGGACGCTGAGCGGCTTCTCCGACGGAGCTCTGCGCTCAGCAGCAGCTCCGCCCTCCTCGATGATGCGATCGGCGTCTCTTCCTGATGACCCGGAAGTGACGCGTCCAAGATGGCGGCGCGCATACATGCTGGAGGCCTCGGTTTGGGGCCTCGCATGTGGGGTTGATTTTTCTATGGAAGAGTCCCCCAGAAGAGGAGGCGGTCCCGGCGGCGATGAGGGGAGGGCCTGTAAGGTAGGAACCTTATTTAAATGCTATGATGTATGCTTATGTGGCGGTTGCATCATGGAGGGCCAAGGTGTGAGCAAGCTAGATGCGGTAGCTGACCCCCTCGTCCAGAGTAATGTAAGTAGTATCCGGCTGGCAGGTGTATAGTTCCCCCTAGGCTGGTTTTTATATCTCCTTCTCCCCCTATTAAGGTGGAAAAAGAGGCGGGACATAGACCGCATGGAGACACCAAGAAAAAAGCTAAGAAGTGTGCGACATGCACAAAAAAGCTGTCTGAGTCGTATAAAAAGGCCCTCTGCATGGATTGCTTAGCAAGGATCCTGAAGGAAGAACAACCATCCTTCCTGGAAGAGCTGAGAACCATCGTCAGGGAGGAAGTACAGGCGGCCGGAATGAATCAGCCCCCTTCTCTTCCAGTTCCCGCTTCCCCTCCGTCCAAGCGTACCAGGGTACACTTAGTATCGGATTCAGAGGAAGAAACCGGGTACCCTTCAGACGATCGGGAGGATCAGATCCCCCCTTCGATGTCAGAGGAGCCAAGGAAATACCTGTTTTCCTCGGATCAGCTGGACTCGCTCCTTACTGCAGTAAGGCAGACCATGGCAGTGGAGGAGGAGGAGCCGAAACGTTCTATACAGGACGAGATGTTCGGCGGATTAAGGGCCAGGAAAAGAAAGATTTTCCCGGTGAATTCTTACCTTCAAGATCTGATCAAAGAGGAATGGGAAGAAGGTGACAAAAAGCTCTATATTCCCAGGGAATTCAAGAGCAGACTGGCCTTCAATCCAGAGGAGACTAAACTTTGGGATGAAATTCCAAAAGTCGACATCCAGGTGGCCAAGGTGGTGAAGAAGACATCTATTCCATTCGAGGATTCTTCACAATTAAAAGACCCCATGGACCGGAAAATGGATGGACTCCTGAAGAAGGCCTGGGAATCCTCAGCGGCCACTATTAATGCTAACATTTCAGCAACCTCAGTGGCTCGAGCTATGTGCTTATGGCTGGAGCAACTGGAGGAGCATCTCAAGATGAAAACCTCCAGGGAGGAAATTCTTGAGTCCTTACCCTTATTAAAATTTGCTGCATCCTTCATGGCGGATGCCTCAGCAGAGTCCATTCGTTTCGCTGCCAGGAACGACGCTCTTACGAATACTGCAAGACGGGCCCTCTGGCTCAAATCCTGGACAGGAGACATTGCCTCTAAAAACAAATTATGCGCAATTCCCTTCACCGGAACATACCTTTTCGGCCAGGTCCTCGATTCCATTCTGGAAAGCGCAGCCGATAAAAAGAAAGGGTTTCCGGAGGGAAAAGCAAAAAAGCCTGTGCAGCCCTTTCGTAAGACCTCCAAACAGTATACACCCTCAGAGAGAGGGAAAGGTAAAACAGGTAGATGGAGCTACCCTAAAGGAGGGAGAGGTAGGGGGTTCCTCTTCAATCCCAACTCAGGCCCAAGTAAGCAATGACATCAGGCCAGTAGGGGGCAGGCTCCGCTTATTTTGGGAATCCTGGACTCGGATTACCCAAAACCAGTGGATCCTAAAAACCATCCGAGAAGGGGTAAAATTAGATTTCCGTGGTCCTCCCCCGGAAAGATTCCTGGTTACAAAAGTCCATTCAGTGAGTCAGCAGAATCAATTAGGTCTGGACGTGCAGAAGCTACTAAAATTAAATGCTATCGTCCAGGTTCCGGAAAATCAGAAATTTCTAGGTCATTACTCAAGTCTCTTTCTAATAAAGAAACCAGACGGATCCTTCAGGACAATTATCAATTTGAAGTCCCTGAACAAATCATTAACCTATCACAAATTCAAAATGGAATCCATAAAGTCGGCAATTCCGTTGATTTCAGAGGGAGACCTTCTATGCACCTTGGACCTGAAGGATGCGTATTACCACATCCCGATTCACCCCCTACACCAGAAATATCTCAGGTTTGCAGTCATTCAGGAGGGGACGGTTCTTCATTATCAATTCCAGTGTCTCCCCTTTGGAATCTCTTCAGCCCCTCGAATCTTTACAAAAGTCATCACGGAAATTGTGGCGCATTTGAGAAAGCAGCAAATAAGGATTGTTCCATATTTGGACGATTTTTCTTCTTATAGCCAACACAAAACAAAATCTAGAGGGCAGTATTCATCAGACCTTAGCCCTCTTCAAGGATCTAGGTTGGGTGATAAATTACCCCAAATCCGACCTGGTACCAAACACCAAAAAACAGTTCTTAGGGGTTCTCTTGGACACAGAAAGTCAGTTCTCCTTCCTTCCAGAATCCAAACAGGAGACGATAAGGAGAAAGATTTTGACCTTCCAGAAACAGAAGGGTCATACTTTAAGGGAGGCAATGAAGATCCTTGGCCTAATGACTTCATGCATCTCAGTGATCCCGTGGGCCCAGTTCCATTCCAGGGGCCTACAGTCCGCAGTGCTGGCAGCTTGGGACAGGGATCATCAGTCCTTGGACTCGAAGGTAACACTTACAAAGCGGTGTCTAGATTCTCTATCCTGGTGGACCAATCCCGGAAACCTAAAGAAGGGGGTTGCCTGGAACCTTTCTCCTTCTATAATCATCACCACGGATGCAAGCCAGTGGGGTTGGGGGGCCCATCTGGAAGGACATGTCTTCCAGGGCAAATGGTCCACCCTGGACAGCCGCAGATCATCAAACTACAGGGAGCTGAAGGCGGTATGGAAGACACTAATGTCAGCCGAATATATTCTCTCCAACCACCACATCAGAGTGCTGTCAGACAACATAACCACCGTATGTTACCTGAAGCGTCAGGGGGGTACCAGGAACCCTCTACTTCTGGAGTTATCCGGAAAAATATTTCACTGGGCAGAGAGGAAAGTCCTCTCGGTGACAGCGGTCCACTTAAAGGGGACAGAGAACTCCACGGCAGACTTTCTGAGCAGACACTGTCTCGATGCAGGCGAATGGTGTCTAAACCGGGAAGTTTTCCTTCAAATATGCCATCAATGGGGGTTCCCACAGATAGACCTATTTGCCTCCAGAAGGAACACCCAGGTAGATCAATTCTTCTCCCTGAACCCCAGAGACAATCCGAGGGGGGTAGACGCCTTATCCCACAAATGGGACATGGAATTAGCTTATGCCTTTCCTCCGTTTCCTTTAATTCCGCTGGTCCTGAAAAAACTAAAGGCTTGCTCAGCGACCCTTATCCTGATAGCCCCAGCCTGGCCAAAGAGAGCCTGGTTTCCGCTCTTGACGGACTTACTCCTAGAAGACCCAATAGCCCTTCCAGCAAGGAAGGACCTTCTCGTTCAGGGGCCCCTGGAACACCCGAATCTCGAGAAGTTAATGCTAACAGCCTGGATCCTGAAAGGCAGATCCTGAGAAGTAAGGGCCTTTCGGATAAGGTAATCTCAACCTTGCAGCAGAGCCGAAAACCGGTAACCTCTGCCATATACTTAAAGATATGGAAAAGGTTTTTATCATGGCTCGCAGACACTCATCCAGGAATCTCGGTCCCATCTATAGGCTGCATTCTGGACTTTTTACAGGCAGGGTTCGACCTGGGCCTAAAGCCCAGTACCCTTAAGGTCCAGATTTCGGCTTTGAGTAATTTTCTTGACACCCCTCTGGCCGACCACAGGTGGATTAGGAGGTTTGTTAAATCGATTTCCAGGTTAAGACCCACTGTTAGACAGACGGTTCCCCCATGGGACTTAAATGTAGTCCTAGAGAGTCTTTGTAGGCCCCCCTTTGAACCTATTGACCAATTATCAGATAAAATGCTTTCCCTTAAAGCTGTCTTCTTACTAGCTATTACCACAGCTCGTAGAATTGGGGAGATTCAGGCCCTCTCCATCAGAGAACCATTCTTGAGGATTCTGGATGACAGAGTCATTCTGAAATTAGACCCATCTTTCTTGCCAAAAGTGGTATCACCGTTTCACAGAGAGCAGGAAATAATTCTTCCCTCCTTTTGTACCTCCCCCAAGAATACGAAAGAAGAAAGGTTCCATTGCCTCGACGTAAGAAGAACCATTCTCGCCTACCTCCAAAGGACGGAGCCGTGGAGAAGATCACAGAACCTCTTTGTTTCCTTTGGGGGAAAGAACAGAGGCAACAAGGCCTCGAAACAAACTCTAGCCCGCTGGATCAGAGACTTGATTCGAGAGACTTACTCACAGAAAGGACTTCCTTGTCCGTTTCCCTTAAGAGCCCACTCCACCAGAGCAGTCGCATCATCGTGGGCAGAGAAAGCAGATGCTTCTGTAGAGCAGATTTGCAAGGCCGCAACCTGGTCCAGTTTCTCTACATTCATTAAGCACTATAGATTAGATTCCCTGGCCAACCAGGATCTGGCATTTGGTCGCAAGGTCCTTCAGGCTGTGGTCCCCCCCTAGTTGTTTAGCTGGTAGTTCTCCAGTGGGTACTGTCATGGAGGGACGTCCTGGAAACGAAGGTTTAGTCTTACCGGTAAACGGTTTTCCAGGAGTCCGACATGACAGTACCCGTTATTTTCCCCCCCATAATTCTTTTCGGTTATTGCCAGGATCCTTAAAATTATCTTTCCGATGTGTGTCTAACATGGAAGTTTAATAAATACGTTGGATCCTATCTGGTGTAGTAATTGGAAAGAACACTGGTGGGAGGGTAGGGGAGGGGCCTTTTAACCTCTCACGCTTCCTGTCCCTACAGAGATCCAATAGGACATCCTCCAGTGGGTACTGTCATGTCGGACTCCTGGAAAACCGTTTACCGGTAAGACTAAACCTTCGTTTATTGAATATAGTATCGATCATATCTACCACAATATATGTGACTGTAATGTTGTATATTATTGCTACATTGTTCTTATAAATTTTATTACTTGTATTTTATGGGGATTTAATAAATATTTTCTGCACATGTCAATCTGGTTGCCAAGTGTATGAGTGCTTGCTAATTTTCCTATTACTACATTTGCCTTTTAAGAGAGGGTGGGGTGATTCCCTCTATATGAGCTTGTAGCACCATACCTTAACTACTTGCTAGTGAGCCACCACAACCTACCACTATTATTTGATTTTTATTTTTTTAAATGCTATTGTGTGATCTTTTATATAAATAAGAAAAAGTATACATATTGGGTATTGCCTCGTCCGTAACTACCTGCTCTATAAAAATTTCATGTGACCTAACCCCTCAGGTGAATGCTGTAAAAATAAGTAAATAAAAACTGTGCCGAAACAACCAATTTTTTTTGCTCACCTTGCCACATAAAGTGTAATAATGAATGATCAAAAAATCATATGTGCCCAAAAATGGTACCAATAAAAGTCAACTCTTCCTGCAAAAAATGAGCCCCTGCACAAGACGATTGGCAGAAAAATTAAATAAATGACGTTCAGAAAATGGAGACACAAACATATATTTTTTTTTTTTTAAATGCTTTACTATGTAAAACTGAAACAAGCAAAGAAAGTAGTCATATTTGATATCACCGCGTCCGTAACAACCTTCTCTATAAAAATAGCGCATGATCTAACCTGTCAGATGAACGTTGTAAAAAATAAAAACTGTGCCAAAACAGCCATTTATTTTTTGGTTACCTTGCCTCACAAAAAACTTAATCTAGAACGATTAAAAATCATATGTACCCCAAAATAGTACCAGTAAAACCTTATACCCTAGTTTCCAAAATGGGGTCACTTTTGGGAGTTTCTACTGTAGGAGTGCATCAGGGGGGCTTCAAATGGGACATGGTGTCTAAAAACCAGTCCAGCAAAATCTGCCTTCCAAAAACCATGCGGCAGTCCTTTCCTTCTGTGCCCTTACATCAGTTTACTAAACCACATGTGGGGTGGTTATGTAAACTCATGTTGAGTTTTGTTTGGCTGTTAACTCTCGATGCGTTAAAGAAAAAAATGGATTAAATTGGAAAAACTTCCAAAAAAGTGAAATTTAGAAATGTAATCTCCATTTTCCTTTTAATTCTTGTGGAACACCTGAAGGGTTAACAAAGTTTGTAAAATCTGTTTTGAGTAACTTGAGGGGTGTAGTTTCTACAATGGGGTCTATTATGTAAGCCCCAAACTAAAAAGTGGATTTTGGAAATTTTTCTTAAATTTTTTAGAATTGCTTCTAAAATTCTAAGCCTTCTCACGTCCCCAAAAAATAAAACGACATTTACAAAATCAGGCATCCTCAAACTGCGGCCCTCCAGCTGTTGTAAAACTACAACTCCCACAATGCCCTGCTGTAGACTGATACCTGTAGGCTGTTCGGGCATGCTGGAAGTTGTAGTTTTGCAACAGCTGGAGGGCCGCAGTTTGAGGATGCCTGTACAAAATGATGCAAGCATAAAGTAGACATATGGGGAATGTTAAGTAATAAATATTTTATGAAGTATCTCTTTGACCTCTTTCACACTGGTGTCGCGTGTGAGGGCCGGATAGGATGCGGGTGCGTTCCGGGAAAATGCACAATTTTTCTGCGCGAGTGCAAAGTGTTTTAATGCGTTTTGCACGCGCGTGAGAAAAATCTGCATGTTTGGTACCCGTACTTGGACTTCTTCACTTCACAGAAGTTCGGGTTTGGGTTTGGGATCGGTGTTGTTTAGATTTTATTATTTCCCTTATAAGGCTACTTTCACACTAGCGTTGTTTGAATCCGGCGGGCAATTTCGTCTCCGTAACTGCCCGCCGGAGCCGGAAAAACTTGTGAAAACGGATTACATTTAAATCCTGATCACAATAAAAAAATGCATTGGAAAAAAAAAACGGATCCGCCATTTATGGACTTTAACTTTTTTTTGCACATTTTTCGGGTTTAACATGCAAAAGCCGGATACGGTTTGACGGAACACACGGCGCCGGATCCGACATTAATGCAAGTCAATGGGAAAAATGCCGGCGTTCAGTTTTGTCGCCATTTGCGACTAGACCCGCCGCCGCAGCACTGCCGTTGAATACAGCGGCGGGGCACAGGAGATGATAGTTCTCTGCCGATGTTCTTCTCAGCAGCGCAGTGGAGAAAGAGTCTCTCCCTCCCCTCTGTGCTGCCGCCGCCAATAAGGAGAGAGACGGGAGGAGAAGGGGAGGGGCTGTGGCCACTGTGCCACCAATGAAGATAACTGACCTGTTAATACAAATACAGGAGGCGGCTGCCGGAATCAAATAGCCGGGACCCGACCTCTATGACAGGGAGCGGCACCTGAGGGGTTAACTGCAGTGGATCGCAGCTCCCTGTCATAGAGGTCGGGTGCCGGCTATTTGATTCCAGCAGTCACCTCCTGTATTTGTATTAACAGGTCAATTATCTTCATTGGTGGGGCAGTGCCCCCCCCAGTATCATAAACATTGGTGGCGCAGTGCACCCCCCCCCCGTATCATAAACATTGGTGGCGCAGTGTCCCCCCCCCCCAGTATAATAAATATTGGTGGCGCAATGATGGTTAAAAAAATAAAAAAAATAAACTCCCCTCCTCCAATTGATCGCGTAGCTGCCAGTATCCTGTTCTTTCTTCAGGACCTGTGGTGACGTCACTGAGCTCATCACATGGTACATGACCATGGTGATGTATCATGTGATGAGCACAGTGATGTTACCACAGGTCCTGAAGAAAGAACAGGAGACTGGCAGCTACACGATCAATTGGAGGAGGTGAGTTAATTTTTTATTTTTTTTTAACCCTCAATTGACCTACTACTATGCATTCTGTATTAAAGAATGCTATTATTTTCCCTTATAACCATGTTATAAGGGAAAATAATACAGTGAATAGACTTTCATCCTAGCAACAATGCGTGAAAATCGCACCGCATCCGCACTTGCTTGCGGATGCTTGCGATTTTCACGCAGCCCCATTAACTTCGCATGCTGCGATTTTTCACGCAACACACAAGTGATGCGTGAAAATCACCGCTCATGTGCACAGCCCCATAGAAGTGAATGGGTCCGGATTCAGTGCCGGTGCAATGCGTTCACCTCAAGCATTGCACCCGCGCAGAAATCTCGCCCGTGTGAAAGGGGCCTAAGGGTGAATAGGACAAGGGTTCCAGCCCCTTAAGGGGGCTGATAGTAAGTAAAAAAAAAAAACACAACACTAAGGCTACTTTCACACTTGCTGCAGTGTGATCCGGCGGGCAGTTCCGTAGTCGGAACTGCCTGCCAGATCCGCTGATCTGGATGTAACTGAAAGCATTTGTGAGACTCATCGGGATGCGGATCCATCTCACAAATGCATTGCAAGAACGAATCCATCTCTCTGCTTGTCATGCGGACATGTATCTTTTAACACATTTTTACCGGTCTGCGCAGGACAGATTAGGCATTGCCGGATCTGGCACTAATACATTCCTATGGGGAAAAATGCCGGATCCGGCATTCAGGCAAGTCTTCAGTTTTTTTCGCCGGAGATAAAACCGCAGCATGCTACGGTTTTCTCTTTTGCCTGATCAGTCAAAATTACTGAACTGAATACATCCTGATGCATCCTGAATGGATTACTCTCCATTCAGTATGCATGGGGATATGCCTGATCAGTTCTTTTCCGGTATAGAGCCCATGTGACGGAACTCTATGCCGGAAATAAAAAACACTAGTGTGAAAGTACCCTAAAATATTAAGTTTAAATCCCCCCCTTTCCCAATTTTACATACAAATGATATAAATAATAAATAAATAAACATATTACATAACGCTGCGTCCGAAAAGTCCAAACTATTAAATTATTAAATATCTCCTATGCGGTGAGCGCCGTAACAGAAATAAATAAATAAAAACCATGCGATTCGCCATTTTTTAGTCACGTTGTCACCCCAAAAAATAGGATAGGACTGTTCTATTATGGGCTGAACGTTTAATAAAATGCGAAATGCACGCAGCTTTTTTTGCTGTTTTTTGCGTGGTATTGAGTATCGCAATACTTTTTTATGGTGACGAAAGCGAATCAAAATTTTGGTATCGAAACAACCCTACACCGATCTGATCGGCGTAGCGTTGTCACGATACCAAAATTTTGATTCTGTTTCGATTTGGCGACTAAAAATGTAATTTGGCTCCTAAATTTTTCAGTTCAGGAGCCAATGGCTACTAGGTATTTTTTTATTTTTTTTTTGTCTGGAGCACTGTAACATGGTTATAAGGGAAAATAATAGCATTCTTAATACAGAATGTTAAGTAAATTAGGGATGGAGGGGTTAAAAAAAAATTAAATTAAAATTAAACTCACCTCATCCACTTGTTTGCACTCCCCGGCTTGTCTTCTTTCTTCTTCTTTCCTCAAAGAAGAAGAAAATGACCTTTGGTGACGTCACTGCGCTCACTACATGGTTCATCACCGTAGTGACGTCACCAAAGGTTCTTTTTCTCCTAGGTCCTCAAAGAAGAAAGAAGACAAGCCGGGCGGCGCGAACAAGTGGATGAGGTGAATTAAATTTAATTTTAAATTTTTTTTTAACCCCTCCAACCCTAATTTACTTAGCATTGTGTATTAAGAATGCTATTATTTTCCCTTTATTACCATGTTATAAGGGAAAATAATAAAGATCGAGCCCCCATCCCGATCGTCTCCTAGCAACCATGCGTAAAAATCACACCGCATCCGCACTTGCTTGCGGATGTTTGCGATTTTTCATGCAGCCCCATTCACTTCTATGGAGCCTGCTTTGCGTGAAAAACGCACAATATAGTGCTTGCTGCGACTTTCACGCAACGCACAAGTGATGCGAGAAAATCACCACTCATGTGCACAGCCCCATTTAAGTGAATGGGTCCGGATTTAGTGCGGGTGCAATGCATTCACCTCAAGCCTTGTACCTGCGCGGAATTCTCGCCCGTGTGAAAGGGGCCTTTCTGTTTTAAAAGCAGAGAAATTGGAAATTTTTCTAAATTTTGGGTAAATTTGGTATTTTTTTTTCATAAATAAAGGTGAAATATATTCATTCAAATTTCTGACTGTCACGAGAAAACAATCTCGGAATGGCATGGATAAATAAAAGCGTTCCAAAGTTATTACCACATAAAGTGACACATGTCAGATTTGCAAAAAATGGCCTGGGCAGGAAGGTGAAAACTGGCCAGGGGTAGAAGGGGTTAATCAGACCTCAGATAGGAGCCCCATGCCTCTCATCAGCCCCCAGCAGCCTCATATCAGTCCCCCATATGCCTCTCACCAGTCCCCAGCAGCCTCTCTTCAGCCCACATTACCTCTCATTAGCCCCCAGGCATGGTATATTAGCCCCCATCAGCCTCATATTGAACAAAGTAAAAAAGCACTTACCTCTCCTGCTCCCGGACGCCGCTGCACCTCTCCTCCAGCACGATCCTCTTCCTCATGCCTCCGGCTGTGCTGTGAACCGGTGTTCTGTCAGAATACTATACCTTAGTCACTTCCGGTGACGTGGCCGCACCGGAAATGACGAGATTTAGCTGGGGGAGGGGGTGAGCGGCGCTGCGCACGTGCAGATCTACGGGTGTAGGCTACTTTTACACTCACGTTTGGTGCGGATCCGTCATGGATCTGCACAAACGCATCCGTTCAAATAATACAACCGCATGCATCCGTTCAGAACTATCTTTAACATAGCCAAAACGCATCCGTCTTGAGCACCATTGAAAGTCAATGGAGGACGGATCAGTTTTGTCGCCTCCCTCCAAGTCCTGATTGACAGGGCCAGGCAGCGCTCGCATCCGTTTGCCAGCCCTGTGCTCTTGTGAAATCTCATGCTATTCATCATTCGGTGCAGGTGCGGTGAGGGAAAGACTCTCACAGGCTGCCAGCTTCCTCACCGCGCCTGCACCGAATACTGAACGGCGCAAGATTTCACCAGAGCACAGGGCTGGCAGACGAATGCAAGCGTTGCCTGGCCCTGTCAATCAGGACTTGGAGGGAGGCGACAAAGGTGGGAGAATGAAGCCTCTAGGAGCAGGAACAGAGCTCCCCCCTGCTCCTAGAGGCTAATTAGCATATTATAAAAGTTTGATTCCTGGCGTAACGGGGGCATAGATAAAAGTAGGAATAGGCTAGTTAGGTTTAGCTGACATTAGCACATCGCTAATGTCAGCTAGCTTAATAGGGTTAAATCTGGTGACCGAAACCCTTTAAGGACCAGGCCTTTTTTTTTTTTTAGCAAATTTGACATGTGTCACTTTATGTGGTGATAATCTTAAAACGCTTTTACTTATCCAGGCCATTCTAATAAACTATGTTACTATGTTACAAGGCCAAAAAAAGACATCTGTCCATCCAGTTCGGCCTTTTATCCTGCAAGTTGATCCAGAGGAAGGCAAAAAAAAAAACTGAGGTAAAAGCCAATTTTCCCTAACGCCTCCTCATTGGCACTAGTAGGAGGAGCTAGATCCCGCCTCCAGGGACAGGAAACAACCGCAGAAGCCCAAACAAGAAGACACCTCCTCCTACATACTCAAGTTTGTGGTTTCCTGTACCTCAGGCCGAGTGGAAGCCTTGCCAGTGCTCTGGCTGAAGATTGATCACTCAGCTTAGGATCCTTCCCCTTCTTGGGAGGGCTGAGCAGGGGAAAGAGGTTCTGGGTGGAGCATTGCTCTCCTTCTCTGTCCCTTG
This sequence comes from Bufo bufo, assembly GCF_905171765.1. Lineage (NCBI taxonomy): Eukaryota > Metazoa > Chordata > Amphibia > Anura > Bufonidae > Bufo > Bufo bufo. The sequence goes on from NC_053391.1 coordinate 286,222,649, forward strand.
GTGTAAGTCCCGGGCTGTCCTACCTATGGTAGAGGGGATCGACGCCTCACGCGTCCTGGCAGTGGGAATCCTAGTTGGGCAGGAGGTTCCTGATTTACGCCGCATTATCCTTCCTCTACATGCGGGTTATGCTTCCGGCGGTGGCTGACGTCATTACGCATGTGGCCCAGAGGAAGTGCGGCGTGCTCCCAGAGTTGGCGTGGGGGCGGAACTAAAGAAAGCGGGCCGCAGAGTTTAAAATGGGTCTGCAATCCCAGGTGCTTGCAGTTGCTGTACAGGAGCAAGATGTCCTCCGCTGATACTGATGCCCCACGCAGAGCTGCTGATCCCAGTAAGGCCTTCAGCCCGGTAAGAGACCTCCTCCGTTTTATGGGGTTGATGGATGGGTTTTTCCTTCACCACCCGGGTGCTTCTGTTGGGCTCTCCTTGGGTCGACTTTCTAACCTAGTACAATACTCCCTAGGTAAAAGAGGCTGGCCCTGCAAGGTCTGCGGGTGGTGAATCTTCAAAGAGGAAATGTGTCATGTGCAGGAAGAGCCTTCCCCCTGCTTGTAAAAAGCTACTAGGCCCACGTTGCACGAAAAAGGTGGTGGCGGAACAGTCGCCTTAATTTATGGAAAACCTTAGAACCCTCATTAGCGATGAGGTTAAAGAGGACCTTTCACTAGAATAAAAAGTGTAAACTAAGTATACAGGCATGGAGAGCCGCGCCCAGGGATCTCCCTGCACTTACTATTTTCCCTGGGCGCCACTCCGTTCTCCCGGTATCTTCATATGTTCGGCTCCACTGGGTGGAGCCTGCCGGCGTCTCCTTCTCCCAGGCTGTAGCGCTGGCCAATCGCAGCGCTCAGCTCATAACCTGAGAGAAAAAAAAAAACTCTCAGGCTATGAGCTGAGCGCTGCGATTGGCCAGCGCTACAGCCTGGGAGAAGGAGACGCCGGCAGGCTCCACCCAGTTGAGCCGAACATATGAAGATACTGGAGCTTATACTGGGAGAACGGAGTGGCGCCCAGGGATAATAGTAAGTGCAGGAAGATCCCTGGGCTCCGCTCTCCATGTCTGTATGCTTAGTTTACATTTTTTATTCTAGTGAAAGGTCCTTTTTAATTCAGCAAAAGACCAACGTAGGGCACCCTCCTCTCCCCATCCATCTACTTCAAAATCTGTTGATCCGTCCTCAGACATAGGTGATTTTGATGAAGGAGAACTTTTTTCTGGGGACTCTGATTCCTCTGAAGACAGCTCCGGTCATCCGTTATGTTCCCCTGAGGATACAGATTTTTTGTTATAAACTATACGGGCTACTATGAAATTAGAAGATGTTAAGGAACCCTTATCAATCCCGGACCAGATGTTTCAAGGATTGACGGAAAAGAAAAGACAAGTGTTCCCTATTAATGATAATATTAGGGATATTATCTCTAAGGAATGGAAGGACCCTGAGAAAAGACCTGTTATTTCCAAAGCCTTCAAACGTAAATATCCATTTGCAGATGCAGATTGTGAAGCATGGGGAAAAAAAAAATAAAATGATGCCCCGGTGTCTAGAATTTAAAAAAAATTTAACCTCCCTTTTGAAGACATGGGGTTACTGAAGGACTCCATGGATAAAAAATGTGAGGGGCTCCTCAAAAAAATCTTGGGAGACAGGGGCGGCTATGTTTAGACCGGGTATTGCGGTGACCTGCACTGCTAGGTCCCTGTCTGTATGGATTAACCAGATGGAAAACCACTTGGCAGCCGGTACACCCCGGGAAGAAATTATCTCCTATATCCCAGTTTTGGGAATCAAGCTTCAAGTTTTCTGGCAGATGCCTCAGCAGATCTGGTGAAGCTCTCGGCCAGGTCTACTGCTCTTTCAAACGTTGCCAGCAGAGTCATCTGGTTAAGGTCCTGGTCGGGTGATGCAGGCTCAAAGAGTCGCCTCTGCGCTATTCCCTGTGAGGGGGATAGGCTCTTTGGGTCCACATTAGACAATATTTTAGATAAAGCCTCAGACAAAAAGAAGGGGTTTCCATCTGAATCTCGTTTTTATTTAATCAAAGAAAATGTTTTCGCTCAAGCCACATTTAAACAAAATCAGAACAAAAGAATAATCGGGTAGATGGCAATACTCCAGAGGCCGGGATAGGGGATTTTTATTCAATCCCGATTCCTCTTCCAAGAAGTCCCAATGACGCCAGAAGTCCAGTAGGGGGCAGGCTTTCAAAGTTTGGCCAAGATTGGGAGTCTATAGGAGCCTCTTAGAACTAATAAGATCAGGTCACAAATTAGAGTTCTGTTCCCTTCCAGTGAGGGACGCCATAAGATTCCTTACAAACAAGATTTTTTTCAGATCCTGTCAAACAAGAGGCTCTAGAATCAGAGGTCTACTCTCTTCCCTTTAAAAAAAAACAAAAAACTTCATTACAGAGGTTCCGATAGACCAGCGAGGTCAGGGGGTCTATTCTCCCTTGTTCCTGATTTAAAAAGGCCAAATGGAAAGTTCAGGACAATATTCAATCTGAAATACCTAAATCAGTTTGTAACTTATAAAAAATTCAAAATAGAATCATCACCGCAGATTCTTATTCTTGTCTTCTCGACATCTCAAAATTGTGAAAGAAACCCTTGGTTCCTTAGGATGGATCTTCAACCAGGAAAAAAATAAACTAATCCCAAGCCAGCAGAGATTATTTATGGGAGTACTTCTGGACACCCAGCATCTATTTTTACCCCAAGAAAAACAGATCAACCTGGTAACTCAGGTAAAAATCTTCTGTTCCAAAAGGACAGCATCGATAAGAGACATCATACGCTTGCTGGGACTTAACATCTACGATACCCTCTTTTAATTGGACTCAGGCCCACACCAGGATCCTGTCTTTCCTTCTTTCATCTTGGGACAAGACGCAGAGTTCCTTAGAAAATAAAGTAAAGGTCCCTCACGAACCTTTACTTTATTTTATAAGGAACTCTGCGTCTTGTCCCAAGATGAAAGAAGGAAAGACAGGATCAAAATCACTAAGCTGGTGGATGGTGGAGAAATTTCTACAAACGGGAGTTCAGTGGCAGCCGAAGGACCAGATTACAGTGACCACCAACGAAAGCAGAAAGGGTTGGTGCACCCATGCTCTACAAAAGTGGTACAAGGCACATGGGCTCTCCAGATGTCTACAGCTTTCACAAATCTGAGGGAATTGACAGGGAATTGACAGTCTGAAACCAACTATCCAATACCACCATGTCAAAGTTCTTTCAGACAAGGCAACGATTGTGGCATACCTAAATCGTCAAGGGGGGACGGGGAGCAAATCCTTGGCCATCTCGGTGGTTCATTTAAGAGGAGAAGAAAATACCTTAGCGGATTTTCTCAGCAGACAGTCTCTCAGAGAAGGAGAATGGTCATTGAATCAGGACATATTCAATCAAATCTCACAGATGTGGGGGCTTCTAGTCTGGGATCTCTTCGCGTCAAGGCAGAACAGGAAGGTAGAAAATGTATATTCCATCTGCCCCCAGGAGAATCTAAATCAAATAGACGCTCTCTCATTACCATGGCCCAAGGGTCTCCTGTACGCATTTCCACCTTTCTCTTTAATCTCAAGGACTGATGAAGATACGAGAAGAAAAGGCACAGGTCATAGTGATTGCCCCGTTTTGGTCGAGGAGGTCTTGGATTCCCCTACTTCAAAAGCTCTCGACAGGGGATTCCTGTGTTCTGCCTCAGGTTCCAGACCTCCTCCATTAGGGTCCTGCCCTTCATCGCAACGTGCAGCAGCTACATTTAGCGGCCTGGAAGTTGAATAGGGCTTGTTAAAAAAGAAAGGGTTTTCTGAGGCTGTTATATCTACCCTACTACATACACTGCTCAAAAAAATAAAGGGAACACTTTCCAAGTCAATCACACTTCTGTGAAATCAAACTGTCCACTTAGGAAGCAACACTGAGTGACAATCAATTTCACATGCTGTTGTGCAAATGGGATAGACAACAGGAGGAAATTATAGGCAATTAGCAAGACACCCCCAATAAAGGAGTGGTTCTGCAGGTGGTGACCACAGACCACTTCTCAGTTCCTATGCTTCCTGGCTGATGTTTTGGTCCCTTTTAAATGCTGCCGGTGCTTTCACTCTAGTGGTAGCATGAGACTGAGTCTACAACCCACACAAGTGGCTCAGGTAGTGCAGCTTATCCAGGATGGAACATCAATGCGAGCTGTGGCAAGAAGGTTTGCTGTGTCTGTCAGCGTAGTGTCCAGAGCATGGAGGCGCTACCAGGAGACAGGCCAGTACATCAGGAGACGTGGAGGAGGCCAACAACCCAGCAGCAGGACCGCTACCTCCGCCTTTGTGCAAGGAGGAACAGGAGGAGCACTGCCAGAGCCTTTCAAAATGACCTCCAGCAGGCCACAAATGTGCATGTGTCTGCTCAAACGGTCAGAAACAGACTCCATGAGGGTGATATGAGGGCCCGACATCCACAGGTGGGGGTTGTACTTACAGCCCAACACCGTGCAGGACGTTTGGCATTTGCCAGAGAACACCAAGATTGGCAAATTCGCCACTGGCGCCCTGTGCTCTTCACAGATGAAAGCAGGTTCACACTGAGCACATGTGACAGACGTGACAGAGTCTGGAGACGCCATGGAGAACGTTCTGCTGCCTGCAACATCCTCCAGCATGCCCGGTTTGGCATTGGGTCAGTAATGGTGTGGGGTGGCATTTCTTTGGAGGGCCGCACAGCCTTCCGTGTGCTCACCAGAGGTAGTCTGACTGCCATTAGGTACCGAGATGAGATCCTCAGACCCCTTGTGAGACCATATGCTGGTGCGGTTGGCCCTGGGTTCCTCCTAATGCAAGACAATGCTAGACCTCATGTGGCTGAAGTGTGTCAGCAGTTCCTGCAAGACGAAGGCATTGATGCTATGGACTGGCCCGCCCGTTCCCCAGACCTGAATCCAATTAAGCACATCTGGGAAATCATGTCTCGCTCTATCCACCAACGTCACATTGCACCACAGACTGTCCAGGAGTTGGCAGATGCTTTAGTCCAGGTCTGGGAGGAGTTCCCTCAGGAGACCGTCCGCCACCTCATCAGAAGCATGCACAGGTGTTGTAGGGAGGTCATACAGGCACGTGGAGGCCACACACACTACTGAGCCTCATTTTGACTTGTTTTAAGGACATTACATCAAAGTTGGATCAGCCTGTAGTGTGTTTTTCCACTTCAAATCCAGACCTCCATGGGTTAAAAAATTTGATTTCCATTTTTTTTTTTTTGTGTGATTTTGTTGTCAGCACATTCAACTATGTAAAGAACAAAGTATTTCAGAAGAATATTTAACTAATTCAGATCTAGGATGTGTTATTTTTGTGTTCCCTTTATTTTTTTGAGCAGTGTAGTAGAAAGCAGATTACTTTGAAGATCTATCTGTGAACCTGGAATGCTTTTTTTGTTATTTGCAGGTGACCGTTGGGATCCTCAGAGTAGTATGGATGTAGGCTTGATTTTCTTGCAATCAGGATTTGATGAGGGTCTTAGAACCAGTACCTTTTTAAAAGTTCATGTTTCGGCTCTTAGTGCCTTTCTGGATGTCAAAGTGGCCGAGATTCCCCTAGTTGATAGATTCCTAAAAGATACAGGCAGGTTACGTCCTTCCTTTTTTGTAAAAGTCCCCACTTGGGATCTAAATGTGGTCCTTTTGGCTCTCATGTCCTTGCCCTTTGAACCTCTTTCAGATTTATCCCTAAGAATGTGGAGTCTAAAGACCACCTTTCTAAGGGTTCATTCACACGTCTGCAAAATGGGTCCGCATGCGTTCCGCAGGTGCAGATCCATTCTTTTTCAATGGGGCTGGAATGTGCTGTCCGCATTTGCGGATCCGCACTTCCGCATCTTATGCTATATGTGTCATCCACAGATCCACCCCATGACAGTGCCATCCACAGATCCCCCTCCCCTAAACAGTGCCATCCACAGATCCCCCTCCCCTAAACAGTGCCATCCACAGATCCCCCCCCTCCCCCGAAACAGTGCCATCCACAGATCCCCCCCTCCCCCTAAACAGTGCCATCCACAGATCCCCCCCCCCTCCCCCTAAACAGTGCCATCCACAGATCCCCCCCCTCCCCCTAAACAGTGCCATCCACAGATCCCCCCCCTCCCCCTAAGCAGTGCCATCCACAGACCCCCCCCCCCTCCCCCTAAACAGTGCCATCCACAGATCCCCCCCCTCCCCCTAAACAGTGCCATCCACAGATCCCCCCCCTCCCCCTAAGCAGTGCCATCCACAGATCCCCCCCTCCCCCTAAACAGTGCCATCCACAGATCCCCCCTCCCCCTAAACAGTGCCATCCACAGATCCCCCCTCCCCTAAACAGTGCCATCCACAGATCTCCCCCCTCCCCCTAAACAGTGCCATCCACAGACCTCCCCCCCTCCCCCTAAACAGTGCCATCCACAGACCTCCCCCCTCCCCGACGCTCAGAGGAGTATACATTTATTAACTGCAATCCGTAACTTTTAACTTTAAATCGGCACTCGTCTCTTTACTAGGGTATCTTACGCTCAGCTACGGTAACGGGCAGTGCGGGCGGCGCTCACTCACTGACGTCACGTGACGCGCCTGCGCCTAGTGGGATAAGCATGCGCGTGATGTCAGTGAGTGAGCGCCGCCCGCACTGCTTGTTACCGGAGCTGAGAGTAAGATACCCTAGTAAAGAGATGAGCGCTGATTTAAAGTTAAAGTTACGGATTACAGTTAATAAATATATACTCCTCTGAGCGGCGGGGCCCTGAATTTTCTAACCCCCAGGCAAGCGTCCCCGTCACCATGGGAACGCCTGGGGGTAAGAATATACCATCGGATCTGAGTATACCCGGCGTATAAGACGACCTCCGACTTTTGAAAATAATTTCTAGTGTTAGAAAGTCGTCTTATAAGGTAAGAGCCAGTATTCTCAGGTGCTAATTAGGACTGCAACGATTAATCGAAGTTATCGATAGTATTCGATAAGGGGATTAGTTGTCAACGAATCCCGTTATCGAATAATCGGCCAATTCGTTGCTATGCCGGGCGGGAGCGGGCGGTCAGGGTCCTTAACCAGCAGTAACTTTTACTTCAACTTTAAATCAGTGCATCTTTACTAACTTACAATGAAGCTCCGGTAACAGGCAGAGCGGGCGGCGGCGTTACGTCACTTACACACGTGACGCGCCTGCTCCGCCTGCTTCTTTCATAAAGTGGGCGGAGCAGGTGCATCACGTGAGTGACGTTACACCGCCGCCTGCTCTGCCTGTTACTGGAGCTTCATTGTATTTGTAAGGTAGTAAATAGTAGTAATCATAGAGCTGATTTAAAGTTCAAGTAAAAGTTACTGCCAGTTAAAGGGGTATTCCCATCACAATGATCACTGTTTTATCTGGTAACAATATAACAGTGATAATTTTTGTAAATATAATGTATTAGCCAATTCCCTCCCTTTTTGATAAAATTCTTCCCCATCTACCTCAGTGTTATTGTGTCTCCCATAGTTACGGCCACCTCTTGCCTGCCGAATGCATGGGCCACGCATGCGCAGAGTATCCACATGGTTTCAGTGGCTGGCCTCTTCTTTCTTTCATGAACGCGCACGGCCGGTGTTATGCCAAATCTCTATACCTTGCGAAAAGTCTATACTGGAAGTGACGCGGCCGCACAGGAATCGAATGGAGGAGGGTGTGCGCGGTGCTGCGCAAGCGCACATCCACCGGCTTAGCAAAGAATTATTGCAGCGCCGCGATAGAAGTACTTCGTATACCACGCCTGCGCACTTAAGGGTATAGAGATTTTGCAGCGCAAAATGTTTCATCAGATCTCCCTTCCCCTTGAGTGCGCAGTTCAGCTCTATGATGTGGTGAGCACTCAGCTCTGCGGTATGGATGAACTGCAACTGATGATTTGTGGGCACGTGCGCGCTCAGGGGTAGGGAGATCTGATGAAACCTTTTGCGCTGCAAAATCTCTATACTTAGGGATCGACCGATATTGATTTTTTAGGACCGATACCGATAATTTGTCAACTTTCAGGCCGATAGCCGATAATTTATACCGATATTCTGGGTATTTTTATTTTTGAGGAAAAAAAATAATTTCCTACACAAATCTGCTGAAAATTAATGTTTATTGTTAACGTGTATTATTATTTTATTTTTTTTGTAAATCTTTTTCATTTATACTTAATATTTTTGTGTTTTTTTTTTTTTTTTACTAACTTTTAGCCCCCTTAGGGACTAGAACCCTTGTCCCATTCACCCTGATAGAGCTCTATCAGGGTGAATAGGATCTCGCACTCTCCCTGCTGCCCTGTGCTCTGTGCACACAGCAGCATGGAGCTGACTATGGCAGCCAGGGCTTCAATAGCGTCCTGGCTGCCATGGTAACCGATCGGAGCCCCAGGCTTACACTGCTGGGGCTCCGATCGGAGGAGCAGGGGAGAGGGGATCCTGTGGCCACTGCCACCAATGATTAGAACTGGGGGGGGCGCACTGCGCCACCAATGTTTTTACTATTGGGACGGGGGTGGGGGGGCGCACTGCGCCACCAATGACTAATACTAGGGGGCTTGAGGGGGGGGGGGGGGCGCACTGCGCCACCAATGTTTTTACTATTGGGGTGGGGGGCGCACTGCGTCACCAATGATTAATACTAGGGGGCTTGAGGGGGGGGGGGAAATAAGCCACCAATGAAGATACCTCTCTTTCACATACAGGAGGCGGGAGCTGGCTGCAGAATCACATAGCCGGCTCCCGACCTCTATGAGCGGTAGCTGCGATCCGCGGCACCTAAGAGGTTAACTACCGCGGACCGCAGCTGCCGTTCATAGAGGTCGGGAGCCGGCTATGTGATTCTGCAGCCAGCTCCCGCCTCCTGTATTTGAATTAATGAAAGACTCATCTTCATTGGTGGCGCTGCGGCCACAGCCCCTCCCCTCCTCTTGTCTTCCGTCCTGTCATTGGAGGCAGCGGCAGCAGCATCACAGGGGGAGGAGACACTGCTTCCTTCTCCCCTGTGCTGCGGAGGGAACACAGAACGCGCTGAGAGCAGCGCATTCTGTGTTCCCAATACGTTATCGGTATATCGGCAAAATAGATGCCGATACCGATAACGTTCAAAATCCTCAATATCGGCCGATAATATCGGCCAAACCGATAATCGGTCGATCCCTACCCCTAAGTGCGCACGCGCGGTGTACGAAGTACTTCTATCGCGGCACACCCTCCTCCAACTGATTCCTGTGTGGCCGCGTCACTTCCGGTATAGACTTTTCGCAAGGTATAGAGATTTGGCAGAACAACGGCTGTTCTTTATTGCCTTTTGCTGCTTCTAAAAACAGAGCCGTGAATGCTCTGTTTGCAGTGCAGACTTGGGAGAGAGGGAGGAGGTGCTGGAGTGGTGTCAGATTACACTCTGCTCTGCCGTGTAGTGAAAGAATGTGCTCAGTGTGTAACATCCTCCAGCTCTCTCACTGAGCAGACCTTGCTATTGTGCTCTGTCCCCTTGTCACTGGCACCCTGAACCTAAAGGTCACATAACAGCTGGTACCACTCCTTCTCTGATAAGGTGCCCCCTGCTTTGCGCTTCTTGACATTAGCAGGAGTTCCTGACATTAGCATGGGCTGATGTCCAACTGCCCCACACAAGCTGCAAGTTGTATGAAATATACTGCTCATAAAAATAAAGGGAACACAAATATAACATCCTAGATCTGAATTAATTAAATATTCTTCTGAAATACTTTGTTCTTTACATAGTTGAATGTGCTGACAACAAAATCACACCAAAAAAAAAAATGGAAATCAAATTTTTCAACCCATGGAGGTCTGGATTTGGAGTCACACTCAAAATTAAAGTGGATAAACACACTACAGGCTGATCCAACTTTGATGTAATGTCCTTAAAACAAGTCAAAATGAGGCTCAGTAGTGTGTGTGGCCTCCACGTGCCTGTATGACCTCCCTACAACGCCTGTGCATGCTCCTGATGAGGTGGCGGACGGTCTCCTGAGGGATCTCCTCCCAGACCTGGACTAAAGCATCTGCCAACTCCTGGACAGTCTGTGGTGCAACGTGACGTTGGTGGATAGAGCGAGACATGATTTCCCAGATGTGCTCAATTGGATTCAGGTCTGGGGAACGGGCGGGCCAGTCCATAGCATCAATGCCTTCGTCTTGCAGGAACTGCTGACACACTCCAGCCACATGAGGTCTAGCATTGTCTTGCATTAGGAGGAACCCAGGGCCAACCGCACCAGCATATGGTCTCACAAGGGGTCTGAGGATCTCATCTCGGTACCTAATGGCAGTCAGGCTACCTCTGGCGAGCACATGGAGGGCTGTGCGGCCCTCCAAAGAAATGCCACCCCACACCATTACTGACCCAATGCCAAACCGGTCATGCTGGAGGATGTTGCAGGCAGCAGAACGTTCTCCACGGCGTCTCCAGACTCTGTCATGTCAGTCACATGTGCTCAGTGTGAACCTGCTTTCATCTGTGAAGAGCACAGGGCGCCAGTGGCGAATTTGCCAATCTTGGTGTTCTCTGGCAAATGCCAAACGTCCTGCACGGTGTTGGGCTGTAAGCACAACCCCCACATGTGGACGTCGGGCCCTCATATCACCCTCATGGAGTCTGTTTCTGACTGTTTGAGTAGACACATGCACATTTGTGGCCTGCTGGAGGTCATTTTGCAGGGCTCTGGCAGTGCTCCTCCTGTTCCTCCTTGCACAAAGGCTGAGGTAGCGGTCCTGCTGCTGGGTTGTTGCCCTCCTACGGCCTCCTCCACGTCTCCTGATGTACTGGCCTGTCTCCTGGTAGCGCCTCCATGCTCTGGACACTACGCTGACAGACACAGCAAACCTTCTTGCCACAGCTCGCATTGATGTGCCATCCTGGATAAGCTGCACTACCTGAGCCGTTTGTGTGGGTTGTAGACTCCGTCTCATGCTACCACTAGAGTGAAAGCACCGCCAGCAATCAAAAGTGACCAAAACATCAGCCAGGAAGCATAGGAACTGAGAAGTGGTCTGTGGTCACCACCTGCAGAACCACTCCTTTATTGGGGTGTCTTGCTAATTGCCTATAATTTCCACCTGTTGTCTATCCCATTTGCACAATAGCATGTGAAATTGATTGTCACTCAGTGTTGCTTCCTAAGTGGACAGTTTGATTTCACAGAAGTGTGATTGACTTGGAGTTACATTGTGTTGTTTAAGTGTTCCCTTTATTTTTTTGAGCAGTGTAGTAATGTTGCCCCAAGAGAAGTCAACAGAGCAACACTGCACATCCACATGCCTCTGCTTTCATTGTGACATGTTCTAGGGGAGAATACTGCTGGATAGAAGTGTCGTATATTTGCACTATATGGCGGCACTTCTGTATCATAGTGTCATTCTGTATCATAGTGCCATGTAATGGCACCATATGGCAGCACACAGAGAACAGAACTGCAATATGGCTCCAATAGAAGTCTATGGGGCTATACACTACCTCTGCATGCCTCTAATTGCAATATGGACTGTTCTAGTAGAAAATACTTTTGAATTATGGTGCTATATAAAACCATATGGCGGCACAAAGAGTGTACTTGAGACTTTACAAAGCAAGAATTGAGACTTTACAAAGCAAGAATTTCCCACCCACCCCCCCCTTCTGCTTTTTCTACACGGATGAATGCCCCGCCATCTGTCTGTTCTAAATGCCCCGCCATCTGTCTGTTCTAAATGCCCCACCATCTGTCTGTTCTAAATGCCCCGCCATCTGTCTGTTCTAAATGCCCCGCCATCTGTCTGTTCTAAATGCCCCGCCATCTGTCTGTTCTAAATGCCCCGCCATCTGTCTGTTCTAAATGCCCCGCCATCTGTCTGTTCTAAATGCCCCGCCATCTGTCTGTTCTAAATGCCCCGCCATCTGTCTGTTCTAAATGCCCCGCCATCTGTCTGTTCTAAATGCCCCGCCATCTGTCTGTTCTAAATGCCCCGCCATCTGTCTGTTCTAAATGCCCCGCCATCTGTCTGTTCTGTTCCAATAGAAGTCTATGGGGCTATACACTACCTCTGCATGCCTCTAATTGCATTATGGACTTTGGGTTTCGCTCAGTGCACCGGATCGCGGACCCATTGAAGTGAATGGGTCCGTGATGCGGGGCACACAGACGACAGATGAAGCTGAGCTCTATATAAAGCGGTTCAGGGAAGACAGGTGTAGCAGAGCTATATATGAAGTAATTCAAACACTGTGCTGGTAGTGGAAAGAAAGACAGATGTAGCAGAGCTGTATGGGAAGCAGTTCAGCCACAGTGCTAGTGGGGGAGGAAAAGACAGATGTAGCAGAGATGTACAGTACAGACCAAAAGTTTGGACACACCTTCTCATTGAAAGAGTTTTCTTTATTTCCATGACTATGAAGGCATCAAAACTATGAATTAACACATGTGGAATTATATACATAACAAACAAACAAGTGTGAAACAACTGAAAATATGTCATATTCTAGGTTCTTCAAAGTAGCCACCTTTTGCTTTGATTACTGCTTTGCACACTCTTGGCATTCTCTTGATGAGCTTCAAGAGGTAGTCCCCTGAAATGGTCTTCCAACAGTCTTGAAGGAGTTCCCAGAGATGCTTAGCACTTGTTGGCCCTTTTGCATTCACTCTGCGGTCCAGCTCACCCCAAACCATCTCGATTGGGTTCAGGTCCAGTGACTGTGGAGGCCAGGTTATCTGGCACAGCACCCCATCACTCTCCTTCATGGTCAAATAGACCTTACTTTCAAAGTTTTCCCAATTTTTCGGCTGATTAACTGACCTTCATTTCTTAAAGTAATGATGGCCACTCGTTTTTCTTTACTTAGCTGCTTTTTTCTTGCCATAATACAAATTCTAACAGTCTATTCAGTAGGCCTATCAGCTGTGTATCCACCTGACTTCTCCTCAACGCAACTGATGGTCCCAACCCCATTTATAAGGCAAGAAATCCCACTTATTAAACCTGACAGGGCACACCTGTGAAGTGAAAACCATTTCAGGGGACTACCTCTTGAAGCTCATCAAGAGAATGCCAAGAGTGTGCAAAGCAGTAATCAAAGCAAAAGGTGGCTACTTTGAAGAACCTAGAATATGACATATTTTCAGTTGTTTCACACTTGTTTGTTATGTATATAATTCCACATGTGTTAATTCATAGTTTTGATGCCTTCAGTGTGAATCTACAATTTTCATAGTCATGAAAATAAAGAAAACTGTTTGAATGAGGTGGTGTGTCCAAACTTTTGGTCTGTACTGTATTTAAAGCGATTCAGGGAAGACTGGTGTAGCAGAGCTGTATAGGAGGTGGTTCAGGCACAGTGGTGGTGGGGGAGAGAGAAATAGACAGATGTAGCAGAGCTGTATATGAAATGATTCCAACAAAGTGCTGATATTGGTGAATAATACAGATGTAGCAGAGCTGTAAGAGAAGAGATTCAGGGAAGACAGAGCAGAGCTGTATATGCATATATACAGATAAAAGGTCTAAGGTTTATACATAACTGTAGTAGAGCTGTATTGGAAATAAATCTGCGTCAGTTGGTGGATGGTCATGTTTTATGGGAGTCAAAAGCACAGATCATACGGCTGCTAGCTGACAAGCTTTTGAACTAATTTATATTAGTGAACTACTGTTTACCTGCACAGAATGGGTTTGTAAAAGATAAGACAGGTTCTGTGTGTAAAACAGTTTTCGGGTCCATTCAAACGTCCGTGTTTTGCGAATTCGCAAATTGCTGATCCGCAAAACACGGACACCTGCAATGTGCGATCCGCACATCACAGACACTATAATAGAAAATGCCTTTTCTGGACCGGAATTGCGGACAAGAATAGGACATGTTCTATTTTTTTTCAGGAACAGATTTGCAGATCCTGAAAAAACTGATGCGGATCCCGGAAATGCGGATTCGCATCCTTTCCAGCCCCATTGAAAGTGAATGGGTCCGCAATTTGCGGAACGAATGCGGACCCAAATTACGGACGTGTGAATGGACCCTTAGGCTGCAGGACATAACATGTTACTGTCTACTGAGGTCACTTCACATGGCTCTCTGAGTGATGATTTCCCAGCAGGGGGGAGGGGCCTCACAGACACTGCAGGCTGCCAGACTGATGAGTCATACTCTTCACATGAACTAGCACGCAAGGACTGAGTTCTCAGTGTGATGTCATAAGGAGGCGTGGCCGGCCTTCACTCAAACTGCCTAAGCCCGCCCAGCCTTAGCAGCAGAAAACCAGGAAGTGAACAGTATAGCTGACTGCAGGTGAGGATGAAAGAGCAAGATGGGAATACCCCTTTAATGAATAGTCTGATTACTGATGTGGCCGGTGTATTGGGAGATCTGTGGATGGCACTGTTATGGAGGGGATCTGTGGATGGCACTGTTATGGGGAGGGGGATCTGTGGATGGCACTGTTATGGGGAGGGGGATCTGTGGATGGCACTGTTATGGGGAGGGGGATCTGTGGATGGCACTGTTATGGGGAGGGGGATCTGTGGATGGCACTGTTATGGGGAGGGGGATCTGTGGATCACACATATAGCATACGATGCTATATAGTGTCATCCCCTGACCCCCTTCCCCATAACAGTGCCATCCACAGATCCCCCTCCCCATAGCAGTGCACAGATCCCCCTCCCCATAAGTGTCATCCCCTGATCCCCCTCCCAATAACAGTGCCATTCACAGATCCCCCTCCCCATAGCAGTGCCATTCACAGATCCCCCTCCCCATAGCAGTGCCATTCACAGATCCCCCTCCCATAGCAGTGCCATTCACAGATCCCCCTCCCCAAAACAGTGTCATCCCCTCATCCCCCTCCCCATAGCAGTGCCATCCACAGATCCGGCCCTCCCCATAGCAGTGCCATCCACAGATCCGGCCCTCCCCATAGCAGTGCCATCCACAGATCCGGCCCGCCCCATAACTTGTCTTTTTTACATTGTAATGCAAAATTTTAATAATAATGTAACTCCTAAATTTGTTTTAATATGGCCTTTGAACATAGTTTTTTTAAGTAAAATCATAAACCCTTTTTTTTTTTGTCATTTTGGTGTTTTTTCTTGATTTAATCGATGAAATTATCGACAACTATTCGATTATTCTAATAATCGTTAGCTGCAGCCCTACAGCTAATGCTTATTGATACTTTGCTATTTTAGTATGGCTGTATAGCTGATCCGGGACGGCTATTACTGAGAGTAGTCAAAGTGATGGGTGGGTGACTACTCCCCACGTTCCAGGCCGGGTCTTGACTGGCCTATAAAAAAAAAAAAACAGCCAGCAGTGTCAGCTGTGAATGATTACCTCTTTGACAGAGGAGCTTTGGCAATCGCTGGTGTGGAAACTGGGCCCTGTGCTGGGCTGAAAAGCTGAGTGTGTGTGAACCGCCGACAAGGTGAAGTTTTTTGTTATGCACAAACTTTCTACTTGGTGTGAACAAACACCAACCTTGCAAAGAGTGTTTTTTGTTTGACCTTATGTGTGAATAAACACAGACTTTTGAATTACTAACTTGTACTTTGCCTCTGTACTGCACCCGCTTATCCCAACTACCAGAGCCAATCCCCACAATATATATGTACGTACACACATACATTCTTATACATTTGAATGAGAACGAGCCGTCCCATTGAAGTGAAAGGGATCAGCTTGTATTTTAACGTACTCACTGCTGCGATGTCGACAGTGAGCATGTAGGGAAGACAGTGCTCACACGGAGCGCGGCCTTCTCTTCAATCAGCTGATTGGCGGGGATGCTGTGTTGGACCGATCAGATGTTGAAGACCTATCCTGAGGTCATCAATATTAAAATCCTGGAAAACCCTTTAACAATGATGACCTATCCTCAGTGCATGCTTCTTGCTTTTCAAAATTACCTGCGTTCTGTCTCTTTTGCAGTGGTGACGCAGTGTCATTATAACTGTTCTGCCACAATCACTTTAATTACACTGTGTAAACTTTTCAGGTGAGGTGATGCACAGGTAATCTTGTAGAGGAAGCAGAGCTTGCATGAATATCGCTACCTCTTCAAACCGCTGACCAGTGGGTTCCCTGGAATTGAACCCCTGCTGATCTGATATTGATGACCTGACCTCCTAGTGGTAGCAGCTATATCCAAGGTCAACATCTGTGCCCCTCCAATGAACATGATCAGAAAAAGATTTTTTGATTAACTTTGCAGGATAATAGGCTGAATTGTATTTACAGATGTCTTTTTCCAGACTTACAAACTGCTACTATGTTATGGTGAGTAACAACAGTCTAATTGTTTCCAACTTTTATTTTAGAAACGATCATGGCAAGCTCTTCTCCCTATGACTGTGACTGTGACAGAGTTGGCCGCCTCTTCTTACAGGCCTTGGGAACTGGGTCTCA